>NW_019268541.1:2915593-3008524 GCF_002738365.1 Cucurbita moschata
GAGGACGCTGGATTTCGATGGGGGGCGGATTGTGAGATTCCACATCGGCTGGAGAGGAGAACGGATCATTCTTCATAAGGGTGTGGAAACCTCTCCCTAGTAGACGTATTTTAAAATCCTTGAGAGGAAACTCGAAAGGGAAAATCCAAATAGAACAATATCTGCTAGTGGTGGGCTTGGGCTCTTACAAATGGTATCAGAGCCAAACACTATGCGATGTGCCAATGAGGAGCTTAGGCCTCGAGGAGGTGTGTCAGCAAGGACGCTGAGCCTTGAAGGGAGGTGAATTGAGGGGACCCTCATCGATTGGAGAAGGGAACAAGTGTTAGTGAGGACACTAGATTTCGATTGGGGCAGATTGTGAGATCCCACATCAATTGGAGAGGAGAACGAATCATTTTTTATAAGAGTGTGGAAACCTCTCCCTAGTAGACGTGTTTTAAAACCTTGAGAGGAAACTCGAAAGGGAAAATCCAAAGAGGACAATATCTACTAGTGGTGGGCTTGGGCTCTTACAAATGGTATCAGAGCCAAACACTAGCGATGTGCCAGCGAGGAGGCTAAGCCTCAAGGAGGTGTGTCAGCAAGTACACTGAACCCTGAAGGGGGTGAATTGGGGGCTCACATCGATTGGAGAAGGGAACGAGTGTTAGCGAGGACGTTGGATTTCGATGGGGGGCGGATTGTGAGATCCCACATCGGTTGGAGAAGAGAACGGATCATTCTTTATAAGGGTGTGGAAACCTCTCCCTAGTAGACGTGTTTTAAAAACCTTAAGAGGAAACTCGAAAGGGAAAATCCAATATCTACTAGCGGTGGGCTTGGGCTATTATGTGTATTATTTGGTTTCTTTCCGTTTGTAGTCAGTATTTTATCTTATGTCATTGCAAACGCAGGTTCCTGATTATGCCATGACTTTTGTAAAGGGATCATCACCAAAGTAAGCAATGGCGTTTTATTCATTTTAATGTCATAACCCTTCACTTATATTTCCCATTTTTATGAAACGATGAAGGCCATTTGGGCGGTTATGGTGGGACGAGACAGTGCCTACAGTTGTTACTCGGGCAGAGCCTCACAACCAGGTTAACTCTGCGTTTCTTCTCTTTTATTGCTTTTGCTTGGGAGAAATGATTTAATATCATCAACTCATTTCCTTCACGTCCATAGGCAATTTTGCATCCAGAGCAAGAAAGAGTATTGACAATTCGTGAAAATGCAAGACTTCAAGGCTTTCCAGATTACTACAAGCTCTTTGGGCCAGTAAAAGAAAGGTATGGTTTAGGAACTTTCGTGTAACATCTCATCTCAACTCCTCTCCTCTGCTAGTATATATATTGTCCTCTTTCGACTTTTCTTTGCGGGCTTCCCTCGAGGTTTTAAAATGCGTATGTTAGAGGTTTTCACACCCTTATAAAGAATGTTTCGTTCTCCTCCCCAACTAACGTGGAATCTCACAATCCACCTCCCTTCAGTGTCCAGTGTCACAATTGCACTCTTGATGGCAGCAGACTTGCGATTGTGTGGCACTCACTTTCCAACGACAAGTGAGCTAAGCCAATTTGTTCTTACGTCGCCTACGGCCAAGCGACGTATGCTCGAGCCTCTGACCTCGGTTTAAGAGAAGGTTTTAGAAAACGAGTGCAGAGAGAGATTTTCGAAAGAGAGATTTTTGAAAGAGACGTTATATAAGCAAGCAAGAGATTAACAACAATGGCTCACAGTATATAACCTTGGGTAGGGAGAAGTTGACAACTAGTCATATTCCCTACAATACATTCTGAGGCATTTCATGTCTGAGAGACTCAGACATGATTTTCCCAAAACATCATACTCCCTAAAAATACAAAAAGGAAAACATTAGAACATGGAAAGACATAAAGGGTTTGGCTTGTCATGGGCATGTGGCCATGGGCAACACGCCTTGGACGAGCATGACCGTGACATCCAGCGTTCTTGCTGGCACTCGTTCCCTTCTCCAATCGATGTGAGAACCCCAATCCACCTCCTTCGGGGCCCAGCGTTCTTGTTGGCACCCTACCTTGTGTCCACCCCTATTCAAAGCTTAGCCTCGTTGCTGTCACATCGTCTAGTGTCTGGCTCTGATACTATTTGTAACGGCTGAAGCCCACCGTTGGCAAATATCATCTTCTTTGGACTTTCTCTTATGGGCTTCCCCTCGAGGTTTTAAAACGTGTCTGCTAGAAGTTTCCATACCCTTATAAAAAATGTTTCGTTCTCCTCCCCAACCAATGTAGGTTCTCACATTTGCATGCAAAGAATTGACTCAATTCCACCTGTAATGACCCAAATCCACCGCTAACAGATGTTGTCTTCTTTGGGCTTTCCCTTTTGGGCTTCCCCTCAAGGCTTTAAAACGCGTCTACTAGGGGAAGGTTTCCACACCCTTATAAACGCTGGTTTGTTCTCCTCCCCAACCAATGTGGGACATCACACCACTGTTTGCAACCTTATATGTATCGCTTTACCAATTTTCGAGTAAAGTGACAATTCGAGTAAAGTGATTGTTTCTTCCTTAAGAAATTTGGTTGTACGGATTACAATAACGTTCTTGCTTTGTATTCCTTGAACATATTTATTCTTTTGTTCTAGCCAGTGGAATCCCCAAAAGATATTATATCCTATTTTGTATTGAAGATTAGTGATCAAAGTAGCTATTCCAAGACATCAAACATAAATGCTGGTGATGTAACAGGTACATTCAAGTAGGAAATGCAGTAGCAGTCCCGGTTGCTCGAGCGTTAGGATATTCGTTTGGCATGGCGTTTCAAGGTCTTGCTGCAGATGAGGCTGTATTCAGTCTACCCAAAAAGTTCCCCAACATTGTGAAACAACAGTCTTTTGCATCCTCCGAGGAAGTTGCTTGAAGAGGTAATTCTATATATAAAAGTATGTTGTTTGTTGTGTTTAGCTTATTGGATTATTCACATTATCTCATTAATGTATTGTTGAAATGTGCAATTAAGAGATAACCTTCATATTTATATCATAATCAATTCCATGGCAGTGACTATCATATTCAGTGCATATCTTGTTGTATCTTTGAATGAGGTGTCTGGAATGAATTGGGCTTTTTGATTTTAATAATATATGTTCATTCATCTCATTAAATCTTCACACAAATTTTTTATTTTTGTAATAGGAATTAAATTATTACAAAGTTTGAATGTAGACTAAATTGTTAAAGGATCAATTTGGAGATTATTTTGATTTTATTAGTAACGAGGATTTGCATTATCACACATTTCTCAATCAAAGTGATTCAACAACTAAAAGAAAGATTTATTTTTTAGGATCCTTCCTTCCTTCAAACAGAACGATGCCCAATGTCTTGACTATTCACTGAACGTGAAAAGTAGATGAATAATGAAATTGATGAATTTCTTAAGAGAAAATTTGGAGGGAAAAAAATAGTAAATCTCCATTTGGATAAGATAGAAAGACCAATTTGGGCCCACAGACCATTCTTCAAATGTTCAATTTGTCTAGATGTGACCTAGCAAAAATCTTTTATTTTATTTTTCTTCCCCAAAATAAAATAAATGAATAATGTCATGGAATTATCCCAAAAAAAATCATTTCTGGCTCAAGAAGATAATTAGGTATTTGAATTTTCACCCTTATAGTTAAATAATTAGATTTGAGACTAAACGACCCCTAACTTCTAATTTAGTCCGAACATAATGGTTAAAAATTTTGTAACAATTTCGTTGGGTTTTCTTGTTTATGCAAATCCATAAATTGATACTGGACACTGTCTTTATCAATAATTATAACTCAATTGACATAAAATATATAACTTCGATCAAGATGTTAACGACTAGAATCTCACATCTCACGTATCTTTAAATTAGGAAAAAAAAAGCAGATATATCATGAGAGAGATTAAACTATTAAAAATTTATAAAATTAGGAAAAAAAATTAACCCAAAGAAAAACAAAAGTCAGCAGCTAAACGACGGCGTTTTAGGGGTAAAGAGCACAACAGTCCCTTCGTCTGTCTCGCTTTGGCTTTTGTTCACAGTTCACAGCCACTGCGTGGATTAGAGTCATCTCCTCCTCAGTCTCTGCAACTCAATAAGAATGCTTCTCTCTCTTGTTCACACCACTTTCACTTCGCCTTACCAATCCATCACCTTCCCCTTCGACTTCCAAAATCTCCATTCCATCAATCTTCACCCCACAAACCGTTCCTCTGGTGTTGGAAGCCAAGCAAAGAAAGCCCTCAAAACCCTCCTCTATTTCCACAAAAGAAGATCCAACACCTTCAACTCGGCCACCACCGCTCGCGCTTCTCTCATCGAGGCTCCTATTTTGTGGGCTGGTAGACTTTGCATCTTCTATGCCCTTCTAAAAGCTGGTTTAGCTGGATCTCAATCTAACCCTCTTGTCTCTGGTTCGTCTTCTTTCTCTGGGTTTCATGTTTTTTTCTGGTTATTTTCACCTTCTCTGATTCTGGGTTCTGGTTTTTATTGGGAAATTTTGTTCGTGTTTGTTTTTTTTTTCCCCTTTCCAGATTTGGAGTTATCCGATGGTGGTAGTGCTGATGGGGAAAGCAGCAGTGATTTGGGGTTTTCTAAGTGGTTGGAGAGTGTAAGAGGAAAGCCAGGTTTGTAGTACTCTTAACTTGCTAGATTTGTGGGTAATGCAGTAGGATTTTATCATCTCTGCCTGTTTGAGTTGATTTAGAAATTTGATGAACATTCCAAACTGAGCAAAACCTGTCCTGTAAATATCATCAACTGAAGAACATTGATCAACATTGCCATTGTTCTACAACTTATATGGCTGAGACTCCGATGATCATTAGATATCTACTTGACATTGAACTGGTAGAAAAGTGGCAGGCAGCTAAATCAAATGGCTTCTCTTGTTTGATAGGGTACAGAAGGTTAAATGGAAACATTTTAGAAGCTAAGTAGTATATGTATAAGTAGTATATGTAAAACTGTAACAGCACAAGCCCACCGCTAGCATATATTGTTCTCTTTGGGCTTTTCCTTTCGAGAGGGCTTCCTCTCAAGGTTTTTAAAACACGTCTGATAGGGAGAGGTTTCCACACCCTTATAAAGAATGTTTCATTCTCCTCCCCAACTGATGTGGGATCTCACAAAAACATTACTGGAAGTGATACTTTGGGGTTCTCTTAAGACGAGCCATTCGTCTCTTGCATCTTGAATGCTGGGCTGGAAGCTATGTTTGCAACTCTATCTGATGGGATCTCTTGTGTAGAGTTTCCATTGGCTGTAAACTAAAGGACTTTTTATCTTGAATGGTTTGCTCCTGGATTCTCTTGTTATAAACCAAAGGGTCATATAATAAGAAGGCTTTGTTTAAACCATTGGATATCATATGGCTGAGAAAGTGGTATTAGGCTGCTAATTTGCTGTTATTCATGGATTCTGTTCTTTGCACCTTATGGAAACTCTGTTGAACTGAATAACATTAGCTAGATTAGAGTTTTGTATTCTGAAACAAAAGCTGTGGTCTAAGGAGTTTGTTTGTTCTTGATCTTCAGACAGATTTAAGACCATGTTGGTGTTTTCTTTCTTGTTTTCATTGACAGTGGATGAAGCAGTTGATAAAAGGAAACTAGTGAGCAAATGGCATCCTACTACAAAAGGTACCCTCCGAAGGAACTATCGGGTACCGTCTAAATCCGAAGGACGACGCCTTCTTAAAGCCATTGCATCCCTCCTTTCCGATGATGATCACTTCATTGATGCCACTTCTCACAAGGTTCTAAATCAAATCACAATCCTAGAATTCATTCCTTCACTCTTTATACACGCAAACTGTTTATTCTTCGTTCGACTTCACGAATCTTAAAGTTGTCACGATGTAGAGGATGTTGTTATGTTGTTCTAAACAGTGGTTTGTCATTTGTAGGGTTGTCAAATAAGGAGGGAAAGTGCTCATGGGGAGAGTGTTTGCTGCAACAATGTGAGAGCTCTGTTTGATGAGCTTCCAACCCCACATCTTATTGTGGAAATAACTCCATTTCCTGCTGGGCCACTCAATGAAAATGATTACACTAAGGCTGAGAAACTAGAGAGAGTGCTTAGATCTGGGCCCTCTGTTTGAGATATTTCTTACTCTCTTTGTATTTTGTATCTCAACTTCCCTGTACAGTGTTGAAAGTTCAAACTAATTGATATCGAATCTCGACAGAGATGTCTCGGTGTGGAACATTTCATAGAGATTATATAATGGGATTGCCTTTTGACTAAATTCATGGCTATAAAAGATATTATATCTGGTCAGTAATTGATATCTACTCATTTCCTTGAGGGTGGAAGTTCGAATCTTCTAACGAAAGCTCTTGAAACGATTTCTAACAAAGTTTCTAGCAGTCTAGCAGTTGCTTAAACTTCTGGGAACACAATGCTAGAAAGTAAAACAATATTCAAA
This sequence comes from Cucurbita moschata, assembly GCF_002738365.1. Lineage (NCBI taxonomy): Eukaryota > Viridiplantae > Streptophyta > Magnoliopsida > Cucurbitales > Cucurbitaceae > Cucurbita > Cucurbita moschata. The sequence goes on from NW_019268541.1 coordinate 2,922,026, forward strand.
ATTGCTTACCTAGACCTTGTATTCTTTTACTGATACAAAATATCAAATAGAGTCTGCAAAAGGAAATCAGAATCAGAAAGTTAATATAATGCAAATGTAGATATTATATAAATAAAACTTACAATCATATTAACTTAGCATTTGAATAATTAGGAAAGCTTTCTATATGGAGACACTACCCAAAAGCTATCATGAACACAAGAAATTGTTCAACTCGGTCATTATCTTTGCAAGTAAATAATTACAAGCAAGGTCAAAAAATAGGTACATAATGCATTGTATCAACCAGTTAAATAACTTTTCCTCAAAGAATCCCCTAAATAATCATTCAAAATCTTCGCACTACAACATCAATGATAAAAATCTGTACCCTGATTACAAGTTCAGAGATATTAACAATCGAACGACTGTTAATTCAAGCAAGCAATCAAGACCTCTTCCTTGAAGCTGATAAACTCACCCAACAATTCAGTCTCAACCCCATAAGATATAGAACTACTTTATCCAGTAGTTCACCATCGGGTTATGCACACTGAGGTCATCACTGCATGAATTATAGTGAAATACAACCATAGCAAAAGCTAACTGGAATTGCTTCAAAACCCGATTTCTTTCATTAGTGTCTCAAAATCGCACCGTGTAGTGTACACTCTAAGGCTCTAGTTCTAACCATTTTTTTTAGTCCAAAATTATCGATTGGGTTTACAAAGCTCCGAACGCTCCCGTACCATGGCTGAAGTGTCTTTGCTGCAAGAACTAATCATGTGAAAGGGTAGAAATTCGAAAAGAGAAGACTGCCAAGGAGGATATAAGCAACAGAGTATGCCCAGATAATATATCCCCATCTCTTAAAGCGACCAGGGTTAACCATAACGTATGAGGCAAACCAATACAGAGGAGGGCTTGCAGAGAGAAATCGTGTTGCAACCTGTCAAGTTCCAAACTGTGAGATACTTGGTTTAAAAAGACAAGATGCAAAAGGCAAGGCTTGAATTAATTGATTTTATACCGTACATATTTCACATTCTGGTTTGTATTAATTGATTTTATACCGTACACTATTTTAAAAGGCAAGGCTTGAAACGAGATGCAAAATTTTAACATCAACACCTGTACCAAATTTGATTCCTAAAATGCTTCTGTTCCTTATAGAAGAGACTTCTAATGTACCGAAGAAGTCTAGAGTAGAAAAATGATGTAAAAACAGTCTATTCTTAACAATATAAAGTCGAATCAAGTACGCAATATTAATAAAACATGAGTTACAGTCGTTTAGCATATATGACCTTGAGAAACGTTGTAACTTTGTAAGAACGAAAGATAAATTTAGAAAAATGCTTCATAGGACAAAGGGTTCCTAATTCAAAATCATTTGGCAGCTGTTTCAAAATCTGCTATATATATATATATATAAAGAGAAACTAGATTTATAATACAAGCGATAATGCTATGCAGACAAATAAAATAATGAGAATTTGTACATGAAATAACAAAAAGCAAGCAAATGAGATTCTTCAGCACGCACTATGTTTATATATTTTGAAAAAAAGTGCATATTCTGGAGAGGAGCCAAACCTGCACATGCATGACGAAAATTGCTGTGGCAGCCATAAATCCCATATGTAGGATAAATGGAATTACAAAAGCAGAAGAGTATCCTGACCCATTGAATGTTTTATCCTCTACTGGAAGCTTGGCAGGATCCTGTCCAATAATCTGCTTTTTTCGTCTAAGATTCTGATTTCCTACGAAATAATAGCTTAAGGTGCATAAAAGATAGCAACAAAACACAGAATGATAGGAAAAGTCGAGAAAAATTACTCCAATTCAAAACTTCTACCTGCTAGAACAATACAAAAAATTGTAGCATTGCCATTACGTAATAAGCAATACCTTGTAACCCAGAGGAAGATGCCACCGTATGACGAGGCATGCTCGACCTTGGAACACGTTCTGGAAAGTAAAGCATGGCCGCAGAATTTCTATCCTCAGCAGTTGCTTGGAAGCCCACCGAGAGAAAAAGCTTTGGCCTTGACTTTCCATAGTGAACAATTGAGAAAAATGCTAAAGACAAAATTGGGGATGCAAGTAGAAAGTTCGGTAGCTGTTCGAATCGGAAATATTTTAAGAAACCAACTCCCCTGCCATCCCAAAAGATGAATGTAAGATGTTCAAAATAACATACAGCAATGTCAAATAGAATACAAATAATGCAATTTCTATCAAAAAGTCCATATTGAAGTTCTGAAACAAAGTAAATATTTCTACAATATTGTCTTCTCACAATAGTTTGTAAAGAATACTGAAAACCAAATATTATTTCCCAATCATATATCAATTAATTTCACCATATTTTTTCGTGCCCCTGCATCTCAGAAAACTACTAGTTCCTTACATCAAAAAGAACCTAGCTTTCATTGAGAGACAATGAAAGAATATGAGGGCATACAAAAATAAAGCCCACAAAAGGAGGCAAACTAAAACAAGGGCATCCAGCAAAGTAAAACTACCTCTGTTTAAGAATTGTTAATGAATGGGATGAAATCTATCTAATGTTGTTACTCTCACATCGAAGCTCACAAAAGATAGGTTAAATGGTACAAATTACTACGATTGGGGTCCTTGTCCAATAGTCCAAAACTAGATTTTGATACTTTGTTAATTTTGTTGACGATCATTCTCGTCTAACGTGGTTATATTTAATGAAAATCATTGAGTTACTTACTCACTTCTATGCCATTCATACTGAAATCCAAACTCAGTTTAGAAAGAACATACAGTCTCTTACCTATGGTCTATCAGAGGAGGCACTAAATAAATTAGGCACTTCAATGTCTACGGGTCTCATTAAAGCTACAAAATACTGATATAAAGTTGGCATTAAGGGCAAGTTAAAAAGACAATACCAGTAATGACTTTGAACAAAATTGTATAGCAGCGGCACCCTAGCTTTACACCATGGCCTCATTTCATCTGGTAAACGTCCACTGCAAATATTGTAATACCCATATGCTTGAAACACAACGAATGGAGCAAATATACAGACACAGTTTAAGGCTCCAGTAATAAGAACCTGCAATGCTCGCTGGAAGAAAATAAGAAACTATTAAGAATGCTATATTGCTGAGCATGGACAGAAGTTAGAACATGACATTATCATCTTCCTTTTGTTTATCATTGTTAAACAATAGAGGATTATGTTCTTACGTTTCTTGCCTAAGATGAAGTCTTTATCCTCTCATTGTCTCTGGTACTCTTATTCCGATAAATATAACATTTTGATTATCTAAAAAAACCTTTTCTGATAAGGAAACCACTTTGATTAAGAAGGATCTAAGAACAAAAGAAATTGGACCATACGAAAAACAAAAACAGAAAGACTTCCATATGCTTATAGAAGGGGTCTCCAGTTGTTAACATAATCAAGAACAAAGAAAATTACTTAAATAGTACTCGCAATATGCCACAAAGAGGTATTGAAATGGGCCAAACTCTCAACCTCTACCTAAGACCTCTCTATATCAATCAAAACTCTTCTATTTCTCTCTGACAAAATATAGCATAAAATAGCCAAGAGCCCATCTTGCCAAAGAAATCTGCCTAGCAAAAAGGAGGGAAGGACCTGCTCCATCAGAAATTGGAGGGTTGAAAAAGAGTCGATGACGTCTCCTCAAAATTGCCTAAGAGCTTACATAAAAGTACTCAAATTTCTGCCAATATCCAAGAGAATAATTACTTAGGGCACTAAAAGCAACACTATAGTCCACAAGTCGATTCTCTCTTGAATAAAAGCACAAAGACATCTAAATCGCGGAAGGATAACTGAAGAAAGAATTTGCCAATAAATTGAAGACAGAAAGAGTTAAAGAAATGCATTATGTCTCCTGTGCCAAGATGACTTACCAAGAGAGAGACTATAAAATCTATTATCTACCAATAAGCAAGCCTGCAAGGGATACTTACACGGAAACATTTCTTCAACAAAAGAGCATCATAAGTCCAATGCATGGTCAGAAAACAGATATAACCAGCATTCAGCACTCCATTAGACCTAGCACAGCTAGAAAGAGCGAGCCAAAGAGCAGAAACACAATTTCTGCCACTCATCAAGTGATATAATCCTCCCAATGAAAATAGCGAGTATAAACTCTCAGTATATCTGCAATTGCAAGTATAGACATAATCATCTAAATTTTTTAACCACGTGATATGGGAAAGAAAAAATCACTTACAACGATGAATAAAATATAGAAGCAGGATTGAAGCAAAATAGAATTGAAGCCCGCATTGCTGCTTCCCCATCCTTCAAAATAATATGTGAAAGCCTGTTAAAGCGACCAGTTAGAAGACGTCAGTGTTTTTACATAGAACAGAGCAAGAAAGTACAAATGCAGATGAATAGCTATTTACCCCATAAGTCACTGAGTAAACATCCATTTGAAAAATCAGAGTATTAACCTACGTATTACTGGTTAAGACTTGTAATCTCAACAAACCCACCTGAAAAGATAACGAGCAGCAAGCACAAAAGCAATGTTATTGATTAGATATCCAGATAGTCCCAACACAGCTCTATGCCCAATTACCGGAACCAAAGGCAACAATACTGTAGCAAAATTAGCACCGCATTAACCACAAAAAACAAAAAATCAAATAACGCTCGAAGCACATCAGCTGTTGCTCATAAACTACTCCAAGCAAACTGTAAGAATCTATCATTCTACAGCACAACAAAGAAAATCAACAAAATAACCAAATAGACAACGGAGTTACAACAAACACCAGCAAATCCACCAATCCAGTGAAGAAAACAACGGATCGAGAAAAATTAGCAAACCTGTGCGAGACAGGAAGGAAATGCATATAGGAAGAAGAGGCAAGAAAGCGTAGGACTTCTCATATTCATAACCGCACTCAGCGATTCGAACGAAGTGAACGCCATCCCAAACAATGCTGCTCTCAATAGCGGATCCAATTCGAGGAAAAAGAACTGGTTGTCCGGCAAGAGGCGAAGAAGACGAGTCGATTAAGCACGCAGGATTAAGAGATGCTGAAGTGTCGTAAGGGCTGACGAGAGAGCGCCAGAAGACGATTAAGAAGAGTAGAAGAATACGTGAGGCTATAGCGGAAGCAATAACGATGCGTTCATAGTCCAAATTTGCAGCAAGCTTGTTGATCGCCATTGATTACGAAGCTCCGCCGTTCATGTAACCTGAGCTCCGGTGGACAACATGGACGGCCTTTCCAGAGAATGAAGCGGGTAATGGGTGCCGGGTTTAGGGCCCATTTCAAAACAGAAATTTATATATATATATTAAAGGTTAAATTGACAAAAATGCCCCCAAACTTTCCATTTTATATATCAATTTATTAAAGGTCAATTTAATCGTAATTTAACTTAATTTCTAATAGGTTAAATCTAAACTTACCACAGTGAAACTTAATTAGGTAACTTTTTTGGACCAACCTAAAATGTAATGGCCCAATCTCACCGCTAGCCGATGTTATCCTCTTTGAGATTTACCTTTCAAGTTTTCCCTCAATGTTTTAAAAATGAGTCAGCTACAAAGAGGTTTCCACACATTTACAAGGTATATTTTGTTCTTCTCTCTAACTGACGTGGGATCTCACAGTCCACCCCCTTTCGAGACTCAGCGTCCTCGTTGGCACACTGTCCTGTGTTCACTCCCCTTCGGGGCTCGGTGTCCTCACTACACACAGCCCGATATCTGACTCTGATACCATTTGTATCAGCTCAAGCCCACCACTAATAAATATTATCATCTTTGGGTTGCGTATGCTACAAAGAGGTTTCCACACATTTACATGGAATATTTTGTTCTCCTCTCTAACCGACGTGGGATCTCACAATCCACCCTTTTTCAAGGCTCAGCGTCCTCGTTGGCACACCGCCCGGTATTCTCTCCCCTTCGGGGCTCAGTGCCCTTGCTGCACACAGCCCGATATCTAACTTTGATACCATTTGTATCAACTCAAGTCCACCGCTAGCAAATATTGTCCTCTTTGGGTTGTGTATGCTACAAAGAGGTTTCGACACATTTACAAGGAATATTTTGTTCTCCTCTCTAACCGACGTGGAATCTCACAATCCACCCTCTTTCGAGCCCCAGCGTCCTCGTTGGCACACCTCCGATGTTCACTCCCCTTCAGGGCACAGTGTCTTCACTGCACACAGCCCGATATCTGACTCTGATACCATTTGTATCAGCCCAAGCCTACCCCTAGCAAATATTGTCCTCTTTGGTCTTTCCTTTTTGGGATTCCCCTCAAGGTTTTTAAAACGCATATGATACAAAGACATTTCAACACCTTCATAAAAATGTTCCGTTTCCCTCTCCAAATAATGTGGGATCTCACAATCCACATCCCTTTGGGGCCAGCGTCCTCGCTGGGACTCGTTTCTCTCTCCAATCGATGTGGGATCTCACATAAAATTTTAGGGTTGTCCATTGACTACTCGAACGAACCTACCCTTATCGACATTTAACACTACCATCCGAATTTAATGCCTATTCCGTCTCTTTTTAAATATTTAGGAGAGTAAGCAACGAATTTAAATTTCGATAAATAAAGATGCAACTTTAATGGTCCTATAGGCTTTGCCTTTACGTCACTTTTCTTATATTGCTTTTATGAAAGTATTAGAGAATAATAAAGGGAAGAAGTATATGTTGTGTCCTAACGCCACAATCTTCGAAACTATGATACCACTTGTCGTCTCATAGATGCCACAACTAAAAAAGTGCTATGATATCACCTGTTATGTTGAAATGTCACATCTTTCAATGTTCTAATACCCAATTGTTGTAGCAGAATGTCACAACCAAAATGATGTCACGGTCATGCTTGCCTAAAGCACAACAGATATCCCAGTCTTGCTTGTCCGAGTCGGTTGACAGGGGATGTCACAGTCATGCATGTCCAAGGCGTGTTGTCAATGACCACATGATAGATATCCCGATCTTGCTTGTCCAGGACGTGTTGTCTGTCATACGGTCATTGACAACATGCCTTGGACATGCATGACCATGATATCCTCCCTCACTCAATTGGTTGACGTCCCTGTCAACCGACTCGGACAAGCAAGACTGGGACATCTGTCATGCTTTATTATACCCAATTGTTGTAGCATAATGCCACAACTAAAATATTATGATACCCAATTGTTATAACGGAAGCGGAAGTACGGTCGATCGTACTTACACCCACAAACAGAAATAAATGAAGAGAACCAAAGACTTACACGGTTCGAAGAGAAGAAATTCCCCTATATCTACATGTAGTATCTCATCACTATAACCAAAGTGTTTACAACTGTATCTCTCACACCCTCACAGTACAAAATCTCTCAACAAAATTTTCTTTCAATTGTCTCCAGACAAATACAAAATGACAATAACTTCACACCTCAAAATAATGCTAGACAAACTTTTATACCGACACAAAAAGGGTTATGAACTAAACGAGAGTTAATAACCAAAATAAATGAGAGTCGTGACAATACATCTTCCGGACAATCTAAACAAAATGAAGAACTTTAACTTTAACTAATACAAGATAGAAGAATCGATTAAAAATTTAAAGTGAAACTAAATATTTCCAAAAAAGTCCCTACGACGGCTCTTTCTCTCCTAACTTGTTCAAAATTTTTCAAGGAGAAAAAAGTCTTTTTACACTTTCTTCTTTTCGAATGAAGCATTTAAAGGAAACTTAGAGTGGCGACAAAAGAATAAACCAATAATACACGTGAAGAATTTTAAAAAAATTGTGTGAAAGTTTAAATGAGATGAAAAGATTTATTTAAAGATTATATACGATAGTTTATGAAGCTTTAGTTGTATTTTCTACCGAGATCAGTGTGAGGAGCTGCCCTCCTTATTATGATCGAGAATCATGGAGATTAAGTGAGATCTAATAACAAAATCGATAAATTCAGTAATTGATGCATTCGTTATCGATGAGGTCCAATTGTAACTATAATTCATTAAAGTCAACTCAGGATCATCAATACCGAGTACTCTATAATTAAATAAATAATTAATGAAATATTTACATTTAACAATTGATTAATTAATTATCAACATTATTGTTTAGTTCATAATGGGTGATTTAGTGCCAAAAAGAGTACTAATGAATGTCATTAAGTTGGATTAAATTGTGTACTTATTGTTATTTTAATTTAGAAATTTAATTTTTAAAAATTAATTTTAAAAAATCAAATAATTGTATATATATATATTAGGGAGATATAATTTATAAACTTTTTTTTTTATTTTTTTATTATTGTCTAACGAATTTATAATCTTATTTATGTTTATTTGATGTCTTAATTTAAAAAAAAAACTGCTACATATTAAAATTTTAATTTTGAATTTATTGGGTCGTTGAATTTTTTAATTTTGTATATAAATCATTAACCTATTTAAAATTATTTATCAAAATTCACGTATATAATTAATAAAAAAAAAATCAAGTTTAAATTCTGGTTCCTGCCTCATGTCTCATTTAGACAATGTTAGCGGAGAATAATGTGTAGATATTGTCTTTTTTGAGTTTTCATTCTTGTGCTTCCCCTTAAGATTTTTAAAACACATCTATTAGGGACAAGTTCTCACACCTTTATGAAGAATGTTTCGTTCTCCTCTTCAACCAATGTAAGATCTCACAATTCACCCCGTTCGGAGCCCAATTTCTTCGCTGGCACTCATCACGTGAATTATAATATTAAGAGAAAAAATGATTAAATTACTCCGATTATTAGGGTTTTAAAAGTTTAATTTAATTTTTAAGTACGACCTTAATCTTAATTAAGCTTTTATAGTTTTAGAAGTTTAGACTCGATACCTATATGATTTGGTTAAACCTCTCGAGTCAACAATCAATTATATTAGCTAAATAAATAATTTTTTTTTAGTTTTTAAAATTTATAATAATAATAAACCAAGAAAATTATAAGAAAAATAATGTTTATAAATTTAATTTCAAATACAAAATTATAAGAAAAAAAATAGTATTTATATACTTAATTTAAAAAAATAGAAAATAAAAAAATAAAATTGAGTTTAATCATATTCATTTCCAACTTTTTATTTCATATAACTTAAAAACGCCAAATTTAAAAAACAAAATCAAATTTAAATTATTTTTATAGTTTCCAAAATTGACATATATTCTTTAAAAATATATAATAACCCCACGTACGACGTTTATAAACTTAAATAAAAAATTTAAAATTAAAATAATTATTAAATAGAGTCTCCAATCATTACCATAACGATAAACATACGATAAAATCTTTATTTATTAGATATGAGTCGATATTTTTTATTTAATTAATTATATTGGTTGAGTATACTAAAACTAGAAGCAAACGAAAAAAAATCATAATAAATAATAATAATTTAAAAATAATTTATGAGGTTTAATTAAACACGTGCAAATTGATTTATTCAAACTTAGGCTAAAATTTATATCATCCGACCATTAAATTAAATTGGACGGTTTAATTTTATTCATTAATTTATTTTGAAAACTATATAGGCCCTAGTTTTAATATGATTAATGTGATGTTTAATTATGTAAGGCTGCTAATAATAATAATAATAATTATTATTTATTTATTTATATATTTGTCTTTTTATTATTATTTCGGAAAAATATATATATTTATGTGTGTCGCCATACACGGGATTGCCGCCCATGTTCAAAGTAGAGATATTTTGCCTTTTCGCACGTGACCGCGAGTATAAATTTTATATCGTAGTCGCCTACTTTTATAGTTTTTAAATATTTAATAAAATTAAAAAGAAAATCAAAACGCGTTTTAATCATTTCCTTTTTTTTTTTTTATATATTAATTGAAAATTATTTTACTTTTATTAAAAAAAACAAAAATTTCAATAAACGACTCGAACCAACTTAGCTCAAAAAATTTATGGTTGGGTTCTAGTAGGAATCACGATTCTCCACAATGGTATGATATTGTTCACTTTGAGCCTAAAGTCTCATAATTTTGCTCCGAGCTTCCCCACAATTGAGATAATATTCCTCACTTATAAATCTATGATCTTCCACTAAATTAACCAGGGACTCACTTCCAATAATGTTCGAACAGATTCATTATTTAAGAAGAGTTGTTTCGATTGAAAACAATTTAAAACACGAACAATTGAGTTAGGTTTAAAAAATTTCTTAATCGAACCCAACCTAGTCCACCGACGCCTACAATGGAAAAGTTATTGACTTTTTGTTACATTTTCATTTATTCACTTTATTTTCGTTGATTTATTTGTGTGTTCATATTAATATATTGATAAATAATATTTAAATATAACAAAAAAGTCAATTTAACTAACCAATATTAATTAATATAATAATAATATAATAAAACACGAACGAGATGTTTGTTTGGTGGGGGTCCAAGATTGTCATGAACATCGAATTACCTCGTTTATTTTGTAAAAATCTAAGAAATATTTCGAAAACATGCTTACATATTTTAACAAGTTCGTGTGACAAAAATATAACCAATTTTAGATGCATCACGAAGAATTTTTTTTTTTTATTTCACATTTTTATTTATTTATATTTACGTATATTTATATTTTAGATTTAATATAAAATAAACTTTAGAGAAATTGAAATAATATCAATTTATTTTTAATTGAAATTTGAAATAAAACTTTTGTATTTAATAAGTCAAATGAATTATTTTATTTATTTATTTGTAATTTCTTAAATAATTACCAATTTATATATTTCAAAACACAAATAAATATATACAAATAAATATTATTCCCTAAATTTTCTAATTTAACAATCAAGTCATTTATTATAAAAAAAACATTAATGTTGAATTAACGTCTAATATTAAATATTAATTCATAAAAATTTATATAAATTAAAGAAATTTAAAGTATCATATACAAATCCTACAAAACCATAACAACCTAGATTTCTGTTAATCCAAACATTTAAAACATCTCGTAAAATAATGTCATAGACATGTTTCAAACCGTCTTTAAAAGCAATATAAACAAAATATTAAATAAAAATAAATTAAATATTAAAACTGACAACACCCACTAACTCAAGGTCTAAAAATTTAAATACAACTATCTTATGCATACGACGTTGGTCTCGAAGGGGGTGGATTGTAAGATACCACATCGATTGGAGAAAGAGGAACGAATCATTCTTCATAAGGGTATAGAAATCTCTCCTAGTAGACGCGTTTTAAAACATTTTTATAATTTATTCTAAAAAAGAGCGTAATTCGATTATCGAGACCCAATAAAAATAGCATTTTTATAATTTAATTAGATAAAACATTCTAGATCTTATATTATACAGATGCGTGTGACAATGTTGTAAGTTAGAATATTTTTTTTTTTTTAAAGAAAAATCAAACAAATAATAATAATAATAAATAAATAAATAAATAAATAATAAAATTACCCACTTGTTCTATTTCATTATAAAAAGGGAGGCAATTGCTAACACTAATGGCATCTCCCACAGCTCCACTTACCAACCAGAGATGGGGAGAGTTGCAGGCCATCCATTTCTCCTCATCCTCTTCCTTTTCTCCATTGCAATCACTCCCTCCATTGCTCTTCCCAAAATCAAGCACTACAAATGGGAAGTCGAGTACATGTTCTGGTCTCCCGACTGCGTCGAGAACATCGTCATGGGTATCAACGGTCAGTTTCCTGGCCCGACGATTAGAGCCAATGTTGGTGACACTGTTGTTGTGGAGTTGACTAACAAGCTCCATACTGAAGGTGTTGTTATTCATTGGCATGGAATACTCCAGCGTGGATCTCCCTGGGCTGATGGTACTGCTTCGATCTCCCAGTGTGCTATTAACCCTGGTGAAACCTTCACGTACCGGTTCGTGGTGGATAAGGTGAGAAGGGTTTTAGATTTTGATGTCGAGAAATTACGTGGAATTATGTTGGGTAAAAAAAGTTTGTTTGTTTATTTGTTGGGTTTTTTTTCTACAGGCTGGGACGTTTTTCTATCATGGTCATTTGGGTATGCAGAGATCGGCAGGGTTGTATGGATCGTTGATAGTGGATCCTGAAGAAGGAAAGAACGAGCCGTTTCATTACGATGAAGAGATCAACTTATTGCTTAGTGATTGGTGGCATCAAAGCGTTCATAAGCAAGAAGTTGGTCTCAGCTCCAATCCAATGCGTTGGATCGGTGAGCCTCAGGTAATCGACGATATTAAAAAATTTAACCTTTTTAAATATTAGAAAGTTGAAAATTAATATTTTAATAATCATCCACAATTTTTCAAGTTCTTTTCTTTCTTTACCAATCAGAAAAGGTTTTGTTAGATTTTTTTTATTTCAAACAAAAATTGTCCACAAATTATTCTTTTTCTCTCTCTTCCCATTATTATTATTATTATTATTTATTTTATTTTTTTACTTTTTTCGTGAAAAGTTAAAATATGATTGCTTTATATACTTGTTTGTTAATAAATAGATAAATGAATTAAAAAAAATATAAATTTAATTTAATTTAATTTTCTAATAAAACAAAAATGTATGAGACACACAATTAAATTTTTGGACGATATATTAGACATTAAATTAAAAATTTAAAAATTATTAAACACGAGTACGAAAATTTATGAGCTAATTTTATAATTTAAGAGACCAATTTGAGAATAACTCAACAGATTTATATCATTAGTTAAGAGATCAAATGTTTAAATATTAAATATATAATTAAATTAAGAATACGATATATATATATATATATATATATATATATTTTGAAACATATATATAATTTAAGCTGTAATTTCCAAGAAAAGAAAAATTATTGAAAAAGAAAATATTCTTCTTCTAAATTCCTTGCTTGAACTATGGTTATTTTATTATACATACAGAGAATCTGTAAGCTTTATTTTTTTTTAAAGTTGATATTATATGTATGTATGTATATGTGTGTATATATAGATACAAGAACAACATTAGCAACATTGAGTTGTACTCCACTTTTTACTTTTAGATTAAATTTATTATAAAAAAAAACTCTGAACTTTTATCTTTTATTAAAATAATACTCGATATTTTTTCAAAATTACAATATTACCCTTGATCGTCTACTAAGATTTAGACGAAAATTGAGACATTAAACAGTATAGTTGTGACTTGGAATGGAACATAAACTTGAACATTGCTACCCGACAAGATTAATATTATATATATATATATATATATATATAAATTTGTGATTTGGGTTTGATAAATGATATGACGGTGGTTTTTGTCGTTGGTTTGTGGTTGAAGACTATACTCATAAATGGGAGAGGACAGTTCAATTGTTCGATTGCAGCTAAATACCATAGTGGATCCAAGCCATGCGCGTTAAAAGGGGGCGAGCAATGCGCGCCGTTTATCATGCACGTTCATCCCAATAAGACGGTCAGGATAAGAATTTCCAGTACCACTGCATTGGCGTCCCTTAATTTTGCTATCGGGGTAACTCTCTCTCTATTACTCTAACACAGAACCCTAATTGACTTTTAAAATTTACTGATAGGTTAAAAAAAATTAAAAAAAAAATTAATTGGTTTAATATTAAAATTCCCAATTTGTAAATTTTTTTAAACCTTAAATTTCATTAATTTGTGTTTGACCCATAAAGTTGAAAAGAAGTAGGGGTCGTTATGAGCACTACTTTTTAGAAAGTTGACGATTTTACCCTCCTACCAGAATTGACTATAATAATATTAGGGTTTGAATTTAGAATTATAATAATTACTTTTTTATAATTATACCTTTTAGTTCGGGTCAACCCGAAAGTTCGGGTTCAGAAAAATGAACCCAACCCTACTCGAAATGCTAATCCAATCCAACCCTTATAGTTCGAGATGGGTTGGTCTGGGTTGTTGTGTTGAATGTACACCCTTTATATAAACTATCTATTTTATCTGTAAAATAAGTTTTTAAATTTTAAAATATAATCTTTACGTTGAAATTTTTTTTAAAAATATGTATTTGATACAAAATTAAAAATTTACGAACTTATTAAATATATTTTTTAATTGGTACAAATAAAAAAAATCGAAAATTTATTAAAAAAGGAAAAACCTAAATTAGTAATTTTGCACGTGAAATATTTTAAAATATTAATAAAAATGGTAATATTCTTTTAAAGGGGCAGCACATATTCCCCCTTCTGACACATAATGTGAGGAGTCCACGTGTCTGTTGTCTTATCTCTTAACATTTATTATTTATTAAATTATCTAAAATCTTTTATTAATTTTAGAATATAAATTTGATTTTTTTAAATTCTAATAATATATTAAATAATATTTTCCATAAAAATAAAGATAGAAATATTATAATGTCATTGAGCCGTTGATATATGCAATTTAATTATATAAGATAAAACAAATAATTAAAATATTTTATTTAAATTATTTCAAAATTATTGTGTTTTTTTTTTTTTTCTCAAAATTTTAAACTTTGTAAATAGTTAGATTAATAAAAATATATTTAAACGGGATTATTTGTCTTAAATAAAAATTAATATTTAAAATTTTCAATAATACCTTAAATTTCTTTTAAAAAAATTAATTTTACAAAAACTTTAAAAAATGGAACATAGATTGGTCAACTATAATTGATATGTACTCTTCACGGAACCTATAATGATTTAATGGTTTATCATTTTTATTCTTCTTCAGAATCACCAACTATTAGTGGTAGAAGCGGATGGCAACTACGTTCAGCCATTTCGAACCTCCGACATCGATATTTATTCTGGCGAGTCTTACTCCGTCCTCATCACCACCGACCAAAACCCATCGGAGAATTATTGGGTCTCCATCGGCGTTCGTGCACGGCGTCCCAATACGCCACCGGGACTGACCCTCCTCAACTACCTCCCCAATTCCCCCGCCAAATTACCAATCCTTCCACCGCCGGAAACCCCCGACTGGGAGGATTTCGATCGAAGCAAAAACTTCACCTTCAGAATCTTCTCCACCATGAGTAGTCCGAAACCGCCGACGAGATTCGACCGGCGTATCTTCCTCCTCAACACCCAGAATCGATTGAACGGCTTCACAAAGTGGGCTATCAACAACGTCTCTTTAGCTCTCCCGCCGACGCCGTACCTCGGCGCCATGAAATATCGGCTAAAGACTGCCTTCAACCAGAATCCCCCACCGGAAAATTTCCCATCGAACTACAGCATTGACATCCCACCACCGAACCCAAACACGACGATCGGAAACGGCGTTTATCGGTTCAAATTGGGTGAGACGGTGGATGTGATACTACAAAACGCCAACATGTTAAACCCTAATACGAGTGAAATTCATCCTTGGCATTTGCATGGGCATGATTTTTGGGTTTTGGGGTATGGAGATGGAAAATTCTCCACCGCCGTGCATGGCCGGAAATTGAATCTAAAAAACCCCCCGCTGAGGAACACGGTGGTGATTTTCCCAAACGGGTGGACGGCGATCCGATTTGTGGCAGACAATCCCGGCGTTTGGGCGTTCCATTGCCATATTGAACCTCATTTGCATATGGGGATGGGGGTCGTGTTCGCCGAAGGAGTCGAAAAGGTCGGTAGGATTCCGAAGAAGGCTTTGGCTTGTGGGGTCACTGCGAAAGCGCTAATGAAAAACCCTATAAACCCTAAACCCTAAACCTTAAACCCTAACCCCTAGACACCACTGAAAAACCCTAGAAGGTGGCTTGAGGAAATGTTTTGTTGTAAGGAGTGAATGAATTTAAATTTGGTGTTTAGGGTTTGGGGAATGATGCAATTATTGGTTGAAATTTATATGTTTATGTATCCGTTGAGGTAATAAAAGGAAAATTTGAGGTGTTTGATGATAATTTTCTTGAGTTTTTTTTGGTAAATAGTCTAAAATTGTGGGGTTAAATGAAATATTATAAAATTTATAAAATTTAAATTAATTTTTTTTTTTAAAAAAAATCTATTACCCTTGAGTTGTCGTACCAATCCAACAATTATAAAAAAAAAATCACGATAATAATTTTAAAATTAAATAAGATAGAGTTAAAGAAAATAACACAGCAATTTTACGGTGTTCAGTCAAATTCGACCTATCCCACCCCAAGCCCTTCTTGTGAATTTGAATAAAAACTTTCTCGACTCTTTCTACGAATTAGAACAAAACTGTAATGTCGCTCTTTTTACAAGTCCAAGAGAAAACTCAATTCTTTTCACGACTCAGGGACAAACCCGTACAAATGTTGAAATTTTGAAAAGTGCATCACAAATCTGTAATTTAAGTACTCACAATAATATATTCTCAATACAACAGAAATTTCTCAGATAGATAGAAACAAGATTTAAAATCATGGCTTAATTTAATATTCTTTTCTTTTTTAAATTTAAAATAATAATGATATTGATGACGTCATAATTTAAATTTACGTTGTTTTTTATAATAATAATAATGATAATAGTATAATAACGACAATGACCATAAATTAAAATAATAATAATACTAATAAATAAATAAATCAAGTTTAGATTTATTTATTTGTTTTAAAATTTCAAATATAATATTATATATATAATTGTGTTTATTTTAAAATTAACTAAAATGCCACCCACTTGTTACTCTTCTGAAACTTTATGTGTCGTAGCTTGATTGGTTCATGATGGCGACTCAACTGTGATGTCATTATGTTGGGTATTGTATCGTCGTTCTAAGCTTTATATGGTAGACACTTCGAAACGCTAAAATAATTAGTAATTAAAAATATGTTTATTATCATCCCAACATCAATTAATTAATTTGAGATTAAGCGTAGAAAAGCAAACAATTTTACTATAACAAACATATAGTATATACTTGTCCAAAAATGCCTTCCAACGTCTTTAACATGTTCTGATTCGTGGAGATGATAGTACGAGTGCGAATCGACTAGAAACTTTAAACGTAAAACGACATTTCCGGTTTGGATTGACTCCAGCTTCCTTCGTAAAACTGATGTGAAATCCTTCTAATATTAACATACTAAAAATGCGGAACTTAAGTCCAAAAAAGGCTTTCGAATATTAGGGGCAACCGATATCAAGTCCTCAAATGTTTACCTTTTGTTCTTCCTTGATTCTTGGCGTATTTGAATAAACCAAGGCTTTCGAAAATGGTCTCCGAGTGCCATTAAAGATTTTCAATAAATTTTCAAAAATTCATCTTTAAAAGAAAATTTGAGTTTTTAATTTCTCATCGAGGCTCGGGTGTTACATCAAACAAAAGATCGGGACAATAACGTGTAAGAACCCTTGCGTATAGATGATGACCTGAGTTACGAAGAATGACAGGTAAGAAACGCAGCCCTAGAAGTGAAAATCCTATGCAAAAGAGAATTTGCCTTTTTCAAGGTATTGTGACAGAATCACAAAGCAAATAAAGTTAAATTGGAACGAAAAAATGAGATGAGAGAAAAATATCTGGAGCTATCCCGACATTTAGACACTTTTGAGGGCAAAAGTGTCTTTTGAGGCATATGACATAACGACCCAAGTTTAAAATCCATGATACCTTTTATGAGATATTTTAAATTAATATTTTTCGCATGCTTTAGTTATGTCATACATATAGTAGCAACTTTATTATAGTAGAAAAATTGGGTTGTTACATATATGATATCTCCTTAATAAGCCCGCATGAATGTTTATAATATGTATACCATGCTCTAGGTGATCAATAGGATAATCTCCCTACCAAAACATGCATAAGAGAACTGCTCGGACGCTACTAAAAACTTATAGACCTCCACGACATCTACGAATGAAAAGGGTGGCTCTCCAAGCCGTCAACAGTATGTACGATGCCATCCATTTAACGGAGTCATTAAAGGCTCCAACACCCGCATTATCAAGTTCTACTCTAGTGCCCATGCCGTCAAGCCAGACATGGGGTCGATTAGTGTTATATGACCTAATAATTCAATTGGATTACCATGCATTGCAGATCGTCATATGGAGGGATGTGGATCACACCGGCAATGCAGATCCGTCCTATAGGGAGCGTAGATCATGCGGGTAATCCTCGGAACTAACATGCATAAATTATAATCGAAATCAAATCGTATAGGTCGTATTAGATTGACCGATTTCTCCGGTCACTCAATCTTTCTGACACACCGTAACACAAATATATCCCAACAAAATTTAAGAATAAAGTTTCATGTGACAGAAAAACAAACACATCACATGCGGATATTCTACCTACTTGCAAATACAAATGGTGAAGGTCCCACATGACAAATAATTAATTTTATCTATAACAGATCACGGATTAGCCAAGATCCAAGGAGGCCTAATTAAGATCACGGGTTACCTAAAAAAAGCAATACATTCCAACTTTATAAATATGTTCAAACTAAAACAAATCAAATAAGACAAAAAAAAAAAAAAAATCAATGCTAAGTTCATTTTCTCGAGTTTGAAAATAACACTCACTTTTAAAAGTTAGACGCTTTTCTCGGAGGTAGCAATTTTTTAATCTTTACAACGACGAGAATGAATGATCAAACGTGTAATCTTAAAGAAGAGAGTGCATAACAATTATCATTAAAATCAGCTCAATTTAACCTTTTGAAGTAATGCATTCTTATGATATCATTTTATTCGGTTTATTGATTTATTGTGCGAGGGTAGATTTCTAAATTCTCACTACAAACCTCCACACCTACGATCCAAAACATACCCCTAACGAAATAAAGGCCCGCACGACTTTTTTTTCGTTATAGTTAGAGATGTCTATTTAATCCGTAGAAATCCGTCCCAAACAGAATGAAAAGTCTTTATATAAATAAGAAATGAGAAGAGTCGAGAAGAAATTTTCCTCGGCCTCTAGCTAACCAGAATAGTAGACGGGGATTATATTCCTTGCTTCCTACCCTGCCCAAATCTCTGTCTCATCCCGTCTTTTATATATATATATAAAATAAATAAATAAATTGTAACGACCCAAATCCGCTACTAGCAGATATTGTCATCTTTGGGCTTTCCTTTTCGGGCTTCCCCTCAAGGCTTTAAAACGCATATGATAGGGGAAGGTTTCCACACCCTTATAAATGGTGATTTGTTCTCCTCCCAAACCAATGTGGGACATCACAATCCACCTCCTTCGTGACCCAGCGGCACTCCTTCTTTTAATCGATGTGGGATTGTCACCAAATCCACCCCCCTTCGGGGCCCAACGTCCTTATTGGCACATCGCCTTGTGTCTACTCCCCTTCGGGGAACAGTGAGAAGGCTGGCACATCGTCCCGTGTCTGGCTCTGATATCATTTGTAACGGCCCATATCCACCGCTAGCAGATATTGTCCACTTTGAGTTTTCTCTTTCGGGCTTCCCCTCAAGACTTTAAAACGTATCTACTAGGAGAAGGTTTCCACACCCTTATAAATGGTGGTTTGTTCTCCTCTCCAATCCAACGAGTGACATCACATCAATATTCTTTTTAGGTGAAAACTAAATAAAAATGGAATATAGAAAGCTTTTTTCGTCCCTACCTTAAAATAAAATATATATCAAAATTAAAATTTAACCTTTCTTTTAGGGGAAAAAAAAAAGCTAGAGCAGAAGAAGACATACCATCCTTTCACATGACAAAATAGCTCCTTGATAAACGCAGAGAATCATTTGGCCTCTCCTCTTCCCTCTCCCTTTTAACACCTTTGCTTCCGTTCTCCTCCTTCCCCTGCAAGTTCAGTCCTAAACTGACACAACAAAACACCCAACAACTCCATTCCCACCATCTCCCTCTCTCTGTTCTTCACCATCTCCAATGGCTCTCTTTGTCTTCTGCAATTTGCTGCTTCTCCTGCTAGCTCCTTTTGCAGCCTCTAACATAGACCAAGATAGAACTGAGTGCTCAGACCAACTCATCGGCCTTGCCCCTTGCCTGCCTTATGTTAGCGGCGATGCCAAAACGCCTACCATTGATTGCTGCAGTGGGCTCAAGCAGGTGGTGCAGAAGAGTAAGAAGTGCCTCTGTGTTCTTATCAAGGATAAGGATGACCCTAATCTTGGCCTCAAAATCAATGGCTCCCTCGCTTTGGGTCTCCCTAATGCCTGCCATGCTCCTTCTAATATCACTGAGTGTATCTGTAAGTTAACTAATCTCATGGTTTTCTACTGTTTCCTGTGTTTTTCATCACTGTATTTCTCACTTGGGCATTGATCAAACACCTTGAGTATGAAATCTGTCAATTGGGAAGGAGAACGAAATCTTGGGTTTTAAAAACGTCGAGAGAAAACCCGGAAAGGGAAAATTAAAAAACAATATCGATTAGCGGTGGACTTGGTCTTTAAAAACCTTGGGAGTAAGCTCAAAAGAGAAAAATCAGAGAACAATAATATCTGCTAGCTGTGTGATTGGGTTTTAACAATCTTGAAGGGAAATTCACACCAGACTAATTAGAGAACAATATTTGTTAGCGATGGACTTAGGATCGAGTCGTAGTTGTTTGTACTCAAATTTCATGGTTTCCCACTGAATTTCTCAGTTGGGCATTTTGTCAAACACCTTGAGTGCATCAGTATTAAAAAAATTCCACGGCTCGGAACTCTAATTCTCAGCTGGGCATTTTGTCAAACACCTTCTGGGTATTGTATTTAACCATGCTTTGTATATGGATTTTCAGCTCTTTTGCACTTAGCACCAAACTCTACAGAAGCTAAGATATTCAAAGAGTCAAATTCCACAAGTGAACCAAGCAGTGCTCCAGATTCTAAAGGTAAAAACCAAACCCAAAATTTCCATCTAACTTAACAGAAAATCATTACCTTAGAGTAGATTGAATCGGTTTTGAACTGTTTCTCTCTGTTCGGTGATTTTGATTTACAGTTCATGGGAGTGCGTCCACTGCCAACGAGAAAAGCGACGGTGGAACGAGCAAGAAACCGATTGGAGGAGCAGGGATGATTATGGAGATTCTGCTAGGGTTCTTCATTCTATCGCATCTCAATAATCTAAAGTTCATATAAAAGCAGAACACAATTCCCTCAAATCCCTAATTTGTTGTTTCTCTTTGTAGTTCACGAGTTCTTGATCATCCGACAATTCATTATATGCCATTTTCTTGCACTATTTAGAAACATAATTTGGGGCGATTTCAAGTTTTTTCTTCAAATTTCTATGGAAACTTGGTTCTGAACAAATGATAAGATTTCAAGGATTTGTTTTACTTACCAGTTTGGCAGCATGTTCAGTCGTGCAACTCCGCATGTCCTCCAAGATCATTCGATTTTCCATTCAATTCTATCGAGAAATGAGCCGTCAACTAAGCTGCCTCATGTTTATCAGTTGGCAAAATTGAAGCTGTGGGATATTTTCAAAGTATTTTTGGTTAAATTATAAAAAATATTCTCAAAGTATTTAGAAATCATGAGTCTCTGCAATGATATGATATTGTCCACTTTGAGCATAAGCATTCATAGTTTTGCTTTGGGTTTCCCCAAAAAGCCTCATACCAATAGAGATAGTATTCCCCACTTATAAACACATAATCATTTCTTAAATTAACCGATGTGGGACTCTCTCAATAATCCTCAACAAACTAGGCTAGTCGAACTGAATTAGATTGAACCAATTGAATCAAATTGGATCGGTCGAATTGATCAACCTTGCTCACCTTACAAAACTCGACAAATTCAAGTTATGGTGCACAATTTTCTAACAAAAGGTGGAGATGCCGATTCAACTATAGTGTTTATGCGTGATGCAATGATCTAAAATGCATAGAAGGAAATATATAAAATATGATGATGCCTCCAATGGAATGTCTATCGGTGAGATAGAAAACAATCATGTCTTCGTCTCTATGCATCACGAGAACCAATAACTATTTTGTTAACCTTAGACCACTCAGTCCACCTAACTTTTAATTTCTTCCAAAATTAGGTGTAAACCTATAACGTTTTGAAAAATCGAGGCAGATCTTTTATTTTCTTTAAAATTTAGCTTTAAATATATACCGTTTTGAAAATCTAGATAAATTCGAGTAAGCTGATCTCATAACGCTTTTTGGTGAGATAAAAAAGATATGTCGTTATCGAATGCATTTTGGTTTTGGGAACCAAAACATGTAATGTAGCACACGTGAGTGTAGCGCCTTAGACCACTCGGCCATCCTGACTTATAAATTAAAAGTCAAAACAATAGTTCCTCATCTTTATCCATTATAGTAGCTAGAATTCTTTGGTGTTATTATTAGCTCATAAAGTGATTAAAAAATATACTTGGTATTAAAATTAAATTTTAATCAAATGACTACTAAATGTCAGAAGTGGGATTTGAACCCACGTCCTCTCACGAGGACCAGAACTTGAGTCTGGCGCCTTAGACCACTCGGCCATCCTGACTTGTATTTTTGTCAAGACCCAAGAAAGATCCAGAGTAGTCTGTTCCCTTGCCAACCGATGGTGATACCATTGACGAGATAGAGAACATGCTATTGGGGATCAGGGATGAAAAACCTTCAATATGGTCTGATATCAAAAAAAAATTTAAGTGGGTTACGCCCTCTCGGTCATCCATTAATATTTATTTAGATATAAATGCTTGTCAAGAGTGGGATTTGAACCCACCCCGTTTCATGGGAACCAGAATTTAGAGTCTAGCTCCTTAGACCACTCGGTCATCCTGACTCATAATTAAAACTCAACTCAAAACAATAGTTCCCCGTTTTTATCCATTAGATAATTGGTTTTTGTCAAAAGTGGGATTTGAACACGAGGATCAAAACTTGAGTCTAGTGCTTTAGATTCCTAATTGATTTTTTTTTCTTTTTTTTGGGTTAAATACTAATTTACAGCCATCTTAATACCTACATTATTTTTTTTATTAGATTCCTAAATTTTAAAAAATATAAACTTTCAAACTTATGCCATAAATATTTGAACTTTTTGTTTACAAATATGGGAGACAAAAGGTTGAAAAAGCTCTTATATCACTAAATAAAAATAATAAAAAATAAATAAATAAAGTCATAAACCAAAAAATTAAACCTAAAATATAATTTAAATTTTAATATAAACTTAAACGAAGCTTGCCCTAAATATCGTCTTAAATTGGTTAAGAGTCAAGAGCCATGTTCATTATACCCATAGTAAATTCAACCATCTTTTTTTCCCATGAAACTATTTACGAACTTCACTCGTGAACCTGAACCAATATGACCTTCCCTTATTTCAGGAGGTAAACAAAGACGAAACCTTAAACCTTTTCCAGAACCTCATCTTTTTTCCCCATGAAACCATTATCCATTTAATTGCCTATTTGTTCCTTCGTGGTAAGAACCCAAATCCACCACTAGTAGATATTATCCTATTTGGGCTTTCCCTTTCGAGCTTCTCCTTAAGGCTTTAAAACGCATCTGCAAGGTTTCCACACCTTTATAAAGGGTGTTTTGTTCTCCTCCCCAACCAATGTGGGACATCACATTCATAAAAATTATAAGATGAAGTCAAATTGAGGCATCTTTAGATAATCACATTTGTTCTACAAGAGATTTTATAGAGATGTCAAATATGATTTAGATAGCTAAGTTTATATGGCAAGATTTATGGAAATCAATTATACCATAATTAAACTCTCATACCTCTAAACTCTACTACTAGTTACATTCTTCTGGCATTCTCCCAAAATTGCTCCAAATTAAGAGGAATTCTCATTTATCCATTTGCTGATTACGAAATCAAATGTTCATTGATCTATACCCCACAACACCTTATATAAGATAAATTTTGAAAGTTGACAAAATCAAAATAAGATAAATTCCAACTCTTCTTCACTGAACAGACAACAAGATGAACAAACAGTTGATAGAATTACATTAGCACAAATTCATATGGTCACACAAGAAAAATAATGTTACAGATACCAACCAAAAGCATTTGGAATTACAATTTACAAACACTAGTCTGTCATGTCATTTTAGATTATAGTGTTTCCCAATTCACTATGGAGTTTAGTATTACCTTTTCCCCCGAATCCCTATCTCATTCTGAAGCTGTAATTTTGTAGCCATCACCTTCTATGTGCAATTTGTGTCGTAGCTAGCAAGTCCCAACAATTCTGGTCCTTCCATTCTAGGGTTATTCTCAAAGCTGCAACAAAGGGAACACATGTTGATTAGTATATGGAGAAGAGTAATCATGAGAATATTTGCTCAAAGATGGAGAGAACCAAGACTACAAAGCATCATATCATGTACATGGCCCTGAAGCAGTGGGAAGAAACTAGTTAGGAAAAAGTCTCGACATCGTCTTGCCGAAATTATTTGTTACATGGCCTTGCCGAAATCATGAGAACCAAAAGTCTCGACATCGCAGCCTCAAGTTAAAGAGTAAACAATAATATACACAAAGCTGCAGCAAGCAGATAAATGTGCACATGGAATATCTAAGATTTGAGGGCTAATTCCTCAGCCTCCTATCACAAGCCTCCAAATCCGACATTACTTTCAATCATATAAGTGGTAGGCCCAATACTCAATAGAGAGATTTACGCCAGCCAACCAATTAGAAGCTCAAAAGTAGAGATATGAACAGTGAGAAGGGTGGTTTGTGTGAGAGAAGGGTGGTTTGTGTGAGAGAAGGGTATATGAGTAATAACACCATTGGTTCCTAGTTATCTGTTGTGTGGTTAGGCAAAAGTGTAGCGGCATGGAGGAATGGCGATTCGTTGAAAATGAAGTCTCAGAAAGATGGGGGGAAAGATTTTTTCTAATCTTGTAAGAGAGACCTCTTGAATCACCCTCTGCTCGGGAACGATTTCCTTAACTAATAGAGCCTGTAAAGCCATTTCCATTTTCTTGCCTTAATTGGGTAAGGATGGATCTACCAATTAGTTACCGAACAACGTATGAGAAGGTAAATAATGAAATATCTCTACTAGCAACATCGTTACAGACACTAATTTTGATTAAAGCGCAGCAATATTAGGGGGATTAAGTCCACATATTATGATAAAAACAAAGTATCATTCATTCTCTTATCTTTTTTCACTTTGACTTGATGCTGGCAAAGGAGTGTTACTCTGCCATTCACACTTTTATGCATTTCAAAATATAGAATAGTAAGAGAATAAAAATAGGGAAGGAAATAAATTCAGAAGCCTACTTGTTTAAAGGTATGTGCTCAAATGGTCCACTGGTTGGTATTGTTCCACACAAGTCATTATTTGAGACATCCCTGAAACAAAGGAGATACAATGCATCATAAACCGATCACATGACATTGCACAAAATTTAAACCAGGGATGTATATCACCTAAATGACTACTACACAACAGTGAAATTATACAGAGACTTACACAACTTTAAGGCTTGTAATTGCAGTCAGTTCTCTTGGGATTGGTCCATTTAATCGGTTATCATTAAGCCGTCTGCAAAACAAAAAATAAGTTCAGACAAAAATTTGAAAAGAAAGGATAGCTAGAGAAAGCATTCTTTCAGATTTTCCTTCCAATTCAGTAACAGAAAAATCACAGCCATAGGTTTCATAATCCTATTATCAACTATCAAGCAGAAGCGGAAAGAGATGGTTCTTCAGAAAATGGATAGAGAAAAGTTGTTTTTCAAAACATTGTAGAGTTAATTCTAAGAATGAAATATTCACAAGCAATAACTTCTTGCGAGATGATGATCATACTAAAAAATTATAAAGACTGTTGGTCCATACAAGTTGAAGTTAGAAAGAACATAAAACTTCAAAATAAAAAATAACCTAGCTGAACGAGGATGAATAATGTAAACAAAACTCACAAGAACACAAGAGATTTCAATTTCCCCAAAGAAAAAGGGATTCGTCCAGTGATGTTGTTGTTATACAGGTCCAAACTGATGAGGCTCTTCAAGTTTCCAAGCTCATCTGGAATAGTTCCATGGATGTTGTTTTTGTAAAGTTCCCTACATATTTAGTGGCAACAGAGTAAAAAATCAACAATCAGTACAAACCCAGATTAAATATTTAGTATATCACACGAGATTTTCATACCAACCATTTTTTACATTAGAACTAATCGAGAAAGTAAGGAGCAGCAAAATTCAAATTAAAAGGACAATTTGTGATAGGCTTTCCCTTAGATAGAATCCCATGAGGAGATACAAGAAACAGGTAGAAAGGACATTAGGGGGGAGAACAAATTTGGAAAATGGTTAGAAGAGAAGTAAGCATGAGGCTCTTCAACTGAACTTCATATTGTGTCGGATAGAGTGGAGGGTTGTAAATAGGCGTGTAGGTAAGTATAAGAGTCAGTAGAGTTTGGAAGTAGTTTGGAATAGAAAAGATATCCAAGTCTCCTCAGTAGCATTATTATAATAGTCCAAGCCCACCGCTAGCAGATACTGTCCTCTTTGGGCTTTCCCTTTCGGGCTTCCCTTCAAGCTTTCTAAAAAGCGTCTACTGAGAGGTTTCCATGCCCTTATAAGGAATGTTTCATTCCCCTCCCCAACCGATGTGAGATCTCATAATCCAACTCCCCTTGGGATCCCAATGTCCTCGTTGACACACTGCCCGGCGTCTGGCTCTAATACCATTTGTAACAGCCCAAGCCCACCACTAGCAAATATTGTCCTTTTTGAGCTTTCCCTTTCAGGTTTTCCCTCAAGGTTTTTTAAAACACATCTACTAGGGAGAGTTTTCCACACCCTTGCAAGGAATGTTTCGTTCCCCTCCCCAACCGATGTGAGATCTCACAATTATACCGTGAGTTCTTTCTACTAGTTGACGAAACCAAC
The DNA here is from genome assembly GCF_002738365.1 of Cucurbita moschata. Lineage (NCBI taxonomy): Eukaryota > Viridiplantae > Streptophyta > Magnoliopsida > Cucurbitales > Cucurbitaceae > Cucurbita > Cucurbita moschata. Next base: position 2,948,821 of record NW_019268541.1, read on the forward strand.
CTATTACTTCATATTTAAGAACCACCGCCACTTGAACACTCCAATACTCGTTGGACACACACATACCAAACACCTTGTTGTCAAAAGTCAAAGTAGTACCTATCCTACTAGTTTTTCAGGAATTTAGAAATGTTTACCATCAAGTAGAAACATGATCCTAGAAAATAATTTATTTCTAGAAATAATTTAAATAACTCCATCACAATTATTGGCAAATCATAACGTTCAAAGAACGTGGGCAAATCTACACTTAGTGAAACAACGAAGAATTAAATATTGTGATTAAACAAACAACATACAAATATTGCAGGTGCTCAAGCCTTCCAAGTTCAGGAACAAGATGTCCAGACAAATTGGAATTGCCCAAGTCCCTGAAAAACAAAATCAAATGTCTGATCAGCTGGTAGTGATAACATCAAGCCAACAGTACACGAGCTTTTACACAGGTAAAGAGAGCTATCATAAATAAGACTCCAACACCACAATGGATGGCGCACCAATCCTTCACACCCAAGCATCCGTCGTCAAACAACACGCAGACGGGTGGATTTTCACTTCCTTCTTAAGATTATCGTTCATCTTTAAGCATTAAAATTGGTTTAACTTCACAGTGAAACCAGTCGAGATCCTCATATGACGATAATAAGACACAACGATCAACCAAATTCGCGAAACAATCAACTGGATCCTTGCCCAAAACAGAAGATAATGCGAGAACGAAACAAACCTCACAATAGCATTAAAGAGAAAGTACCAATAGACGAAGAGCATAACGGAAAATTCCGGTAATCTAAATGAAGAAAATAAACAAAACACAAACAGTCTCTTTTTTTTTTTTTTTTTTTTAAACCAANAAAAAAAAAAAAAAAAAAAAAAAAAAAAAAAAAAAAACAAAGAAACAGAGACCGTACAGTCGGGTAACGCGGTTGTCCTGGTTACAAGTAATGTGGAACCAAGTACAGGGATTGACGAGAGTAGGATCCCAACTCTGAAGCACGTTATCAGGATCGGACAAGCTCCGGCGGAGAGTGTAGAGAGCGTCGCCTTCAGAGTTGGCAAGAGCAACGTGAAGAACAGAAGTTAGGGTTACTGTAAAGAGAAAGAAGAAAGTCGAAACCCAGAACCGAGTCGCCGCCATGGCTAACCCTGAGACTGGTTCAGGCGGCGAAAAACCCTGCAATTCTGCGAATTGATTGAAGATTCTGAATGGAAAACAGTGTAATTTCAGAGAATTTAGGATCGAAAAACGAGAGAGAAAGAGAGAACGAAGAGGAAGAGACGGAACGGAAATGAGGGAAGGTGGGGGTTTCAGGCGTTCGGAGCGACTTTCTTGAGATTCTCTTTTTCTTTTTCTTTTTTCCCTAATTTACAATTTATTTAATTTATGAAATTATTAAATTAGAAACCAAAAAGACAATTTTAACCCTAAACTTATTAAATTCTATCGGACTTTCGTTCGAGATTATGTTGGATTATACACAAAAGATCCTCTTTTGTCTCTTTATTGGTATCACTCAGGTGTGAAGAATCCCGAGCGTAATCTCGAGGGTGATTGCAATAAGTAGAAATCTCATTCACTGGTCGAAATCACGTAAAGACTATTCTAGAAGTTCTGTGTGAGCACCCGCTTCAAACCCATATGATATTTCGTATGACTAAATCATTCTAGATCGAATGGCCACTATCAACAAATTTCGTTTTTTAAAGTAAAACCCACACAAATAAACAGACTTTTGTGTTCTTCATCATATTTAATGTCGTTACTAAAAATATAAGCGTAATGAGGATCCAGGTAGCAGTGTCGTTGAAGGTGACGGTAACTATGGCGGTTTTATCGACTACCGTAGTGAGAAGTTCAAGTTCAGCTAAAAAACAAGTGAGAGCAGCACCCATAACAGTGTCGTTGAAGGTGACAACAACTATGACGGTTTTATCAACTACTGTAATGAGAAGTTCGAGTTCAACTAAAAAACGAGTGAGAGCAGCACTCATAACAGTGTCGTTGAAGGTGACAACAACTATGATGGTTTTATCAACTACTGTAGTGAAAAGTTCGAGTTCAGCTAAAAAAACGAGTGAGAGCAGCACCCATAACAGTGTCGTTGAAGGTGACAACAACTATGACGATTTTATCGACTACCGTAGTAAGAAGTTCGAGTGAGAGCACACCCATAATGGTTAATTACTTTTATCACCCATTATGAATTCTCTCACAATTATTTTATTTTCTTTTATTTTAAAGAATAAAAATAAAAAGGTGGAGAATTTAAATATAAAGTCAATAATGATGGCTTTTGGAATTTGGAAGGTGAAAAGACTAAAAAGCCCTTCTGTCATTTGGTAATTATTTAAATTATCCTCTCTCGGTTGGGTCAAAAAGTAAATGAGATAATGGTCCGTTCAAAGTCCAATAATTTATTATTTTCATTTTTTATATTTGTTTTGGAATTATATACTTAGATCCTCTTATTTTATTAAAAACATTTCTGTTTTATTTTATATATTTTTAATTATAAATTTATTTTAAAAAAATTAATATAGTTGTGGGTAATAAACTTGTAAAAATATAATATTGAATTATCATTTATAATTTTATGATAACAAAAAAAAATTAAATTAAATTAACATAACAATTTAGAAATTAAAATCTTTATTTATATATATATATATATAGATATATATATATATATATATATATTATTTAATACGACAAGAAAATGTTTAATTAATTATTTATTCAACCATAAGAAACTCATCTGAAATAAAATTAAATACCTAAAACTATTTTTATTTCACATTTATTTATTTATATTACTTAATACCACGTGAAAATGTTTAATTAATTATTTATTCAATCATAAGAAATTGATTTAGAATAAAATTAAATATCGTAAAAGTATTATTATTTTACATTTATTTATTTATATATATATATATATTATTTAATACTATGGAAAAATGTTTAATTAATTAATTATTTAATTATAAGAAACCGATTTAGAATAAAATTAAATACCGTAAAAGTATTTTTATTTCACATTTATTTATTTATTTATTTATATTATTTAATACCACCTGAAAATGTTTAATTAATTATTTATTGAATCATAAGAAACTGATTTAGAATAAAATTAAATATCGTAAAAGTATTTTTATTTCACAATTTCGAATAATAACCAAAATATAAATTTCTAACGACTCTAATCCTAACCTTAACCCTAATTCTAATCATCGACGTCTGTAGTTAACTTAAATCCTACTCTAAATTTATTTTATCATACCCCGTTAACAAAACTAAGACCAGATCCAAACTCAAGGCTACGGTCTAGCCCTAATCGACGTTATAACGATATGAATTAACCCTAATTTAGAAGAACGATTTTAGTGAAGGCAAGCGTGATCAATACCGAGAGGGATGAGAGAGGCTTTAATGGTTGAATAGATGAAGAATGGTTTGAAATTTTGGGTGATGAAATGGGAGGCGAGTCTTCAACAAAGATAGCAACCTTCATTCCTTGAAAACAAAACCCTCTTCCACTTAGAAAGTAGTATGGCTTTGCTTGTGTTAGATTGAACACGTCTCGTCCCCCTCTCGTCACGTTGAAAACGAAATCATTCTCGTTGCAACTGTCGTAGCTCGTTTTGTTTACTTGTAGCACGTTGTAGATACGTTTATCGAACCCGAAATCTAAAAATTGTTAAAGAAAACGTTAGTAACGGAGAAAAACCAGCTTCTTTAAACGATCTTCGTATTTGATCGATATTCGACTTCTTACCCTAAGTTTATATGAAAAACTTACAGAGCCAATCACCAACGTAAAAGTGCTCGTGAATTGACCAATCAGTGAAGTTAACATTAGTTGTCCAAGTGTATTTTCCTCCTCCAACTCTATGCAACACTGGTTCTCTACCCTCAACTCCACCGAGCAACCACCCCGCCATCGTGACTACCACCGCCACTGTTGTCACGGTCGTCGCCTCTACTGTCATCCCGAACATTTCTTCTGCTGCATGAATTGAAAATCGGAGGAGGAGGGTGGGGGAAGCCCTAAAAATGAAGAGAAAAAGGCTAAATTTGTGTTTGAGAAACAAAAATCTCATGCATTTTCATGCAATGGAGGTTGAGAGACCATATATGCATGAACTACACAAATTCTACACTTGGTTTTCTTCCCCCTCTTCCATTTTTCGAAGCGCTACGTCGGGACAGGGGACGGGACAAGAATCGGCTCCGCTTCAAATGGGTTTTGTTAATAAAAAAAATGGTGTTCGTTGCGATAAATAACGTCGGTTTCAATCAAACGATATAAATCGACTAGTTGATAGAAGTTAAAAGATTTTCAATATTTTGAAGAACTACGCAGCTCGAGATTTTTCAACCGATGTCAATTAGTTTATATAACCGTGGTATAAAATATTGATTAAATTTTCCACCGACACCATTAGGGATTATTCAACCGATACCATAAAATTTTATTATAAATTCAAATACGCCGTGAAATTAACATCTTTCGAAATAAAAAACTAGGCAATTGTTCATAAACTCTAAACCCTAATTTATCGAATAAATTAAAAAAAAAAAAATCACCCTATAAATATTTTATAATTTTAAATCCTTATTTGAATTAATTATTAAATTCGTAGATATTTTTAGATTAAATTAGAAATTTCTATTTTTTTTTTAATTCACAAGAAATTTTAAATTTCTATTTAATAAATTTAAATTTAAAGTACTCAATTTGTAATTTATTTATTTATTTTTATTAGTGGCATGATTGTAAATACTTACAAATCTTGTGGCATTAACATCAACGGGTTCGGCCCAATTGTAATAAGGCCCATTAATATACTGGGCTGAACATCAATGGGAAGCCCACCAATATTTTCATCGATTTAAAATACGGTAAATATTTATTTTAGTACGGTGTATTTTTTTTTTTCGATTTACGATTTTAATTGTCTTATTTATTTTAGAAAAATTACTTATAAATTATTGTAGTTAATAATGTATAATTTTGAATGGTTATTTCCCGGCACGTGTTGGTTGGTCGATCAGTATCGATTTTGAATGAAAATTAACCTATTATTCTAGAAAACCGACCATACCAAGCTCGATGTAGCATGATTAACCTCGTAGATTTTTCCTTTTTCTCATTTTTTCGAACCCTCGTGGTTGCTCGACAAAAACATCTTCAGTTAGGTCACCATGCTAGAAGTCATATTTGACATCTAGCTCGTAAATGGATCGTCCATGATGAGTAGCTACAGCAATGACCAATCTGATAGTCTCCAAGCGAGCTACACGAGCAAACATCTCATTGTAATCTACTCCATATTCCTGAGTATATCCTCAAACCACCAATTGGGCTTTACTTAGTTGCTTCTTCATAGTGAATAGGATCATCTTCGTTACTAAATAGAGCTGTTGAATTCTTCTTCTCAATCCGAGCATCTATCCCGTTCAAATACAACATCTCGACTAATAACTATCTTTCTATCAGTGGGATTATAGAGTCGATACACGTTGGATTCTTTAACTTCAAATAAAATACAGATAACGTTTCGTTTATCCAATTTAGTTAGAGAGTTATTGCCACTGCACACGAACCACACGTCCAAAAACTTTGAAATATCCAACATAAGTCTTTTTCACACCAAGCTTCCTATTGTGTCATATTCTGCACGGTTAACATTGGATTTCTATTGAGAATATGGACCGCTTCTGCCATGATCAACATTTCTTCTAGAGATCTTTGCTCCGATACCATCTTCTATAGGTGCCACAACCTGTTTCTTGTTTATGTGTTTTTTCGTAAGTCACTTCCAAAACCGGTTCCTCTTCCGTGCAAACAATCGTTCACCATCTCTCCTGCCTTCACGTGGAGCGTCTCAAATTCTTTCCCCAATGCCTGTAAACGACGTTAAACCTAAGTAGATCTTTGATATTTCTTTATAGAGTCCCGAATGTGTCTTTCTTGACAATCATTTCAATAATAGAACGATTCAATTCTTGAAAAAGATAGTGTTTTTACGTTCATGTCCTTGAGCTTCTGCTCATCAAGTTGACTGTCTCGATCAGTGACTTTTTAGAAGGTGCAACTAGGATTCTTATTTCAACCCGACTCCAATATTCTTTTGAAGGTAGAAAATTCTCGAGCAATGTCGGGATTCTTATTTGACTGTCTCGGGCATTGTCTTTTTAGAAGGTGTAACTCGGATTCCTATTTCCCTTCTAAAAGTAGAAAATTCTCCATCGACGTTGTCCAATAATCATAGTGACCATCGAACATCGAAACTGAAGATTGTAAGCTCAACCTGATTTAAATTTCCATTCCGGTTGGGTTTAGTAACATTTACATCGTATTATTTTATATTAAATTTAAAGATTCGGAGACTCGGATGTTATAAAATTTAAATATTATAAATTTAATATATATTATATATATATTATATATATATATGTGGAGGTAATATAAAAAGACAAAGACGTTTTTGTCCTCATCACAAAACTTGAAGTTGACTTGAAAATAGAATAAGTTGAAAAAAATGTGAAACAAAGGAATCACATGTAGCACGTGCCATATAAAGCTATTTTATTTTGTTTTATTATTCTAATATTATCCAATTTAATAATTAAAAGAAATGACAAATAACAAAACTTCCTTATTATATATATTATAAAAAAAATGATTTGAATAAAGTAATTTACAAATACACGATCAAATAGATTTACGGTAGAAGCCGTAGAGACTAAGCAATACTCTAAACAAATTAGCTTTGTAGTCGCTAAGATCTACTATACCTTCATCCTCACCCGGCGACTCGATACCACTTACATAGGTTAAAAGGCAGCAGACATGAGTAGAAAATTACCGAGTAAGTAGCTCAACTCATGTGCTCACAAATAGACACGAGCCACACTCATTCACTCAATATATAAGTAACACGTGTCTACAAGCCCTTCATGTAATAACTTGAAGTCTCGGCACGAAGCTATTAAACCCAATATCATATGACTCCTCTTAGCTAATTTGAATCATTGATTCTCGTGACTATCTTCAATGATTGGTTCTCAAAGGCAGGCTTCATTGAGCACTCCCGGATCAGTGGAGTCATGAGGTCTAGCTTTTCGTAAGCACGTCTCAATGAAAGTGATCTCAAGGTTAGGAATTGTTCCCGTGTGATCAGTTGAAGGACATATATAACTCTTGTTTCAGTAGACAATCTACTGTTGGAGAACTAGTTGGTTATTCTCTAATAGAGCTCGTTTGGTCATATAGACATGAGAACGGCCCCTCTACCTACCAACTATAGATATCGTGTGAGCCCTTAGCTCTTCAAAATAGGTTCTTTGTCAAAGGACAATTAGAGACCCTTTGAGCCATCTACGGACAATAAACTAATGACACTGCATAGCATATGTTTTTAGGGCACGATCCTAGTACAAACCAACACATTAATACCAATATAGACCTCGTATGTCTGATGCTTCGCTCTTAAAGGTTAATGACAACCCTTTAATAGTTCTCACCATGAGATCCCAAAGAGAGTGGCCTTGTGTGTGAGATCCCACATCGATTGGAGAAAGAAAAGAGGGTCAACGAGGACGCTAGACCTTAGAGGGGGGTGGATTGTGAGATCCCACATCGACGGGAGAAAGGAACGAGTGTTAGCAAGGACACTGGACCCTAAAGAGGGTTGGATTGTGAGATCTCACATCGGTTGAGAAGGAGAACGAAACATTCTTTATAAGTGTGTGGAGACCTCTCCCTAGTAGACATGTTTTAAAGACCTTGAGGGGAAGCCCGAAAGGAAAAGCCCAAAGAGGACAATATCTACTAGCGATGGGCTTGAGTTATTACACGGTGGCTCTATAAGCCATGTAAAGCATTGTGCTCCCTTGCACATCGAGACAAGTACACTATTAAAGATTGGTTGTCTTGCTCCTAATAAACGAGATTCATACGTGCAATTTAGTTGATGAAGTATTTTAATAATAAAAACATGTTTTTTAAAAAACAAATCAATCGATCGAGAAGATCAATCGACTTTAGATTTGATTCGAATAATATAGGGTTCGAGAGCTGATCGAGAGCATTTATTTAATTTATGGTTGAAAAAAAAGTCAAAAAGGGTGGAATATAATAAACTTTAAAAGTAAATGACATTATCCATATAAAACTTAGAATGTTCAAATTATGTAGCTCCCTAACTAATTTAGGATGGGCAGTTCAAAAGATAAAAAGAATATTTATAATAGTCAAAGCCTTCTAGATGTAATGTATCATTTTCTTGTAATAAATTAATCGTAGATAATAAGGTATACGTGACATCACTTTACGTAATAAAAATTATAATTTAAGCTCACTGCTAGCAGCCCGTTTTGGCCTGTTATAATATCGTCATCAGTCTCACGATTTTAAAACGTGTCTATTAGGGAGAAGTTTCCACACCATTGTAAGAAAAGCGAAACAGCCTTTATAAGGGTGTGGAAACCTTCCTTAAAGCGGAAAGTCCAAAGAAGACAATATCTACTAGTGCAGAGCCAGACACTGAACGGTGTGCCAGCGAGGAGGTTGTTCCTTGAAGGGGGTAGACACAAGGCGATGTGCCTGTAAGGACGCTGGCCTCAAAGGGGGGTGGATTTGGTGGGGATCTCATATCGATTGGAGAAACGAACGAGTGTCAGCGAGGACACTAGCCCCGAAGTGAGGTGGATTGTGAGAATCCCACATTGGTTGGGGAGGAGAACGTAACACTAAGGGTGTGAAAACCTTTCTCTAGCAGACACATTTTAAAGCCTTGAAGGGAAGCTCGAAAGGGAAAGTCCAAAGAGGACAATATTTGCTAGCGATGGATCTGAGTTGGTACAAATGGTATTAGAGCTAGACACCAGACGATGTGCCAGCCTTCTCGCTGTTCCCCAAAGGGGGTAGACACGAGACGGTGTACCAGTAAGGACGCTGGGCCTTAAAGGGGGTGGATTTGGTGACGATCCCACGTCAATTGGAGAAAGGAACGCATGCCAACGAGGACGCTGGTTGGCTCCAAAGAGGGGTGGATGGTGATGTCCCACATTTATTGGGGAAGAAAACAAAAGATTATCAACCACGTTTATTTATTTATAATAATACACGTGACCATATTGACATCGAGCATAAGCTAATACAAATCAATTGACATAGCGAGTTTTAATTTTAATTTAATTTAATTTAGTTTTAAATTAAATTAAATTAATATTATCATACATGGTAACATGGTATGCATCATTGGTCTTCGAAAAAGAAACAATCCAATTATAATTTACAATTAATAAAATTGGCGAAAAAGGCCAATATTCCAATAAAATAATAATAAAAAAAAAAGAATCAATTTTCATGGAAAATATAATTTAAAAAAAAACATTAAATTAATAATAAAATTCCACGAGAAATAAAATGCTCAAATGGTGGGCCCTAGTGTCCTCAGAAGCCGACAAGCAGCGTGGTCCCCACAGTACCCTTCCTATTCTTAAATTCTCTTTCCTTTTATTTTATTTTATTTATTTTCCTTTCTTTTTTTAATTAAATAAAACGCTCTTTAATTTATTCCTTTCATAATTTTACTTTCTAACTTTTTTTACTTACCAATTTTTAAATTTTATTTACTTTATAAAAAGTATATTAAAAAATTAAAAGTATCCTGAATAATTATATTTTTTTTAATAATTATTATATTAAAAAATTAAAAGTATCCTGAATAATTATATTTTTGTTTTTAATAAATATTATATTAAAAAATTAAAAGTATCCCTTAACTTTTTTTTTTTAAATTAATATTTTTAAATATATATATAAATGAAAAAAATTCTAGTAGACTGCGAATTCTTTGTGTGGAATATTCACTATGTTCGGTGCAAAAATAAATGAAAAAATTCATAGACACGAGAATTGAAATAAGAAGCAAGAATGGGAGTTAGAAAGACTTTAGAGCTCTTTCCTGTCTCGTGGGCATCTCTAATTTTACAAAAATTTCTTCTAGTCGGGAATAAATTAATTCAAGAATTTAAGAAAATATCGAATATTATAAAGATTTATTAAGAATAATATAATGTGTAGTTTAAAAATAAAAATATTTAATTTTCTATTATAAAAATATTTGTAAAAATTTATAATTAAAAAAAAAAGAGAAAAATGGTTGAAAATTGATAAATTAAATATTTAATGAATAAAAAAATAGAAATTTGTGTTTATCCAACGCTCTGGATCTTCCTTCTTGCTTTCCGCCATGTGCAAATCTCCAAAGCTCTCAGAGCTTTTCGACATGTAAATGGAAAAGAAACGCTTTCTCTCTCTTCTTTCTCTCTCCTCTGGATTTCGGGGGTTTCTTCTTTTCTCCCTTCAAAAGTACAGTCCCCACCATCGCCATTTTCACCAATGACCTCTCACCTTTCACAGTCACCAAGGGACCGACCGACTCTTCTTTTTTTTTTTTTTATCTCACATGAAACTTCAAACCCTTCCCCTCTCTCCCCCAACTTTTCTTTATTAGATTAGATTATCTTCCTTTTTCTCTCTGATTACTCGGTTTCTTCCTCCTGGATTGACTTCCAGTTCTAATCTCTCTCTCTTTTTCTTCACTTCAGGTTGTTTTTGTTCTTTGTTTAATCGTTTACTCCTTTTTTTTCTTTGAGTAATTTCACGGGTGTTTTTGATGGTTTTGTGAGTTGGATTTTGGTTGTAGATCTGAATCTGTTTGATTTTCTTTTGAAATTTGATTTTGGGGGTTTTTTTTGGAGGATGATCGGTTGTGATGTTCTGTTTTCTTTTTTTTGAAGATATGTGTACGTTTTCAGGTTGGAGATGAGATCTGATTGTTGATTTTGTGATTACTTTGTGTTGAAGCGTTTGATTCTGATTTGATGTTTAATGCTCTGATTCTTTTGTGTTTTGATTCTGAGTTTAATTTCTGTGTAGAACGAATTAAGAACAGCTTGAAGAAATTGTTCGGTCCCCTGTTTGATCTTCTTTATTTGGTTGAACTTTGCATGTATTAAGAATATTTAGAAAAAACAAGGAATTCTCATGGTTTTGAGGAACTTTTAGAGGGAATAAATGGTGTTCTTCGTTATATGTATCGATTTGTGGCTGCGATTTTTTCGATTCAGAATGAAATGAACGTCTCTTTATTGATTCTGAGTCTGACTGAAATTTATTTGCATAGGTGAGGAAGCACAGCGAATTTTAGTAGGATTTGTTTATTGTTTTTGGTGTAAATCTGAGTTTGGTGAATACCCTTTTCGGGTTAATGATGATGATGTTCAATGAGATGGGATTTTGTGACGATATGGATTTCCTTTCGGCTCCGATTGTGGATGGAGATGTCGTAGCTCGACCAGCTGATCCTGAAGTTGTGGTGGAAGATGATTATTCTGATGAAGAGATTGATGTCGATGAGCTTGAGAGGAGGATGTGGAGGGACAAGATGCGTCTCAAACGTCTTAAAGAGCAAAGTAAGGTAAAGGAAGGGATCGATATCGCGAAGCAGCGACAGTCTCAAGACCAGGCTAGGAGGAAGAAGATGTCAAGGGCTCATGATGGGATCTTGAAATACATGTTGAAGATTATGGAAGTTTGTAATGCTCAAGGCTTTGTATATGGAATAATTCCAGAGAAGGGAAAGCCAGTAACCGGGGCATCGGATAATCTGCGTGAATGGTGGAAAGACAAGGTTAGATTTGATAGAAACGGACCGGCTGCCATAGCTAAGTACCAGGCAGACAATGCGATTCCCGGACGAAACGATGGGTGTAATTCGATCGGTCCAACCCCGCATACCTTGCAGGAACTTCAGGATACGACCCTTGGATCTCTCTTATCAGCTTTGATGCAGCACTGTGACCCTCCTCAAAGAAGATTTCCATTGGAGAAGGGCGTTCCTCCACCGTGGTGGCCTACTGGAATCGAGGAATGGTGGCCTCAGCTCGGGTTGTCGAAGGACCAAGGTCCTCCACCTTACAAGAAGCCCCATGACTTGAAAAAAGCGTGGAAAGTTGGTGTTTTGACTGCTGTCATCAAGCATATGTCCCCTGATATCGCCAAGATCCGAAAACTTGTTAGACAGTCGAAGTGTTTGCAGGACAAGATGACTGCCAAGGAGAGTGCTACATGGCTTGCTATTATCAACCAGGAGGAGGTCTTGGCTCGGGAGCTTTATCCCAATTCTTGCCCGCCTTTGTCTTCCGGTGGGGGTAGTGGATCGTTGGTCATTAATGATTGCAGCGAATACGATGTAGAAGGCGCTGAGGAGGAACCGAGCTTTGATGTTCAAGATCGTAAACCTGATAACCATAGCTCATTCAACTTGGGAATGGAGAGAACGAGAGAACGGGTGCCCCTTCGACAACCACCGTATGCAATCAAAGGAGAGGTTTCTACAAACTTAGATTTTATGCGAAAGAGGAAACCGACCAGCGATCTGAACATGATGATGGATCAGAAGATCTATACTTGTGAGTTCCTCCAGTGTCCTTATAGCGAGCTTCGTCTCGGGTTCAACGACAGGACGTCTAGAGACAATCATCAGTTGTCCTGTCCATATAGAACTTCTTCAGAATTCAATGGCTCAAGTTTTCATGTCAATGAGGTTAAACCAGTTATCTTCCCTCAGTCATTCGCCCCGCCCAAGTCAGCTCCACCCCCAGTTAGCTCGGTTCCATCGTCCTTCGACCTGTCCACTTTAGGCGTTCCAGAAGACGACCAAAAGATGATCAGGGAGCTCATGTCGATCTACGACACCAACATCCAAGGAAACAAAAGCAACATAAACACCGTTAACAGCGCTATCACAGAGAACCAAAATCTTCCTCAGTTAAAGATCCAACCTCAACAAGACGAATACTTTCGCAATCAAGGTATAATGATGGACGGAAACTTCTTCGAGGGATCGAACGTTTCTAGCAGCCAATTCAACCAGTTTAAGCCAATCAATTCACCTTTCGAAAACAACCACCACGAGCACAACAATAACAACAACAACAACAACAACTTCCACATGATGTTTGGCTCTCCATTCGATTTGTCGACCTTCGACTACAAAGAAGAAGTACCCGGTGCAGCAGCCATCGATACACTGTCAAAACAGCAGGATATTCCATTATGGTATCATTGAGCCTGATCTCAATTTGATGCTTTACCGACGCATTCTTTCCATCGAAAGCAGCAGCAACCGCTGCAGCAGTGAAATTCATAGCAGGTACTTTTACAGTTCGAGTCTCTCTCTCGATCTCTCTGTTATGGGGTTTGCCTAACTTGGTGAAACTGTGTTATCTGAATAGAAATGTGATTAGCTTGTAGAATATATCATTAAGGTCATCATGTAATGTAAGTCTAAGTTTCTCCATTAGACTGATAATAAGTGGAGAGAATCCTTCGTATGAACTTCTAGTATTACTGCTACTGCTTGCTCTGCTGCCCTGTTGTTGATTACATGTCCAAATGATTGTCTATATGAATAACTATTACAACATCTTCGTCTTCCCTTCTGTCTTCTCTTCATTTTAGTGGTTGCATAATGAAAGTTATAGAGACCATAGAGTTGTTGGAGGGTTCAATCTGTGTTGGCTTGGTTGGAATGTCAAACCCGACAGCTAAACGGGTGCCCGTTCAATGACGATTTTTAGTCTTTTGTCTTATTGTCTTCAAGAAACTAAATGACACGGATTGAATGTCTTGTCTTATAGCATAGCCAGACTATGGCACGGTTTAGAATGCCTTTCAAAGTTCTTAAATGTTTAAGCACTTAGAAAGACGTTTCAAGCATACTCTTTTACACCTGATTGTGTTAAACGGGATGAACGCAGTTTAGAATGCTTTGTTTTTGTTTTTAACTCAAATGGCACGAGTTGAATGTTTGCCTTATTGCATAACCACACTTTAGGTCGGTTTAAGCACTTAGAACGCACTCTTTTATATCTGATCGTATTAAACGAGAAGAACTCGGTTTAGAATGCTTGTTTCTTGATTTCTGAACGTCACCTTAGTACATAAACACACTTCAAGTCAGTTTGGGACGTCTTCTTAAGATTTTAAAAACACTTTTGAAAGTTGTTCTTTTCAAGCACTTAAAAAGTCGTTTCAAGCTGACCCCTTTACATCTGTTCGTGTTAAACAGGAAGAACTAGGTTTAGAATGTTTTGTTTTTATTTTTCTTTCAAATCACACGGGTTGAACGTCACCTTAGTACATAAACACACTTCAGGTTCAGTTTGGAATGTCTTCGATCAAGAACTCGATTTAGAATGCTTTGTTTTTGTTTTTCTCTCAAATGACACGGGTTGAACGTCACCTTAGTACATAAACACACTTCAGGTCAGTCTCGAATGCCTTCCTAAGATTTAAAGAACACTCTTTTACCGAACGGGATGAACCCGAGTGGTTGGATTTGAGTGCAAGGTGGTGTGAAGCTTATCTATATTGTCAGGGTTTGGGAAAGAGACAAGGCAAGTTGCAGAAATATTAGATGGTAATAAGTATGGGAGGTAGGGCTTACTTTGTTGCTATGGTTGGTTTGGTGATGGTGGCCGGTGGGGGCTCCTCCAACTATTGTCCTTTCATGTCGGCGCTCAATGTTTCAAACCACTTCTTTAGCCACGCCTCTCTGTTTTTTCTTAAATTATAAATTATTCGAGCAACAAACCTGTCTGATTGGTTCTTAAACTTTGTCTTAAACTTTGTCAACTTCTCCTTACTCAAGATTATATACTGTGAGTCGTTGTTGCTTCTCTCTTGCTTGCTTATATAACGTCTCTTTCAAAAATCTCCCATCGTTTTCTAAAACCTTCTCTTAAAACTGAGGTAAAAGGCTCGAGTATACGTCGCTTGATCGTAGGCGACGAAGAACGAATTGGCTTAGCTCATTTGTCGTTGAAAAGTGAGTGCCGCACAATCGTAAGTCCGCTTCTATCAAAAGTGCGATTGTGACAAGTGGTTGAGTATTCAAAAAAATTTAAGAATTAACTAATTTAATTTACATAAAATTAAACTTTACGTTAAATGGATCCTAAAATTTCAATTTGGTACCTTCCAAGTTGGATTTTTTTATAAAAAAAATTGAAAATTGTAAATTAAAAATTTATTAGACATTTTTTAAAGTTTTAACGTCTATTAAACACGAAATTAAAAGTTTAGAGACTTATTAAATATTTTTAAAAAAATTAAAAGTTTGGATTTTAATATATATCGTTAAAATCTAGACTTTTGCTCGTCTTTTAAAAATATTTATTGGTTTGCTTCATTATTTTAAAGTAAAAATTCAAACGTTAGGCCTATATTTAGGTATGTGTTGATTATTACTCCAAATTTATATATACCACGTAACCTGGTCTACTTAAACCACACGTAAGTTTAAGCAAAAATATTTTTAACTCTTGGTCATGTTCGAGCCTTACCAAAAAAAGGTCAAATTTTTTTTTAGGAGAACTCATCAGTGGATCACAGTTACAGATTGACACTCAATCTAACAACGAACTTACCAGGCCAAAACCTTTGTGAGATACCGCATCAATTAGAGAGGAGAACAAAATATTCCTTATAAAGGTGTGGAAACATCTCTCTAATAGACGCGTTTTAAAATTATGATACTGACGGCGACACGTAACGGCTCGAAGTGGACAATATCTACTAGCGGTAAGCTTAGACTGTTATAAATGGCATCCTAGCCAGATTCCGAGCGATTTAACCCGGATCGACATTAACTCAATCAATGAGCTCATATGGAAGACATATGTCTAAGAAATGGTTAGCAAAAATGAATGGCATTGGAATTGAAAGATTAATAATTTTGATTAGAATAGGTCCAAATGAATGGGTGGTTGTGATCATGAAGTGGCATTGGAATTGGAGACAGCTACTTGAAGGGCTTCTTCCGCTAATAATGGACACTCACCCTATCCCAAAAACTATGGCCATACCCTACTCTTGTGGGTCCACCCATGTTTATCTTTCCCTTCATTTTGCAATTAAGTCCTTCTAATTTTGCCATTTTGCAATTATACCCTTCTTTTCTCGATTATATGTCATCGATTGGTAATAAATTGTATGGTCGGTGAACGTTAGGAGTGTTTATATGACTCGATAACTTGAACTACTCAGCTCAAACTATAAATGTGATGTCCTATATTGGTTGGGGAGGAAAACAAAACACCATTTAGAAGGTAGACACGAGGCGGTGTGCCAGTAAGGACGCTGGACTCCGAAGGGGGTGGATTTGGTGGCGGTCCCACATCAATTGGAGAAAGGAACGAGTGTCGGCAAGGACGTTGGACACCGAAAGGGGTGGATTGTGATACCCCACATTGATTGGGGAGGAGAACAAAACACCATTTATAAGGGTGTGGAAACCTTTTCCTAGTCGACGAGAAGCCAGGACAATATTTGGTAATGATGGGTTTAGGCTGCCACAATAATAGTTGGGTTGAATGTTTTTAAAAATAAAGAATTTGGTTCGGTTTTGCAAGTTGATTTTTTTTTTTTTTGTCTAATTAACCCGACTAATTTGAAAATAGGATTAAACTCGACCACTCAAGCTGAAAATAGAGGGTTAGATTGTTATCTCTATTTAAGTTGCTCGTGTCACCAGCCCAACCAACCCGAATATTTTTTTAATCTTAATTTAAAGATCTAAGCAATGTCTTCTATTTAAACTTTAATTCTAATTTTATTTTAAATTTTAAATTTTAAATTTTTTATTTTAATACACGAAATTTTTAGTCATTTGACAGCTCAACTAAGCATCTCGTCTCAATTAAACCCTAAAGTAAGAAAAGATAGTTCGAAATGACACGATGCAACAAGACAACTACGCAACATTTGACTTCATTAAAAAAAAAAAAAAAAACACTCGACCTTCTAGAAATTATTAATTTTTTAAATATAAATTCACTCGAATTCTAATAATCGAATAAATGGACAAAAAAAAAATACTAAATTGATTTAATAGAAAATTAACAATAATAATAATAATAATAATTTTTATTCAATTGATACGAACCACGACCAAGGAATTTTCCTACTTCAAGGTCCAATTATAAGGACGGGAGCCAAGAAGGTACAACAAACCTTGTACACTTATATTCAAGTTATGGTGAGCTCATCAAAAGAAATTCTAGAAGACGTTAGAGACTTCCCTTATATGTGGTGCAATGCATTAAATGCTAGCATTTAATGAACTCAACTGAATTTATGGAACTAGTCACTAATAAACACATTTCATGCATTATTTAATTATAATTTAAATATTTGTTTGTCATCTTTAAGCTAGTTTTTAACAGAGGAGTTAGGCTATATTGTAACCCACATAGATTACCATCCATTAACGAGCCATTTTAATATCAAAGTTATGAGTATTTCTTATTTACTAGTCGATTTAGTTTGAGAGTTATGTGTCGCATAGGCTACGGTTGTAAATATTTAAATAATAATTAAATAGTGCAATGAATGAATGAAATGGGCTTATTAGTTCTCATTTGACTAGTTCCATAAATTCAACTGAGTTCATTAAATGCCACTTAAAGTGCATTTAATGCATCTCTTTCTTAAAGCTCAACTTTGCACAACATAAAAGGAAGGTCTTCAACATCTTCTAAAATTTCTTTTGATGAGCTCACGAATAAAAGTGTACAAGGTTTGTTGTAGCAGTGGTTTATATCAACAATATTTAACAATTAAGATAAAAAAAAATATATATTATCTAGAAACATAGGAAAACAAATGCATTTATGGGACAATGCTAAAATCATATATAATCCAACCTTAAAAAATAAAAATAAAATATAAAGAAAATATCATGAAATTATTTGAAAATAGAAATTAAAAAAAAAAAGCTAAATCTTTTTTAAAAAGTAATTAAAAAGCAAATCCAAAAAAATCAATTTTGTAAGATTTTGTGCAGAAAAAGTAGATTTTTTCTTTTTTGGAATAAAAAAAAAAGCATGGTCAAAATTGCACTAACAACAGTTGACTCAACTACAATATTCACATCCACTTAAAACCAAAAATAAATAAATAAATAAATAAAATTTTAATTTTAATTAATTTATTATTATTATTATTATTTTATAACTAATTCATTGAACTTCTCAATGAGGCATAATTCATTTAACACAATTATTAATCCTTTTATTTATTTATTTATTTATTGGATTATTAATGCTATTTTAATTCCTTTTTTAGTTAAATATTTATTTATGGATGTTCGACCCATCTTCTATTTTCAGGTTGAGGTGTCGGGTTATTTTTTTTAATTATTTAATATATATATTACATTAATAATTAAAATTTTATAAAATTCAAACATTAAATATTCACATGTTTATCGTGCATTACTAATATTAATTTTATACGTCAAATATTTTTAATTTTCATAATAATTTTTAAAGTAGAGTAAAATTAGATTGTAATTCTATTTTTGAGTTAATCGGGTTGATCTGATTAGGAAAATGTCAACCTGTAAATCGATTCAAATTTTTTATTTTTTTAAAATTTAATCTGACTTAACCGATAAAAAAATATAACCCAACTCAATGTTTATGATCTGGATTGGATAGTTCAAGTTGATTAAATTCGGATTTAAAGATGAGTCATATGACTTTAGAAATACAATTATATATTTTTTATGAATTATATATTTTTATTTGGCTTGGGTCAACCCAAAGATTTTATTCACGAACCCGAAACCGAAGCGATTCAATTTAGGTTTAGAAAAATGAACCCGACTCTACCTGAAATGCTAATTCAACCCAACCCAACCCTTATAGTTCGGGTTGAGTTGGTCCGGGTTGTCGGGTTGAATGCGCACCCCTAGTCTTAAAGACACCACAAAGGAAATATTCAGTAAATTAAAATAAAACTAAGAAAAATATTAAAAGATCGATGTTTTATACTAATCTAAGATCTACGAAAATGAATGCAACTACCTTATGTAGGTTTCATGGTCTTTGATGCGATGCTGCCGTCAACCGTACAAGGGTGTCTTGCCCTTATCTGAAATATAAGAATAACACATGACTTGAGTATTTTAAGAAATAATCAGTAAGTGGCTCACTATTCGGGTCACGAAATGAAACACATGTCATCATGAATAGAAACTCATCATTTAAAATCATAGTCTCTTAGGTGGCCTCTAGTCTAGACAAATCGGATGTGTAGTACTTCTCTACACACGATCCACACGAGGTGTCAACACAAAATTCCTCAGAACTAAACATGGTTAGCGTTGGAGTTTTAATGATTGTTGAAAAGGAATGTGTGTCTTGTTTTTTGGTGGCTCAATTACTTTGTTTGAAGCTATAACGACCCAGATCCACTGTTAGCAGATATTGTCCACTTTCAACTTTCCCTTTCGGGCTTTCCCTCAAGTCTTTAAAACGCGTCGGGAAGGTTTCCACACCCTTATAAATGGTGTTTTGTTCTCCTCCCCAACCAATGTGGGACATCACAATGCTCAAAAAGGCTGTTACAAATGGTATCAGAGCTAGACACCGGACGATGTACCAGCTTTCTTGCTATTTCCCGAAGGGGGATAGACACAAGGCGGTGTGCCAGTAAGGACACTGGCCCCAAAGAGGGTGGATTTAGTGGCGATCCCACATCGATTTGCTGTTCCCCGAAGGGGGTAGACACGAGGCGGAGTGCTAGCGAGGACGTTGGGCTCCGAAGGGGGGTGGATTGTGATGTCCCACATTGGTTGAGGAGGAGAACAAAACACCATTTATAAGGGTGTGGAAACCTTCCCCTAGCATACGCATTTTAAAGCCTTGAGGGAAAGCCCGAAAGAGAAAGCCCAAAGAAGACAATATCTGCTAGCGGTGGATCTGGGTCGTTACAGAAGCAATTCTATGTTGAGCGACCATAAATTTTTCTAAAAAACATGTCGTTGTCTATGAGAATAGTCTTCAATGTTAAAAGTTGTTCAAGATAAGTAGGTAACATGACCATATTGTTCAAGATCTAGACGAACATCGTGGTCTTCAAATACCAAATCTGGATGCCAAATCCTAATTCAATCGGGGACACAGAGTCTTACTAGCTTCATTTTTCTTGAATGAACGATGAATATATTCAAAATTATATATTTTGTTTTAATATTTTATAATAAATGTTTACTCGAGTATTTTCAAGTATAATTTATTCCCAATTTCCTATATATGGAAGAATAATAGTAGTGGGCTTGGCCCAAAGGTTTCTTGTCAACATTATAAAGAAGCGGCCCAATTTAGTGTGAAAAGTCAAAGTTGGGCCCAATATCGTGTTTATTGGGCTTTAATTCATGGACGATCCATACATCCATATTTACAATTTTATTATATTAATTCATGAATCCTAATTCCAAAAGTTTATTCAAAATCTAATTTTTTTTTTATTTAATTGAAGAAAACAAAATAATATAAATGAATATATTATTTAAATATAATATATTTTTAAAATTGAAAAATTAATTTTTGAATAGAAATAATATTTAAATTTCAAATGCGTGATAATATAAATTAATTCATTATCAAAATGCATTAAAGTTAATTTATTATCAGAATATTAATTTTTTTTCAAAATGTTCTCCATTTATTTTCATATATTAGAAATTAAATCTTATCTATATGCTTATTTTTTAGAATAAATTAATTTTTTTTATTGAGAATAATTAAAATTTAGATGGTATTTTGTATAATTTAATTTAATTATCAGATTTTTAATTTTTTAATTTAATTTAATTTATTTTTTAATCTTTTTTTCTAAAATAATAATAATAATAAATAAATTCAAATAATTTTTGTAAAACCATCCACTGGCTTTCTTCCTAAACCCTACTTCACCTTCAGCCACGCCCTCCCTCTCATTACCAGCAACTGTCACAGTGCTCCGCCGTCCCTGCCGGACGTCGTGTCAGCGGCTGCCATAGTCTCAGCCTTCCGACGAAATTTACGCCGGTCGTCCCTCTCACAGTCTCACGCTCGAGCAATCAATTAGAGTACTTATCTCTGTTTTGTTTCACTCGGAGTACAGTGCTTTAACCCGCAACCCTCGGCGTCTGGTGAGTTTTTAATTTCGTTTCGTTTGGTTATTTTTCTGTATTCTATTCACTTTCGAAGATGAAAATCAAGAACAATTTATTTTGGTTGATTTCTTCTTCAATCAAAGTTCAACTAGTGTAAATGAAATTATAAAACTAAGAGTGTATACCTCACAAATTAGAAAGTAAAAAAAAAAAAAAAACAGTTTGAATCAAGGAATAAGAAGGAACAAAAACCACATTTTTCGTTTCCGAGTCGATAAATAAGAAGGGAAAAGCGTTTAAGAGGATGAATAGAGCAAAAACAAGTAGTTTCTTGGCTATATAAATCTTGTTAGAATCGAAATTATTGTCACAATTTTTTGTTATCAATTTTAAGAAAACCAGCAGAAGACAAGACAAACTAACATTTTGAGTTTGATCGAATGGCAATGGCCGATGAGTGTTCTTGGTTGGTTGATTATCATCTGTTAAACGACAGGTTTGGCTTGTGGTTGATGAAATTTGGAGCCTGAGGTTTAGCCCGTCGATATGGATGAAATTGGCAATGGTGCAGTGGAGTCCATGGAAAAACTTAATAGCCTCCGTATCACCTCTTTGGATGACGAGGACATTAATGATGATGAAGAATTGCTAGATGACTCTGACACTGATGACGATGATGAGGATGAAGAATCAGATGAATCAGTGGTTTTGGGTTTTGTTGAGAAGCCCGAAAATTCTTGGTCTCTTCTTCCTCAGTTATTTCCAAGCAAGGCTGGAGGAGTACCGGTGTGTAAGCACAGTCCATATTCTTCGAATTTCTCTTTTATATTATCTCTTTATCAATTTTCTGCTTGAACTTCAATGTTGTTAGTGATGTGATGATCGAAAATGTTTTTTTGTTCTACTTGTAAGATTGAATTGTACTGAAGTTGGATAGTTATTGTTCACTTAGAATTATTATGACTTAAGTATTGGCATCGCAGGCTTGGTTGGATCCAGTGAATTTGCCGTCTGGAAGGTCTTGTGTTTGTGATATATGTGGAGAGCCTCTGCAGTTTCTGCTCCAGGTATTTGTTCGAATGATATTTGTTCTCAAATATTTTGGGTGTTTTCTTTTGCTTTCTGCATTTCAATCTCAATTATCTAAAAAAAAACAGTAACTCGAATAGGAAGAAAGGTTTTCTAAATTTATAGTCCAATGGCTCTGCATCTGGGAACATGTTGAGGAGTTAATTAGGAAATACCTTGTGTTTATTGTTCGAGGTGTGAACTTTTTTTTTTTGAGATCATATAGTTTCGTATTGTTGCAGACTATTATTGACATTTCCACATGGAAGTATAGCTTATGATGGTTTATTCCTGTTCAATAAATTGTTAGATTTATGCTCCTATTGTGGAGAAGGACTCAACATTTCATCGAACGTTATTTGTGTTTATGTGTCCATCAATGACTTGTCTTCTACGAGATCAACATGAGCAATGGAAAAGCAAGTCTGAGAAGTCATCTAGAAGGTACTACCAGCTGGTTTTCTTATGATATCCTTCTATTTATTCAGTATCCTACATTTTAAAAATTTCTCTAGTAACTCTGTAATTGTTTTGGTAGTGTGAAAGTTTTCCGTGGCCAATTACCTCGTAGTAATCCCTTTTACTCAAGTGAAGCCCCAAAACATGATGGGACTGACAAACCTTGTGCATCTGGAGGTAGTTTTGATTTATTCTTCTTTCTACTGAAGGCCTCAAAAGTACATTTATTCATTAAAGCTCGTCAAAATTTTGCTGATTTATGAAATATCTTCTAACATATTTGATGTTGTTTTAGTTGCACCTTGTAGCTGGTGTGGTACTTGGAAAGGAGACAAAGTTTGTAGCAAGTGTAGAAAAGTACGCTATTGCTCTGAGCAACATCAGGTATCGTATTTGCACCGGGCTGCAAGTACAATTTCTTGTTTTCTGAACTTTTGACAAGTAAAACCAAATTAACTTCTTTGTTCTGATCCTCCAAACTTTATTCTATATAACTTCAGGCTATTCATTGGCGTACTGGGCATAAAACTGATTGCCAAAGAATGTGCATATCTTCTCAGTTGTCAAGTTCTGGACAGATCTACAGTCAATACGAAACAGATACTGAGAAAGGTTGGTAAAGAAAAAAAACTTCTCTAGGGTTATTATTCGTTAGAGAATTAGAAGATTTGTGTTCTTTATTTTATTTTTTTGGATTTGGCCCTTTCCTTGGATGTCCGGTTTCTTTTGCAATCTATGTAGTTTATTATATATATATATATATATAGTAGGACTTACCTTAAAAACATTTATATCGAGTAGAAGCTCTTGGATCAATTGCTTGATTAAGATCAGTGTTGTTAACGCACAACCAGGTGCTCACCTATGGCGACAGGTGAGGCAAGGCCTTATCGTCTGCAAGTACCCAGTGCAAGCACCTTCGATGAGGTGCATGCCTTTTGCGCCTTTCAGTTGCCGTTCAAGGCAACACAGGCGCTTGCTTTCACTTCTTCAATCATTCTTCAAATTTTCTTTTTTTTTTTCCTCCAAATTTTCTTCTTCAATCCTTCAATAAAGCAGAAAAGTTAAAGAAAAACCAAGGAAGAAGAATTGAAGAAAAAGAATAGCAGAAGTTAGTTTTAGTTTGAAACTTACATAATTTTGTTGATATTTTAACATTTTAAAAATCCAAGTACTTTTGTTTATTATTGTCAAAAATATTATTTACTAATCATTTTACTAAGTGCGCCTTTCTTCAGTAGGACAATGTCTTTTTGTCGCCTCTTGCGATGAGGTGATTAAAGAGGTTGTCATCTTAGAGTGCGCCTTAGCACTTTGATAACACTGCCTAAGATTTGCAGGGGAAGTAACTCATAAAATTGAACTGAGAATTATTTGCTTTGGCCGACAGTTTCAAAGAAGCATCTTTGGCCTGAATTTGGTATCATACACGAATACGAGAGTGAGTTCAACATGGAAACATCCCAGGACGATTCCCATGCAAATGCTTTGGTTCGTAGGGATAGGATGGATGACTCGATGAAATCCTTGTTGGCCAATTTTGAGGTATCGATCTTTATCGTATATCATTTGAAAAGTTTTCTTTTGTAGTGGGCTTAGTGCCTCTTTTTGTATCTCTACTTCTTCAATATTTTTAAGATTTGAAGTCCTTTTTGTAATCTCAAGTTGGGTTTCATTGTGTATAGGAGGCCTGTTCTGTAGTCTGTTCTTCTCTTTTTCTATACTGTTTATTTGTATTCTTCCATTTATCTATGAAAGTGCGGAATTTCATTGAAAGAGGAGTTTTTTTGTGATAAATTTTATGAAATTTTGGTATACAGGGAGATGATGATAGAAAGTCTTGGGCCTCTTTTCAAGTTCGCTTATCAAAGGCGCCTGAACAAGTCTTGAGGTAATATTAATATTTCAAGTTTTCTGCTTTACTAAGTTATTGAACTTGATCATGTTCAAAGATCCATGGCCAAACGGACTTCGATCATGGGTTTGTGATTACTTCATACGAAACTACTAATCATAAGATTTGATTAGTAGCTTGATATTTTGTAAATTAAGAATGAAGTAAAAAGTTCTCTTGCCCTAGAGGCTGTTCGAATCAGGGGACTAAATAAAATTAAAATCTTAGTCATATTAGCATTTTGAGCCTATTCTTACAACTGCAAGTGGTGCTATCACACTTGGTGATGATCGAAATGTGCCGTTTCATTTTTACTCACGTTTTTCATCTCAACGTCGAACATGCTATTAATTTCATTAATAAAAATTGAAACCAGATATTGTAGAGATGACGGATCTAAACCTTTATGGCCAATGTCAAGTGGTCGGCCTTCGAAAGCAGATATCCCAAAATGCAGTTACTGCAGTGGTCCCATGTGTTATGAATTCCAGGTACTTTATGCAACTTGTTTGTATTTACCCCCCTCTTCCCCCNCCCCCCCCCCCCCCCCAACACGAAAAAAAGGAAGCTGTTCCTCTCTTGTTTCTGGGTCCACATTATGTTTTTTAGTTTTAAAAGTTGGACACTTTTCTTTGGGTGACAACAGATCTTGCCTCAGTTGCTTTATTATTTCGGGGTAAAGAACGACGTGGATTCACTCGACTGGGCGACAATTGTTGTCTATACATGTGAAGCCTCCTGTGAGTCCAGCATAGCATATAAAGAGGAGTTTGCCTGGGTTCAACTCTCTACCCCATCTTCTGTTCCCCAGTAATATTCTTGTCAGTTTTGTTCTTCAACAATTCTTATTTTGCCATATGAGTCTGCCTTTTTGTTTACTTACCCAAAGTGTTTCAGAATGTTAAATTATAGAAATCAATCATTTTGTGCATTTTCTTCTTTTCTGTAATCTAAAAACCTTGCTATATCATTATTATTATGTATTTTTCTGACCCTTGTGAAGGAATTTGGATAGAGAAAGGGGAAGCAATGAAGCCAAAAGAGCTTTATCAATTGGTTGAAGGTATGCATATGTCTGAGTTTAAGAGTGTTGAGTTATCTTTTGTGATGTCCCACGTGGGTTGGGAAGGAGAACAAACCACCATTTATAAGGGTGTGGAAACCTTCCCCTAGCAGACGCGTTTTAAAGCCTTGAGGGGAAGCCCAAAGAGAACAATAACTGCTAGCGGTGGATTTGAGCCGTTGCATCTTTGTTGTTGATAGGCCTTTTGGTGTTCCTATCGAGCCAAATATGCCCAAATTGGAGCTAAAGATCATTCTTTTCATTCCTAAAAGTGACTAATACATAGAAAGAGAGAGTTTGTGTGTAGTACTTAGGACAAGATATGGCTTGGTGACTCTTTAAGTCTTCATTAAGAATCAAGAAAGTGAGGGAAATACAAGTTAGTTGATTCCTAGAGATAGACAATTTCTTGTATCTTGGTCCTTTGTTGGTACTAGTAGATTCCAATAGAGCTGCTAGCAAAAACCAAAAGTACTGACCTTGACTGCCTGTCGATTCGAGTTAAAGGCTGTTTGGGTTGGTCGTTCGGTGTAAAGGAACTAAAAACCGAAAGCAAATCAATTGGTTTTCGCTTTGGCTAAGCGGAATTTGTACTAAAAGCTAAGTCTGAGATGTTTGCTTCTTTGTCTATCTGAGTTAACAAGTTGGTTTTGGTATATGTTGTAACAGCCCAAGTCCAAGGTTTTTAAAACGCGTCGGTTAGGGAGAGGTTTTCACACTCTTATAAAGAATGCTTTGTTCTCCTCCCCAACCAATATGGGATCTCGCATGTGTGGTTTGACTAATCCATACTAGCGTTTTTGGTTTTTAGTTAGTTTCTTCACTCTGAAATGTGAATATGAATCAAAGGTTGATTTAAGTTTATAAATATTACTATTACCTATGAATTTGGGAACGGTAGATGTTTTAAAAGTTAAAAAAAAAAAATATAGTTTTTGAAATTTGATTGTGATTAAAATGTATTTTAAGAAAAAATAGGAGCAAAATTTTCAATTAACATTTATTTGAGTTTGATTTTCAACATTATTACATAATTATTAGAGTTAAATCAAATTCTCATTATTAGATTTGACAAATATGAAACAACCATATTTATTTATTATCATTAATGTATCATAAATTGTTGTCTTTCTTGTTTCTAAAAGTTGCTTTCTTATTAAAACTGTCTCTTTTTGTAAAGCTTTTACAACCTCTAATTTAACTGTAAATTAATTGTAAAGTCATGCTTTTCTAAGATAAGATTTTTTATAATCGATTGGAGATTGAATCGAATTTGATATTTAAAATTTGAAATTTAGTCCTCGTATTTTAAATGTCGAGCTCATTGAGTTTAGTCCTCCCTATCTCCCATATTTCAAGTTGGAAAACCTCACGTTATTGCACCGGTGCATACTCAACTAACAGATGACATGCCCTCCATCATTGACGCGATCTTGGCATCTACTAACCGAGCTAGATCTATCCAATGAATGGTGAATGGTGAGATCTCGTGATTTACTCCCTCTCCTCTCGGTTGATCACTTTCTTCCCAACACGGTTGTTCATTGTCAGGCCTCACTACAGAAGAAGATCAACATTCCACCTGAAAAGAAGATGAGAAACACTCACAAGGAAGATGTTAGAATTTATACCATAAAATCTCTTAATTAATTATTTACAGTTTAATATAGGGTTGGCATATAATAAGGTTGGATATCTTATCTTGGTATAACTATTGATACGACCCACCTTGTCCGTTGATTTGTATGAGTGAGAACGACTTTTGTAGCCGATTCAATATGTTTACTATTTTCCAGACTTGACCAAATAAGGAGCTGGTAACATAACTTCACGAGATGTCTTCTTCCCATATAGAACAAGTAGATGAGTAGCTTCATTCAGTGTTGATTTCAGAACTTAAACAATGGTCTCACTCTCTCACTAGTCCGAGAGAAACTTAGTTTCTAGTTGGATTATAAACAAATGTTTATTAGAGAATCAGTAGTACTTAAGGTGTCAGATGTAATTAAAGGGGTAAAATGAACTTTTGATTCAATTTTAATTACGAACAACTCATGATAGATCGAATTGCTTATATTAAGAGACTCCCACAAATTTTTAAACTTGTGTTCGAGTCATAAAAGAGCGATTTTTTATTGGGTTCGACCAATTCCAAACGACTCAACATAATTGTGGGTTTAGTTTGCAACAACTCAATACAGACTAGTTCGACTGTTCGTTCAACACCTTTTTTTTTTTTTTACTTTTTTATTCAATTATTTACAATTATTGGGTGATAAACTTTCAAAAAAAAATATATAATTACTTACCTTTGAAAGTGGGGTAGTTAACTTCTTGTATGGTAACTTGTTTCATGAATTCACCTTTATCATGGTTAGTTGAAAAGGTAAAAAAAAAAGAAGAGTAAAAAAGTAAATTCTCTTTTTGGCTCAACATATAGAGTGAAGAGATAATGGAGAATGAAAATGAAAAGGACAAGAAGACAAAGAACATAGTAAAGGGAATCTAAATAAAAATTGTAACCCATTTCCTTCCAAAATTGTATGCCCTTTTTTGTCTCTTTAAAAGGATGGTTTTGTGTGTCACTTTCTTTGGGTATCTTTGCATTAAAAGCATTGCCCTTGCATTCAATTCTAGTGCACATCTTAGTTAAGGGCGTTTTCGTAATTCTTTTATCTCGTTAATTTTTCGGACTAAATTACTATGTTTTGTTGATGTTTTTTTTACATTTGTGTCAATTTTTCTTAGTCAAATACCATTCTTTGTGTCTTATTTGGTCTTATGGGCATTTCTGTAATTGTAACACTCCGTTATTTTTCTCAAACTAAATTGTTATGTCTGGTTGATGTTCTTTTACATTTGTGTCGTTTTTTTTTTGTCTAATGTTATCCTTCATGTCTTATATGGCCTTAAGGGCATTTTCGTAATTCTTACTACGTTATTTTTCTCAAACTAAACTATTATGTTTGGTTGATGTTCTTTCACATTTGTCTTTTTTTTTTTTGTCAAATGTTATCTTATCTGGCCTTAAGGGCATTTTTGTAATTCTTACGCTACGTTATTTTTCTCAAACTGAATCGTTCCATCCCGTTGATGTTCTTTCACATTTGTGTCATTTTTTTTTGTCAAATGTTGTCTTTCATATCCTACTTAGCTTTAAAGGCATTTTCGTAATTTTTTTATCTCGTTATTTTTTCAGACTAAATTACTGTCTCGTTGATGTTCTCTCACATTTGTCTCAATTTTTTTTGGCCAAATGTCATTCTTCATGTCTTATCTGATCTCAAGGGTATTTTTGTAATTCTTACACTACATTATCTTTCACATGTGTGTCACTTCTTTTTTGTCAAATGTTTTCCTTCATGTCTTACCTAGCCTTAAGGGCATTTTTGTAATTCTTATACTTTGTTAGTTTTCTTAAACTAAATTGTTACGTATGGTTGATGTTCGTTCACATTTGTGTAGTTTTTTTTTGTCAAATGTTGTCCTCCATGTCTTACCTAGCCTTAAGGATAATTTTGTAATTCCCCTACTTCGTTATTTTTCTCTAGCTGAATTATTACGCTTAGATTGATGTTCTTTCACATTTGTGTCCATTTTTGGGGCCAAAATGTTGTCCTTAATGTCTTACGTAGCCTTAAGGGTGTTTTTGTAATTCTCCTACTCCGTTATTTTTCTTAAACTAAATTATTACATCTTGTTGATGTTCTTTCATATTCGAGTCAATTTTTTTGGTCAAACGTTATCCTTCATGTCTTGCCTAGTCCTTACGGCGTTCATAATTCTTGTACTTCGTTATTTTTCTTAATGTCTTGTCAATGTTCTTTCACATTTGTGTCAATTTTTTTTTACCAAATGCTGTTCTCCATGTCTTGCCTATCTCTTAAGACGTTTAAATAATTCTTTTACTTCTTTATTTTTTATCAAGCGAAATTATTATGTCTCAATGTTTTTCTTATACTTTTTAAAAAGATTAATTGTCAATCCGAACATAACTCAATGGATAACACACCTGCACACCAATTATCATCTGACTCTACAGTAATTGAGCTAAAAAGAGTCCAACAAACGAAAATCAATATCAATTGAATAGAAACCGATATCACAAAAGTTTGAACACGAGACGTTGGGCTATGACTCGAAGTTAAATCACAAGAGAAAGGGGTGAGCCATCTCTCCATCTTGTATGAGGCGATTTGCATTGGGATCTGATTCTTTGTACTATTGAAAGAAAATTGAAGTCTCCAAGTCAAAGCCAAGGAATCAAAACCCTCATCTCCTTCATCCTCTTTCAATTTGTTTATAGCTGATTCGTTGGCACTTCGGGACTCTCTTAATTTTCTTACTTTTCCACTAATTTTTAGCTCCACCCATTTCCATTTCTCCATCTCTATGGCCTCTGCACCCTCCTAAATCCCTCATTTTCACTTTTCCACTTCTTTTGGAATGTGGGTTCTTGTGTTCTTCACCTATCCTTTGATTTTCCTTCACTTCCCATTACGATTGCTACTCAGCAGGTCTTGGGATCCGACCCCTGAATTCGGCAAGTGATTTTGCTCGTACCCTTTTGTGCGATTTCTGAGTTTCGTTAATTCTTGCTCTGTTTTCTGCTTGATTCCTTTGTTTTGATTTCCCAAATTGGGGTTGAAATCTGTTAACTAGTTCAAGTACTTTGTTTACTGGCTTTTTCCCACGGAGATTTTGGGCTGTTTGGTGGGTTTTGAAGCAATGCACGTAACCTGTTTGATAATATGCCTGTTCTTGTTGGTCAATGTATTGGGGCAGTCTGATTTTGCTGCACTCTTGGAGCTCAAGAAGGGCATTGTTCAAGACCCTTCTGGGCTACTTGATTCATGGGACTCAAGCTCTTTGGGTTCTAATGGTTGCCCCAGTAATTGGTTTGGGATTGTTTGTGCTGATGGCCGTGTCATATCTCTTGCTTTTGATAATGCTGGTCTAGTTGGTGACTTTAGCTTTGCAGCCATTACAGGCCTTTCTTTGCTTCGTAATTTATCACTTTCTAACAATCAGTTTACTGGGAGTATTGTGAAAGTTGGTTTGTTCAAGTCCCTTGAATTCTTGGATCTATCCCAAAATCGGTTTCGTGGTTCTGTACCTGATTTGTTGATTGGTTTAGTTAATTTGGTGTCTCTGAATCTTTCTTCAAACCAATTTGATGGGGCTTTCCCTACTGGTTTTAGTAAACTTGAGGAGTTGAAGTATGTAGACGTGCACGGTAATGGCTTTTCGGGCGATATCACTCGCCTTTTGTCACGAATGGGCAGCGTTGAGTATGTTGACTTGAGTAGCAATCGGTTTACTGGTTCAATGGATGCCGGAGTTGGGAATCCGTCTTTTGTTTCGTCGATTCGGTATCTTAATATTAGCCATAACCTGTTGAATGGAGTGCTTTTTCCTCATGATGGGATGCCTTATTTTGATAGCTTAGAGGTTTTTGATGCTAGTAACAATGAGTTTGTTGGCACCATACCTGCCTTCAACTTCGTGGTCTCTCTACAAACACTTCGACTTGGACGAAACAAGTTATCCGGGTCACTTCCAGAAGCTCTCTTACGAGAGAGTTCGATGCTCTTAACTGAACTCGATCTTAGCCTTAACCAACTTCAAGGTATTCACATTATATGTTGTCTATATGCTCTTTCTGGATTATTTACATTGTAATTGATACTTGAAGCATGTGTTATGATTTGCACAAATGTATACCGTGGAAGCACTTTGGCTCTTGATTCGTTCCATTATCGACTATCTTAACTTCTAACGACGTAATTCCATGACAGGTCCGGTTGGGAGTATTACCTCGACAACTCTGAAGAAGCTTAATATATCTTCAAACAAATTGACGGGTTCCTTGCCCGCCACCGTTGGCTCTTGTGCTGTTATAGATCTTAGTAATAATATGCTGTCAGGCAATCTATCTTGGATTCAAAGTTGGGGAAACCATGTGGAAGTTATTCAGTTAAGTTCGAATTCGTTGACAGGAACATTATCAGATAAATCTTCTCAATTCTTAAGGCTTACTTTGTTGAATGTCTCCAATAACTCATTGGAGGGTGTTCTTCCAGCTGTGTTGGGTACTTATCCCGAACTCGAGGTCATTGATTTAAGCTATAACCGGCTTAACGGTCCCGTCCCTTCTACCCTTTTTCACTCGGTGAAGTTGACTGATCTTAATCTCTCTGGCAACAATTTTACTGGCCCTATGCCACTCTATGAGAGTATAAATTCTACTTCAAGTTCAAGTCTGAAATCTCTTGATCTGTCACGTAACTCGTTGACCGGTCACTTACCGTCGGAGTTGAGTATGTTCCACAGCTTGGTGTATCTCAATCTGTCCAGAAATTATTTTGACGGGATCATCCCGGGAAACCTTCCGAATAGTTTGAATGGCTTTGACGTGTCGTTTAATAACCTTTCTGGTGAAGTTCCTGAGAACTTGATGAGGTTTTCTGATTCAGCATTTCATCCAGGAAACTCCTTGCTAACTTTTCCTTCTTCCCCATCAAATTCAAGAGACTTCCCTGGTTTACCCTCGACGATGCACCAGTCTCGTATAAAAACGATCCTTAGAATCGTTCTCATTGCAGGTTTGATCATAGTTGCTACATTGGTAGTTCTTTTTTGTATTATACTGTATTACAGGGCCCAAAGGCTCGACCGTAGCACATCGACCAACGATGGAAAAAAAGGTGCCTTGGAAGAAGCTTCTTCTGTTATTCATCAATCTGAGACAAACAAGAAGAAGACTACATCAACACCTCCATCTGGTTTTCGTCAAGATCTTCTGCCACCGTCCCACCGAGGGGACGATCATGTCGGTAGCAACGTGTGGTCAGTTTCAGACAAGGCTAGAGATGTTGGTTATCATGAATCATTAGGAAAAGGAGAAGGGATATCCTCACCCATGTCTCTCATGTCATCTTCAAATCCATCACCTACAAAGAGCCAGCTACATCTCGATACTCCCCAGGCACTAAACGTTCGCTCTCCCGATAAATTGGCAGGGGATCTACATCTTTTTGATGGCTCCTTAACATTCACAGCCGAAGAACTTTCACGTGCTCCAGGGGAAATTGTAGGGAAAAGTTGCCACGGGACGTTGTACAAGGCGACGCTCGACTCCGGACATGTATTGGCTGTCAAATGGCTGAGGGAGGGAATGGCAAAAGGAAAAAAGGAATTTGCAAGAGAAGTGAAGAAACTTGGAAGCATCAAACACCCAAATTTAGTCTCCATAAATGGATACTATTGGGGTCCAAGGGATCATGAGAAGCTTCTTATATCAACCTTCATAAATGCACAGTCTTTGGCTTTCTATCTTCAAGGTACGATCAAATCTATCGGCTTTTACGTCGATGAAACGTCGAGTAAAAGGCATAGCGTAGTATCTGATGATCCTATCTGTTTTTAAATTTTTTTTGCAGAGATGGAGAGAGGAGGAGTCTTACCGTTATCTCTACCGACCCGTCATAAAGTCGCTTCAAACATAGCTCAATGTTTAAACTACTTACACAACGAGAAGGCAATCCCGCACGGCAACTTGAAATCCTCAAACGTTTTGTTAGAAGTTCGAACTATGAACGCACGGCTCACAGATTACAGTCTACACCGTATATTAACCCCGGCTGGCACGGCGGAGCAAGTTCTTAATGCAGGTGCTTTAGGCTATCGGCCGCCCGAATTTGCTAGCTCGAGCAAGCCATGTCCATCACTGAACAGTGATGTCTATGCATATGGAGTCATTCTGTTGGAGCTGATAACTGGAAGAAGTTCAGGGGAAATAGTTTGTGGGATCCCTGGAGTTGTTGATCTAACAGACTGGGTGAGGTACTTAGCTCGAGAAAACCGGTTTGACGAGTGCATCGACAGGACGATTCTGGACCTCAACGGTGAGGAAACGGTACCCAAACAGCTTGAAGATATGCTTGAAATGGCTCTAAGATGCACTCTACCAGCAGCTGAGAGGCCTGACATGAAAACTGTGTATCAAGAACTTTCAGTGATTGTGCAGTAGAAGGAAAATCCATGGTACAGATGATCTAACTCAAGTTTTTATTGCTAACACCATTGTTTTCTGTTATCAATAAGCAGTCGTTTCCTCGAATTTGCGCCATTTTTCGAGTCGATCAGCCGTGTAATTTGTTCTATAAACCGAGCTTAATTGGAAGTACATAGTCCATAGTTCATTAGCAAGAGTTTGTATTCACAGTTCATGAAGCTATTAGAATTTGACGTTTTGGTTGATCTTGAATTTAGAGCTGTACTTTTCGAGAGACTCGAGCTACAAATCGTCACTAACTAACGTGAAATACTTAAAAATACACACTAATCTAACATTTTTTAACACTCTCTCGCATTCATAAATGTCAAATCAAACAGTGCTTTTAGTTTAAGTCGAAGAGTACAACAAGCATTTGTCAGTTAATGAAAGTTCGTGATTCAAGTCTCTCGAAAAGTGGGTCATTATAAAAACCATATTCGTTATCAGAATTGGGTCATTTTTCTTAGTCTAAAAGAGTTTCCGAATATCAAACCTGGTAGTCGGTGACATGCTTTAACTCATTATGCTAGATCATAATAACTCGAACGTGTCTATACAAAGTTAACAAGTAAAGATTCAAAGTACTGGACAAAAACAAGATTTAAAAAAAAACGAGCAAAAAAAGTTGAATTTCAAAATTAGAACAGTAGAACAGTAGATAGACAGTATTCATCCAGTTTTTGTCCATATATTGACAGTAAAAGTTCGTAGGTATATTTCAAAACTAGAACAGTAGATAGACAGCATTTGTCCAGTTTTCGTCCATATATTGACAGTAAAAACGTCCAATTTTCATCCATATATTGACACTAAAAGTTGATACGTATATTTGAAAGATGGTACTGGGAAAATTATAAATTTTTTTTATTAATTTAATTAATAATAAAATATGTGAGTTATATATTGATTGTGACATTGAAGTGGGACCCACAAGAAAAATAAATAATAGAAAAAGAAAAAGTCAAAAAAAGGAAAAGAAATTAATAAAACATGAAAGCAACAAACAGGAAGAAATGGCGTTGAAAATAAGAGACAAAAACAAAAGACAAATCAAACCTTCCCTTTTCATACAAATGGAATCACTTTCAAAAACTCCCAAACTTTTCATATAAAATTACCCATTTTTCTAAAACATCTGGGAAGAGGAAAAACTATTTTATACCAAAAACATATTCTCGAGTCGAGGTCCAATAGCGGAAGAGGAACGTGATGTTATTTTTTTAAAATTTATAATGGGTTTCAAATCTAATTATCTGAACGAGGTCGAGATCGAAATAGAGATCGTTTATTTAACTTTAGGGCAGAAAATATCCATTTCAACCAGAAATAAGGAGAAAGTGGAGCAAGATTTACCCTCGTTAGCTACAAGGGTTCGAGGACAAGGATTATATTCCCCGTTCTCGTCCCTACCTCCCTCTCTACAAAAGTTTCACACGCCCTACTCTGCCACACTTATATATATATACTTCAATAATTTACCCAAATAAAATTCAATTTAACTGGAAAAAATGACTTATTTAAAAATTCTCAAAATATCGAGGACAAAAATGAAACTCGTAAAACTCTAAGGACATAATTGAAAATGACGTATAGACCGAGGACTAAGTAGTAATTTTGTTAGGGTTGACAAAATATGGAGAAAAAAACAAAAAAAAAAATTGCAAATCATTAAACCACATACCAAAGCAATAGAAGATTTCTAGATTTTGGCACAAAGCTGTCTAAA
The DNA here is from genome assembly GCF_002738365.1 of Cucurbita moschata. NCBI lineage: Eukaryota > Viridiplantae > Streptophyta > Magnoliopsida > Cucurbitales > Cucurbitaceae > Cucurbita > Cucurbita moschata. The sequence continues at coordinate 2,984,117 of NW_019268541.1, forward strand.
TTGTCCTAATTTAATCGTTAACGCTCGGGTTCTTCTCAAATCATCTCTAATTTTTTAATCGGGTTCTTATTATTATCGAGTATTACGGCTCTGTTTATGAAAGTGATTTAATCGTTAACGCTCGGGTTCTTCTCAAATCATCTCTAATTTCTTAATCGAGTTCTTATTATTATCGAGTATTACGGCTCTGTTCATGAAAGTGATTTAATTGTTAACGCTTGGATTCTTCTCAAATCATCTCTAATTTCTTAATCGAGTTCTTATTATTATCGAGTATTACGGCTCTGTTCATGAAAGTGATTTAATCGTTAACGCTCGGATTCTTCTCGAATCATCTCTAATTTTTTAATTGAGTTCTTATTATTATCAAATATTACAGTTCTGTTCATGAAAGTGATTTTTGTGTCTAACGTATGTACTTTGGTCAAAAATATTTTTCGCTCAAATTAATTATCAGAATAACATGAAATTGCTTTATAAATAAATAAAAATTAATTTTAAAATTTATGAACAGAAATAGAACTCAAATTAGAAAGATTAAAATAATATTATTTTAGCTGAATTTTTAATTTTTCAATATGTCTATAATATTATATATTTATTTTAAACCAAATTTAATAAGCAAATTGTCATTTTTCATATATATATAAATATATATATATATATATTTTTTTTTTTTTTATTTGAACCATAAAAAATTAGAGATTAAAACGTAACTTTTTTTTAACCTTAAAACGGTTAAAAAAATGAAATTTTACAAATTAACTCATCACAGTTTTAAAATTTAAGTGATAATATTTAATATAATTGCATTTTTGTTTTTTTAGAACATAATAATTTGGAGTAAAAAGGTGACTTTGACCGTCAAATACTTCGAATCATAGCCATCGAAAATTGGACCATCAAATACTTCGAATCATAGCCATCGAAAATTGAATCATGGTCCGATCAAAATTGACCAAACCAAAAATGATAACCATTTACCTAGGTTAAGGATATATATATATATATATATATATATATATACATATAATAAGTAAAAAATAAAAAAATAATTAACTTTAGGACACCACCCCACGCCCACCAGTTTGGAAGGAAGGGTGGTTTCCCACGTGCGGAAGCGAGTGAGAATAAGACCCTGCTCCGTGTCTGCCGCCTCCGCCAATAAGAAAAAAATAATAATAATTCTCTATTTAATTTGTTGTGTTATTTATTTATTTATTTTTCCCTTAAATTTTCTATTATTTTCTTTTATGGGGTTAATGACATCATGGTTTGTGGGTTGAAGTCGACCAAGACTAACGACTTACAACAGGTGACTGGTGATCGAGATTGATGATCTCTGACCCTTGGTGAAGTAGTCACTTGTGTCGTTAGCCACCATTGGTGGTGAATGGTGGTAGTTGCAAGTAACATAGTCATCATAGATCACTGATTCTGTTCTTCAATCTCAATTCAATTGCTAGTTTCGATTCATTGTCATTAATTGTTAGTCACCAAAGTGGTTGTTGGTCACTGATCACTGCCCCAATTGCTAGCCATCCATCCGTCCCTAGACCCCAGTTGCTAATCACTAGTCTTAATCCCCTGTCATGGTCCACGACCATCGGCCATCGTGGTGATCAATGATTGTTGCCTATCAGTTGTCTTCACAGGGCACTATTCTTCAATCTTCGTTATTGGTTTCGAGACTCAGTCATAGACTACTATTTTCTAAAGGGTTTTTGGGAACTGTTCAATTAACTCAACTGTCGATTCTAGCCATTGGTCATGATCCCCATTGTCTCGATCGTTGGTCATTGGAGGTTCGTGGTGGTCAACAGTAGCCGTCGGTAGGCATTGTGGTAATAGTCTTTTAAAAGCTCAGAGACTAATATATATATATATATTTAAATTCAATATAAACTAAAGAAAGAAATCCCTAGAGGAAAGGCGCGTGAAAGAGAGAGTATCTTGTTTGACGCTTTCGGCGTCCGGCGATTGCAGCGCGTCCTTCAAATCTTTTACACCCAATCCACAACTGTTCCTAATTAATTAATTAATTATTATTTTTTTATTTTTATTTTTATTATTTTTATTTATTTATTTTCATAATTTTATATATAAAACCCCCCCTTCTTCTCCTCTTCTCATCTTCCTCTTCATTTTCTTCAAATCTCTCTGCACTTCCCACTCAGCCTCCCATGGCCGACCGCGTTCATCCCGCCGAATCCCCCCGCCCGAGCACCTCCTCCGCCGTATCTGACTCCAAGCCTCCATCTCCCTCCGCCGACAAGCCTACTCCGGCTCCCGGCACCTACGTCATCCAACTCCCCAAGGACCAGATATACCGCGTTCCGCCGCCCGAAAACGCTCACCGCTTCGAGCTCTACACTCGCCGAAAGAACCGCCGCAGCCGCTGCTGTTTCTGCCTCTGTTGGCTACTCGGTATTCTTGCCGTCCTAATCGTTCTTCTAGGCATTGCCGTCGCGATTTTTTACTTAGTCGTTCGCCCTAAATCGCCTAATTACTCGATCGACGCCATTGCGATTAGAGGACTTAACTCCACCGCTTCATCCTCGTCCGCAATCTCTCCAGTTTTCGATGTTGCCGTTCGAGCAGATAATCCAAACAAGAAAATCGGAATCTATTACCAGACAGATAGTTCAGTTCAAATATATTTCTCCGATGAGAAGCTTTCCGATGGCGTTTTGCCTGCTTTCTTCCAACCAGCGAACAACGTCACTGTATTCCAATCATCCGTGAGAGGCTCCGGCGTTAATCTATCCAAACAAGCAAGCAAAGCGCTAATCGATTCGCAGAAACGGCGTGCGGTGCCGTTCACGGTGGAGATTCGAGCGCCGATTAAACTGAAAATAGGATCGGTGAAGACTTGGAAGATCAGAGTAAAGGTAACCTGCGATGTGACGGTGGATCAGTTAGCGGCGGCGGCGAAGATCGTTTCAAAGAATTGCGATTACAATGTGAAGCCCTGGTAGGGATACGAATTAAGGGAGAGCTTTTTATTTTTTACTTTTTGTAATTTTAATATTACTGTAGACTTTTGTAATATACACACACACTTTTTTTTTTTCGATGAGAAAATAAAATTTCCTAAAATACTTTAGGAACATAAATAAATATTTTAATAAATTAATTTATTCACTTTTATTTTAACCAATTAACACTATTTTGTTTCTATTTTTCTTTTTATTTTTACCAAATAAAATGGGTTAAAAAAAATTAGTTTTTCATTTTAAATTCTCATTATTATCTTAATTTTAAGTTTCATAATTTATTTAATATAGAATTAGCCACATTTTTTAAAATTTATTTTTATTTATTTTAAAACTAATAATTAATTTAAGGAGAAAAATGGGCTAAAATCGTGGAAGCATGTTTCCAAACGTGTGACAAATCCAGTTACATTCCGCGTACGCGTGTTCTTTGGAAAATATGTATTTTTATTTTATTTTATTTATTTATTATTATTATTATTATATAGTAATAATACATGTGTATATATATATATATACAATTTTTTTTTAATTTTAAAAATATTCCACCGTTAATTTGACGTTAACTTTTAGGTAATTAATTAAAAATAATTATGATATTTTTAAATTAATTTTAATAGTGATGACAAATTAGTGAAAATAAATTTAATTATGATTAATATAATGTCTTAATTTTTTATTTTTTATTCTTTTTGAGATATATATATATATTTAGTTCAGTTGAGTTGAGTTTAAAAAAATAAGGTTTTTTATTTTTACAATTATAGTAAATTTTAATTTTTTTTTTTTAAATATCTATTTCTATCTATATTTAATGTAAGAAAAAAAAACATATAAAATTTAAAGTAGAAATAAAACTAATGAAATTATTTATAAATTAAATAGTTATATACTATACATTTGTTAATATTTAATAAATTCAAATTTATAAAAGAAAATATGGTATACAAATTAAATAGCTAAATCATAAAATAATAATAATAAAGTTTGTATTTATATTTTTTTACCTAAAAAAATCAAACAAATAAATAAATAATATTTTGAATTGAATATTAATGGAAAAAAGGTGAATTAAAATTTACCTAATAATCCGTTATTTATATGTTTGCTTCAAATTTATAATTAGGTGAAATTAAATCCAACCAATTGAATAAAAACCCGGTTTAATTGCAACCGTTTTGTAACAGAAAATAATTATTCAAATTAAAAGTTTATAATGCAATAATTATTTTTATTTTATTTTCTTAATCATCGGATTGAATTGAGTTGAGTTAGGGAAATCTTTTGAACAAATCTAATGTTTGGATTGAATTAGGTTGTCCCGTTGTTTGTTTTTTTTTTTAAATTATTTTTTAAAAAATCTATTTATCCGCTATTAATAACTAAAATCTCATAAACCTTAAATATCGAACATTCACAAGTAACAACACATTATTAATATCGACGTCAAATATTCTTAATTTTCATAATAATTTTAAAATTATGGTAACGATGGGTTGGGTTGGGTTGTAACCCTAGTTTCGAGTTAGTAGGATTGACTCGACAAAAAAAATATCCCGCAAACCGACCCAAATTTTTTGTTTTTCAAAAATTCAACTCAACCCAAACTGAAAACAAATCTAATCTAACTTAGCCTTTATGGTTCGGGTTGAGAGTCCAGATTGGTTGGGATTTCAGATCGCAAAATGTCGATCAAATCTTTTAAAACTTGCCTAACTTTATAGTCAAGTGTGTCTTAACCGGTTCCCGATTTCCCACTCTATTGAACTCATGTAATTTGGTACTTCAATTTATATAATTCACTCCTTTTCGACACCAAATTTTTATTAGTTTATAAACTTAAATTATGAGAAAATAATAAATGCCCTAAGTTTTGGGTTACTAAATTCCAAACCATAAAGTCTTTTTTTTTTTTTTCTTTTGGTAATTTGGACTAATTCAGATTTTGTCACATTAAATACTTTTACTTTTCTAGAGTTTTTATATATATATATATGATGTATATACATGTACATATGTATATATATATAGCCAAGTCTAGTTGGAATATCACCATCCTAACCCTAATCTCATCTTACATTGGATGAAATTTTCTTTGATTTTTTTTTTTTTTTTTTTTTTTTTTTTGTGGATTTTTAAGATTTTATATTTTTTAAAAAAATAATAGTTTTGATTTAAATTATAATTTAGTCGGGATTTGTGTTTATTAACTTTCAAAATTATCCATTAAAAAAAATTAATTTATAGATCTATAAGACACAAAATTAAAAGTTTATAATTTAATTAGACATTAAAAAAAGTTAAATTTGTATCAATAGACCAATTATTTTATTAAAAAAAATGAACTTATTTAGATACAAAATGAAAAATTTAGAGACTTTATTAGACACAAAATTAAAAGTGCAGAAACTTATCAAACAATTTAAATTTTAGAATTTTAGAGATCCGTTAAATACAAAATTAAAAGTTGAGCAGTCTCTTAGATACTTTTAAAAGCACGTGGGCCAATTACACTATATAGATATATATATATATATATATATATATATATATATATATATAGATATATATATATATATATATATATATATATATATATATATATATAGATATATATATATATATATATAGATATATATAATTTGGATTGTTTATTTAATTAAATGTTGAATTTTTTAGAGCAATGAAGGCAGCATATAGAAAAAAAATGGTTGAATTTTTCCAAGTTACGTTAGTCAGCTAAGAAGAAGTCTAACCTCTCGTATTCACTTAATTGCTTCTTCAACAATAAATTATTTGAGCTTTTTTGGGTAAATTTTTTCTTTTTAAGTAGTGGTTGGAGAAGTGTCAAAGTTTTCGGATATGTTTGGTATTGAACTTCCATTTGAGTTTTATGTATATTCAAATCTCGAAAAATTGATACCTCGAATTTAGATGAATTATGTGATCTACCATCAATGTTCGTTGGTAGTTGGAATTCGAGCTAGAGACTATCGTAGGTATAGGACCTATAATTTGTTTGTCATCTTCAAAGAAAATGTTGCGGTTAAATTACAAGTTTAATCCATAAACTTTGAAGATCGGTTAATTTTTTTGAAATATCAAAGTTAAATTTATCAAAAATCTATACACATTGTATTCGTGTAATGCTAGTATAGAATTCCCCATCGAAGTTACTATAAATCTCATGGAGAGTTTGATCCTAGCTTAGGATGAACGCTAGTGACATGCTTAACACATGCAAATCAGACAGGAAGTGGTGTTTCTAGTGGTGAACGGGTGAGTAATGCGTAAGAATCTGTTCTTGAAAGAGGAACAACAGCTGAAAACTGCTACTAATACCTTGTACGCTGAGGAGCAAGGAATCCGCCCGATCGACATTTTTTTGGGAAATATTAATTTACATTATTCTCATTGAAAATTAAAGCTTTTCAAATAAGAAATTTTTTGCTAACCACAATTCAGAATAATTTTTTAAAAAACAGGAGAAAAAACGAACAGCCGAGATTAACAACCTCGTAAGAATGACTCTTCGGGTGGATAAAAAAGAGTTTTCCAACGCTTGAAAAGTCATACCAAATAGGCTCTAGAAGTATAAAAGTCGAGCTCGATCGATAAGTCAAAGTACCAATTTTATGCACCTTGAAAGATGAAAATACAAAGTAATGATGCAAGATGTTAACATTCTATTCACCATACATGAAAAAAAAAATTCTTAAATGTGACAAAAGCAACAAAGGAATACAAGAAACTGACCTTTAAACCCACCACTTGGGGCTCATATAATACAAGGTTTCAAAGTCAGTCTTGAAATTTCCCAGAAGATCAAAATTATAAGTGTCTGAGGGATATAAGATATAATATGAAGAATCCTCAAAGTACAATAATTTTCCTATGCAAATTGTCTCCTATGGAACCTCCATGACCGTGGTGGTCGTGCTCGTGGTCGTGAAAGATGAGAGTCAGAATACCTACCACGCACAGCACCGAACCTACAAGAAGCTTGTCATAGCGTTCAACCCAGTGAAACTTGAGCTGACTCGCACCGTAGAACGACAAAGCTACCAACGAAGTCATCACAGTTATTGTGCTGCAAAATGCAAAAGTCCAACACCAGAGAGACAAGCTATGTATCAATGAAATGGTTTTGTGATCAATTCCTTGGAATGCTATGAAATAAATAATGCTCCCTCACAAACATCATAGTTACATTGATATGTCCAATTAAGGTTCAACTAGTGTTCAGAAATCAAGCATGCCTAAAAAATTCGTTCCAGGGCGAACGGAAGACTACCCTTGGAACTGAAAACAAACAAGTAGAACTTTTGCAGCGATGACCTTTGCACGTTTGCTAAATAGTTGTCATTGATGTGAATCAGCATTATCGATATTATATTAGCGTATCTCAGTTGAAAGTAGATTTACAGCAGCGTATAATTACAATTCAAAGGTAAATCTACTAATGGTAAGAACGAGCAGCCAGGAGGAGGGCGGTTTGTTGAGGATTGTTGGGAGGGAGTCTCACATCAGCTATTTTAGGGAATGATCATGCGTTTACAAGTAAGGAATACATCTCCATTGGTCTAAGGCTTTTTGGGGAAGCCCAAAGCAAATCCATAAGAGTTTATGCTCAAAGTGGACAATATCATACCATTGTGAAGATCCGTAATTCCTAACACGACTATCTTCATTCTAGTTTCAAGGATGTGTTCTTATCAGCTTTTGGCAGTTCGGCTTCAAAAGATAACTTATTTCATGCCAATGTACAACCCCTAAAATTTGTGAGAGTGCTTTCGAACTTTCTTTGAGGCTCTAACGGTGGCACAACATACAAATGATCGTGCTATTTTCTGTTCTTTTTTTTTATAAGAGACAATTTCTTTGATGATTGAGATTTACAAAAGGGATGTATAATCCCGGGTGGATCGTGCCAGTTTCCTCCAAAAAAAAAAAAAAAAAAAACTCTACCCACTTTGATATCAAATTATTAAGTATGGTCTCTACACTAATAGTATGGTGTGGTTTCCACTAATACTTTTTGAAATTCTAAGCTGCCTCCCATTGTCTTTTAGACTGTTCTCAAATCCTTAAAATATTCATTTCTAGGAGGATATTTGATTGGGCCGTACCTCTCCTCAATCCGGCTTTCTTTGCATGTATGTGGTTTCTCACGCTAAAGATGTTTATATAGCAGTGGACTTACCTTCTGTGGGAGTTTTTTCTTTGAACTTCGATTTTCGTAGACCTCTTTTTTGATAGAGATACTAATGGTTTTTTCCCCTCCTCAGTACTTTACAAGGAATTAACCTTCATCAAGGTATGGGATAGGCATGTTTGGATCTTAGAGTCCTCTTGTATTTTCTTTTACAGCCATCTTTCTAACCATTTGGCATCCTACCATAATACACACTCTCCCCTCCATTTTATGAACTATGAAATCCAAATTTCAAGACAATCATAAATCCTTGATTCTTCCCTAAGCTCATTGCTTCTAGCAAGATCAAAACCAAAGATTTCATTAAAGGATGTTCTGTGGCACTTTGTCTCTGATGAATTGTTTTATATAAGCAAAGGTCTGAAGATACTGCTCACTCTTATGGCTTTGTCCACTCAAATGAGAGATGTGGAGGAATTTCTGTGGAGTTTTAAATTTTCATTTGCTCCTGGCCAGAGGAACCAAGTTTGAATTGAGGAAGTTTTGTTGTGTCCACCTTGCAACAAAGAAGAGCTTCATGGCAATTTGGCATCTCCACAATTCCCTAGAATATTTGGGTGGAAGGGTTAAGGAATAGATATTGATGTTGTAGGGAGCTTGCAAGATGTCGTGTGACCTTCCGACATTTTTTTTCGAAATTGTCTTCTCTTTTTTTCATCTTTTCCTATTTCATGTAGCCATCTGATCGACTTAGGAATCATTTTTTCACTTCCTACCCTCCATTTTTCTTTCCAAAAGTTGGTTTCTTTCTCCCAAACAAAGAAGTTGCATAATGTACAACAGACAAGAAAGTTTAATGCTATACAATTGATACCTGAATAGCAGCACTATGATAGCAAGGATCATCATGGAAGATGAATTTCCAACAGCAAGAAACACTGGAAGAGTGGTTGCACAAGGAGATAAAGCAGGTACAAGGACAAGACCAGCAACAGCCATTTTCTCCATCGGTTGGTTGTGGGAGTGACTATGACTACCTCTACCAGTCATAAACAACAGAACATAACAACCTCCAAGAACTATAAGCAAAAGAGAGGCCAGCTTGTGCACGGTTTCTTCACCGGCAATAGTATTAGCCATCGTGATTGCTGTTATTCCAAGAAGTGAAGTCGATATGACATGTAAAATTGCTCCAAAAGCAGCTGCAAAATCAAATATGCATATAAACATAAGATTTCCAACTGCTAGCGTTGTGAGATTAAAAAATTTGCATGTTTTTTCATCATTATGGCCTGTAATCCAATTCCAATCTGCAACCCTGAGATTAATCAATTGACATAAAAACCAAATCTCCAACTGACCAAGCTCCAAACTAGCTCAGAATTGGCCACACCGTGCAGCTTCCATTATATTCATGCACTAAAAATTTCTATCAAGTTTTATCATTATTCTAGATCTAGAGGCCAGCTGAGTAAACATCAAGACGAGCAAAAAGAACATATAACACGTTAAACAGAGTATCAACAGCAGCATGAATAAGTATATTATGTGGAATCATTCCCAAATATGATAAGAACAGTGATGATAAAGACTAACTACGCTAATAAAGATATATAATTCGCCAGATCTCACAATTAGATTATGAGCAGGTATGATAAAACCCTACTCTGCAGCCACTAATCGTCAAAGAACGCACTAAGAACTATCGCTTCGGCGAAACCACCGGGATATTAAGACAACTTTGTCACGGTAACACGGGACAAGATTCAGCTAAAAACACGAATTTAACTGCATTGTGATAATCAAGTCCAGCATTAGGATCTTTCTCTAATTAAGGTTACGATCACATAAGCTACTCAGAGCAACATCCGAACAAATTTTCCGAGAAACTCGCAAATCGATAAACAAAAAATGGAAGGTGAAACAGAAGCGAAAATAAGAGATCTAAGAAATGCGATCGGTTGTAGATAACATACTGACGAGGAGAGTCCTGGAGAGAGTCCATTTCTGGACGCGACCGACGACGGAGAAAGGAAGCCAGTGAGTGGGAATGAAGGAATGCAGAAGCGACACGGTCGCAATTCCTCCGATTGTGGACAGATCTTCTCCAGTAAAACCTTCCATTTGGCTCCAAAATGAAACAATTCCTCCGCGTGAAGAACAAAAGAATCGCGAATCTCCCAAATCCGGTAGGATTTCAACTCGCCGGAACCGAATCTGAGACAGATCTAACACTGAAGACGAACGATTTTCCAATCGGAAACACAATTCGTTCGATACCCAAACCTTCGTCGATTTAACATTTGTTCGATTTTTTTTAAATGTATATTATATAAATATAAATGTTAAATTTTCAAAAGTACTTTTTTTTTTCATTTTAATAAAATTTATTTCAAAACAAGCATTTTTTTTTACCAAATATAAATAAAATAAATAAGTTATTTACAATTTCTTTATTTAATTTAATTTGTTGTTTTAAATAAAAACAATTTTGGTCAATTAAAAAAAAAAAAAAAGTAAAAAACAAATGATTGATAGACCATTACTTTATCAGATTTTCACCTTTGTAAAAAATTTCCAATTTTATTTTTATTTTTAAAAATACGTATTTTCGGAGATCGATTTACGGTTCAAATATTACCAATTAAGGATCCAAGATGAAGACATTTCGAGACTGCTTTCAAGACCCAATACGAGCATTATGAATTTACAATGATGTCCTTTAGATAGACTAACGCACCTTCAACCTTTCATAGACTTAATGAACCTGGTATTCAAAGAGCTTCTCGATTATTTCGTTTCATGATTGTATTAATTGATTATATTTTGGTGTACTCCAAATCAGACGTGGAGCATGAAATTCAACTGAGAAAAATTTTCGATGGTGCTAAGGGTGAACAAATTTTCGTCTACTTTAAACGAGTTTAGGTTGTTTTGACAAAAATCTTAAATTCCTTATGTTTTTGTGACGATTCTCAATAGTCGTGTGACGGGTCGTACAGTTGGTACCACAACTCTATAGTTTTATGTTCACTAGACTTGTTTACATAGTATACATTACTTATCTCGATATCCCATAAATTGTGAATATTATATGTTTTAAGTCATTTTTTTAGTTTTAATATAAACGATTTTTTTCCTTTAAAAAAATCTTATTTTTACGTAATATTTGGATATACTATAATTTTTATTTTTTAAAATATACTTTTGGTCCTTAAACTTTTATTGCAATAACACTTCAGTCCTTCAACTACTTTAGTTTATAACATTTAATCCCTATATTTTTAACCAGTAACAATTTAATCAGGTTTACCATTTGTAACTATTTAATCTATATGGTAAAAAAGTTTTACAAAGATTTAATGAAACTTCTTACTCAGGTAGATTATTTAAATTTATCAAGGATTAAATTCATTTAAAAACTATAAACATTTTTACTGAAATCATCTCCTAACATATCTTAAGAAACAAACAAGATTAGAAGCTATATCCATCCAGCCAAGCAGCCGAGGGTTGGCATTTGATTTCGATTCTGTTCTTGAGATTGTGTGATACAAACACCAAGAACAGATTGGAACGGGCATTAATGCATTATCCAAGGAAAGATGAACTAACGTCATATTTGGAGACATGCTTGTTTTGTAATCAGGGAAGATTTAGAAACCAAACTAACGATATGAAACTTGTCTGAAATGCCTTACAAGATTGATATTATGAATACAAACCAGGAACAGATTTGAACTGACATTAATGCATTCTCGTACATAAAAGAGTTTATAATGAAACCGTTCGTTCAAAATATCGCTACGCACAACCCAAAATCAAGTGGATTAAAATGAAACTCTGAAACAAAAATCTATGATCTGCAACCTAACTTTCTCCAGGCAAGCTCTTGATGATATCCGAATCGCCTGAAGGACATTAAATACCATAATTAGAACATTATGCGAGGGCTAGTGTAATTTGGGCAAACACCATCATAATCGAAAAGTATACGTACCAGGATCGATAATGCTGAGGCAGCATACTCTGTAGTATTTGCCACAAGCGGTTCCAAGGTCTACGTTGCCTGAAAACGTACAAAAATAGAGATCAGTTCTCAAGTGTAATTAGGGCAAACACCATCATAATCAACGCGAAACACAAGACACGAGGCAGAAACAAATAATAAGGATAAAGGGTCTAAATTCTTTTATAGTTACAGCCTATCCTTAACCTACCCGATTGGGAGGCTCTAATTCCTTGAGATTTTAGGGGGGAGGGGGGGGGGGGGGGGGGGGGGGTCTCTACCCATCGCCTAGGTTGTTGTTTGAAGCCTAAGTCTTGGCCTCTGAATTATCAAAAGTATTGACATAATCACGACAGGTAGCAATTGCTTAGATTATTATGAATAAAGGCCATCAAGTAATCCAAAAATTCTAGCTCGATATTAACAATTTCCCAACCAAGAAACAAAATTTGATCTTTCACTAATCTCCAGATGCAGGTGGATACATGTTCTTATTCTAAATGCCAAATAAATTAAAAGTAGTACCAAAAAAGGCCAAATCCTTAATTTTAAAAGAAAGGTTAGAAACTTACTTCCATTGTAATGGTGAACTCCAACCTTTGCCAACATCGCATAATATTCGATCTCAGACTTTCGGAGTGGAGGGCAGTTGTTGGCAATGATGATAAGCTTACCTGAAAATCCAACAAAATAATCAGACATAACCTCAAATGCAAAAAATCAACGTAACAGAGAACATGGACAACAAACAAATCAGACACTACGGACCTCTTCACTGCTCAAGGGAAAGACGGCAACATAGTAGTTTATTTAATAGGATAACAAAAGTTAGTAAACTAAATCAACTACTGAGTGTTGGATTAAGACTAGAAGAATAGTAATAAAAATATCTGATAATGCTTTGAATACTGTAAGAAACAAGGTTTCAGATCGACGGCATACAACATTTCCATGATCTCATGCTAAACATCAGACTTTGATTCGAAAATTTCAGTAATTCCAGCGAAAACTAGAACCAACTAAAACACAATTGGTCAACTGAAAAATCAACCAAATATCAATCACGAAAACAATCACCTAATGAACTGCCTTATCAACGAACAAGCATACATCGAGGTAATGTCCAGAGAGCAGATCAATAACACAAAGTGGAAAACAAAATCAATAGATTACCTTTAGAGTTCCTCAAGGTCTTGAGGACAGTTTTGTATCCCAAGGTATATTTCCCACTCTTCATGACGAGAGCGAGTCTGTTGTTGATGCTCTCATGGGTCTTCTTCTGTTGTAGGTTTCACAATCAAAAACATATGAGCATACTCCATCTCGAAAATGTAAGAAAGAACGCCCAAAATCACCGGAAATGAAAGAAGAAACTCACCGTCTTCTTTGCGGCCACCATGATGGAAGATTAGAAGCTGCTGCTGCTCAACACGCCGAGATTGTTCAACTACAGCCAAAAACCCTAATTCCAAGAATATATATATAGAGCTCCCACGGGTTCTTCCGCAAATTGGGCCTCAATTCTCACAAAACGGGCCAGGTCCAATTCTTAAAATCTAACTCTTTTGTGTCCGGAGAGGGCGAAATGTCTGTTCTGTCCTTATACCCTTAAATTGAAGGGCCAACAAAATTTCATTTTTTATCCAATTATATCAATTTTATTCAATTTTTTAATTACATTTATTCATTTTAACAAAAAATAAATAAATAAAACATTTAATTTTTTTCACAAAATCATTCATGAAAAAAATAAATCTACGTAAAAAAACACAAATTAATCGTTAAATAATTTTCTAATATGAAAAAGTGTATGACGAAATTTTATAATAAATAACTGATTTTATTCTTATAATACGATCTAAAATGGGAATATTTTTCTAATATGAAACTTATACGATGAAATTAAAATTAATTAATTAATTATATATATACACATGATGATATGAACACTCGACACGGAAGAATTAGTACATATTAATTATTGGTGAATTATGTTTGTGTTGGTCTTTGTAGTTATATTACGTATATAAAATATTTCGTAGTAATTTTAACGGTAAAATAGTCGATCCGAGTATGGCTCGACTAATTAAAAATATCATATTACTAACAAAAATATTATAGGTTCGAATCATTTGTCACTAAAAATAAATAAATCTACGCTAAAATTCTCGTGGTATTATAATATATATTTATTTTTTAACGTAGTATTAAAAGATTTCACTCACTTTGGTCTTAGGTGTGAGATCATATATCAGTTAGAGAGGGGAACTAAACATTCCTTGTAAGGATGTGGAAACCTCATCCTAGTAGACGCTTTTAAAACAGTAAAGTTGATGACGATATGTAACGAGCAAAAATAAACAATATCTGACAGTGGCGAGCTTGAGCTGTTACAAATGGCATGGGGCAGTGTGCCAACAAGGATGTTGGGTCTCTAAAGATATGGATTGTGAGATCTCGTGGAGATAAGAACGAAACATTCCTTGTACTGGTGTGAAAACTATTTCCAGTAGACATATTTTAAATATCTACTAGAAGCAAGCTTGAGCTCGAATGATAGAATATTTTAAATTTTTTTTTAAAAAAAGTAAGATATTAATGAAATTTTATAAAATTAAAAATTATTTTTGAAATATTAAATAATTTATTATTTTTTAAAGTGGGAGAGTTTAGGGATAATTTTAATAATATTTTTATTAATTTTCATTTAAAAAATTTGAAACGTAAAAATTAAATTGAGGACGATACAAAATCGACCAAAATATATATTTTTTTGGATAGGTCAGGAGGGGTATTTTGGTAAAAGAACATATCTATATTCCGCCCGGATAAAATACCGAAAATGACCCTGTCCCACGCATGTCAACGAGGATGCTTACGTGGTACATGTATCCAATCATAACACGCCACGTCATAAAATGTAAAACACCATAAATATACGTAGGAGCTGCCGCATGGGATTAATTCCACACGTTTGTCAGATCAGTGAACGAAACTCCGGACTTTCTCGACTTCAATTCTCCGACGCTTTGGGTTCATTCTAGGGTTTCGTTTCTTCTTCTTCTTCTTCTTCCAGTGCTGTGTAAAATCATGGCCGAGGTTATGAACATGGCCGCCGCCGATACCGCCGACGAGTCGTTGGACCGCCGTCGTGATCAACAAGAGAAATCGTCTGAGGAGCAACCTCATTCCTCGCCTCCGCCGCAGCCGGCTGCTGCTGCTGCTCCTCCTCCTCCTTCCAGAAGAAGGGATAGAGATGAGAGAGATAGGAGAGACGACCGGGATGTTGATCGTCCTCCGAACCGACGCAACGATAATTACGATCGTAATCGCTCTCCGCCTACGATGCCTCCGAGGGATAGGGATAGAGACAGAGATAGGGATTATAAACGGCGGAGCAGTCTTAGTCCCCCACCGCCTTACAGGGATCGTAGACACTCGCCTCCTAGACGGTCTCCTCCGCCACCTTTCAAGCGTTCCCGGAGAGATGATGGCGGTGGGTATGATGGAAGAAAGGGAAGCCCTAGAGGAGGTTTCGGGCCTGGCGATAGGAGGTGAGTGGGTGGGAAACTGTTTTGATTTGTCGAGCTTAATTCTTGTTCTAGTGATTTGGAGATGAATTCTGTGCATTTGAAATTTATATGGCATTCACAGATTAGAGTCAATTTTCATCTAAATGAAAAAAAGAAATCTTCTTAATTGTGGACTATGGAATTTTTATTCTTCCATAGCTAGGTCCTTCAAACTTGGCATTGCCACTAAATACTCCAAAGGTTATATGTTTCAACCATTAACTGATGCTGGAAGCCATTTTCAACATAAAGTTTGAACTCAACAAGTACCTTACATACGAGACGAATAATGTTTTACACACAGCTTTTTAGATAAAATGGTTCTTCCCATTTCATTCGAGATAAGATCGTTCATCCCATCTTGATTTATAATGGTTCAACCCATTTAATATACAAATGTAGTTATGAGATGAACCATTTCGTAGAGGAATAATGTTCATCCCATATTATTTTTTTGTTCTGCTTGTTGGACAAAGTTGTTGTAGGTCTTCTATTTTTTCTCTTAATGGTCCCAAAAATCAGACATGTTTCTCAATGCCCATCATCTCTTCACCCCCTAACCCCGTCCTAAATGTAAGAGCGTGATTTTTGTCGTAATGGGCTTAGTTGTACTTTCTATTACAATGGACACCTCTGCTTCACTTGTATGATTCTCCTTAGTCATTTTTCATCCTCTATTTGTACTCCCTTTTTTTTTAAGCGACTAATGATGCTTTGGTGGGCGATAGTGTTTCTGTTTTATGTTTTGTTGACTAATGCCTAGGTTGTCATTTAAGTATTGATATATGTATTTATCTATCTATTTTATCTTATTCCAAGGTTTGGTTATGATTATGGTGGGGGATATGAGCGCGAACTGCGTGGCCGGCCTGGATATGTTGATGAAAGGTCTCTTGGTCGGTACATTGGTCGTTCATCTGGTGGCTATCAAGGTGATGTTTCTGTTACCTGATAAAATAAACTCAGCCTTATCATGATTAGAGTTTAGACCTATACATTCTTAGTCTAGTTCATTTTTTGAGATGATTGTTATAGAACATGAAGTACTCAAATTTCAATTAGGCCAATGGGAGATTTTGAGAATTTCACCTTCTTTGTTGCATATGCAAAAATATTCATTGGTTTGGAAAATGAGGTATTGTACAGTGTTTGTACCCATGTCTTTGGCCAATGTCAGACCTTCTAGCCAATTTATAGCCAATTTATAGAGAGGAGTTTTCCTCATTTTCTTTTCTGGTGCAGAATTGCGTGACTCTAATTTAATTATTATAGAGAGATTATTGAATGCCTTAGTCTTGTTCCCTCTTGTCTAAATGTGACATCATCCTTATGTCCCTTATGGTATATCACGTTTAGAGCAATTAGTAATAGTGTACTCCCGGAATAACTTATTATTTCTTATTGCATTGCCGTACGATAATTTTCATGATTTTCAGTTCTTATTGCTTCCTATGTTTGTGAGCCAAACTGTACATAAGGGATCTTTAGTTTATTCAGATCTATGAAGTTCAACATAAATCTGGAAGTTCACATGTTGAGACTTAAGGTTTAAAAGGGTAGTAAATTTTCTTTTGTTGAACGGGAGACACAAGAAATTTAAAATTTAGATATGTGGTCTTTAAACTAGTTTAAAGGTAATATCCGCATAGTCAAATCAAACTGGTGTACAAAAATGCATAAGTTTCGTTAAGTAGCATTTAAAATAATAATATAATGACTAGAAGAAAGACGACTTGATCTAAAGGGCACCCCTACAGCCGCACGGCTCCACACGCTCTCGCCATCAACATTGGTCTACACTCATTTAAAAAAAAATATAATACCATGGAATGAGTATAAAAATACTCAGTAAGCAACTTATTTGTAGGATCTTGTCAGACTTAATTCTATACACAGAAACTTAGGCCATGTGCTCATATCTGTCCCTAGCGATAGCCAAATTTTGGCTTAACGTCTGGACCAAACTTTGTAGGTCACTATGTAACTAACCCTCAACATACCTCTTTAAGGAGTACTCAATCCCTCTTAGGTTTGCAACCTAGGGGTTTTTTTTGTTTTCTCTTCGCTCTAGGTTTCACGTATGTCTAGATCCTTCATCAGTCTTGCGCAAAGTGCACCTCGAATCTCTGGCCCATGGAAGGGCCCTAGGGTAACACTCATAAGTCTGGAGGAGCCCTTTTTGCTCTAAACAATACTCGTACTCCATACATATCTACCTACTAAGCTCTAATCTGTGGATTTTCCCTAGTGGTGTCGGGCAACATTTACCTGTTTCTAGGATCAGTAAACTACCTATCACTATGCCTTTTCCAGGCTGGAACAGTAAACTACCTGCTCTTGTACCTCATCAGATTAAAATAGTAAAACTGCATGTCTTAGGAATAGTAACTACATGTTACTTTGGCTTTTCAGGCTAGAACAATAAAACTACTTGTCACTATGTCACTCAGGCTGGAATAGTAAAAAGGTCATGGCACTGCCCACTAGGCACCACCAATATGAACAGTAAAAACTACCTACTCATGTACATTCTTCAGGTTAGAATGGTAGAAACTTGTTCCATATGGTTACTTACTGATTGTTAGACTTCCCAAGCTTGTTTCATGTCTTGGAGGATATTCCTAATTTCCTCAATATGCCTTAAATTAAATTGAATAACACTGGTGAAATTAGCTAGATTCAAATTTGTTAAAAAAAAAAGAAAGGAATGTAGGTTGAAAAACTAACCGTTGATTGTACGGCCATCTTCTCCAACTTGCACATATTCCATTCTGCTTTCCTTCTCTTTTTTTCTTTTAGAAAAAATGTTTTATTTATTTTCTTAAAATTTCAGGCGTTATTTGTGCTTTTGAATTAGAACAGCAGAATCTTCTTGCTTCCAAGCTCTCAATTTTGCGTTTGTTGTATGGATAATATTACCAGTTTCCCTTTTTGCATCTCTGGTAGTAGTTAATGTTTTGTTTGAATCAGTGCTTACATCTGGATGAACAATTTACGGATAAGGTATTCGCAAACGATTTTCTTATTTCCTTAAGCTGTGTTCTGCAGATTGGGATCCTAGTCGTGGTGGGCATGGTGATCCACTCAATGCAGGAGCTGGCCAAAGGTTAGCATTCAGTCACAACTCACTCATGGTTTCTGTTACATAATCGATATAGTCCTGTCATATCTTTCTGAATATGCTTATATTGGTTTATTGTGTTAGTTTCTGTTTGAACGTGTGATTTGCTTTCTATGCTACATGAGATATTATGGGCAAGTCATGATCAAGCTAGCAGGGTAGGTCTGAAATAGAGCTATAATAACAGTACAATAAAGAAACAATGAATATTGCAAACTGCAAAGGGTGGATTGTCAATGGCATAAAAAACATAGTGTAAAATCCTGAATTTCTATCCAAAGGAATTTTCTTTTGGAATGGGAAAATGATGGGCACTTCCTTCCTGCAGCTGTATGGAAGGAACTATACATTTTTCCCATGCCCATTCTAATTATGTTGTTTCTTGGAATGGGAACTATACTTTTGAAAGAAACCCAACTTGCACAAATCTAGATTGTGCTATATAGACCTTTTCTGCCTTTTATAGTAGAGTTGTATCTATTTAGATTTTAATAAGGCGGCAAGTATTGAAAATGCAGCCATGTTTTCAGGTCATTTCTTCTGTTCGGTGATGGATGGTTATCGACTATTTTGGCCGTTGGGTGGCTTTTACTTGACTATTTTTGTCTCTCACCGATTGGCTAGAATCTTACGGAGTACTGGGTTATAGTTATTTTCTTCAGAAAACAAGAAACACTTTTCCTCTATAGACAATAAGTTGCAACTTAAATATTATTATACTCCTGGCAGGAGGTCCCAAAGCAGCAATCCAATTGGTATTTTCTTACACAAGTTGAGAACATAATTACAAAAAAAAATCTAGATAATGCCCCCAAGAAGATGCTTGATTTTCTGCTACATCAGTTTTTTATCTCATTCAATGTGCTCCCCTCAAATATTTCTTGATTTATTTGGGGATTTGTATTCTTGACTGCCTCTTTTCAAGTGCCACGTTGAGTGTTCCTAGTTTTTTATTTTTGTTTCTAAACTTATCAAAATCTTATTGGATGGTTTGTAAAGGTTAATAACTTTGTGCACATTATTCTTAAAAAGTTGTTTTGGCTTTATTTCTCATTTCCTTTAGTTTGTTGTGGCCTATCTAATTAAAGTGTGTAATTTCCTATAAAAATGTTATTTTGTACATTGGAATTACTATTCATAAAGAAAGGAAAGCTCATTTATTTGAAACTGTAGTTCTTTCATCAATTCCATTGAGAGAATATTCTGTCATCTTCAATTTTTTTTATTTATTTATTTGGGGGATGTCTGATCGTCTCTACTTTATGGATCCATTTGAAAAATGCGGCAGCCTGCAAGTATCAGATTCAACTGCACGTATCCCTTGATTTGGAGGTTGAACTCCAAATTTATTGAGTAGGAGTTATTAGAACCATGCATGTTGCGTTGAAATTGAACTAAATAACATAACTGAATAAAGCGTCATACTTCCAGTGTTGATGATTATCCAACAATTAGAAAAAGTTTTGAAACTTGTGGCTATACACGACGTATCATTAAACTAGGCATCTTTGAATTTCCAGCACTGTTTAGTATTACTACTAGATTGTACTTATTATTCATTATCTTGCTTTGCCTCATAATTTTATTGGATTCCTTGATCTAACTTCATCCTTTTAACTTTATTTTAAATGCAATGTTGATAACTTGTGATTTCAGAGAAGGCTTGATGACATACAAGCAATTTATTCAAGAGCTTGAAGATGATATACTGCCTGCAGAAGCTGAGCGCAGGTATGTTCTAAATGTGGTTTTGATTTTTTATTTATTTAATTATATGAGTTTTGTTCTTCTAGTTTTGTGTAACAACTTCATTTTGATTTTCAGATATCAAGAATACAAGTCCGAGTATATTACAACACAGAAACAATCCTTTTTTGATTCTCATAAGGATGAAGAATGGTACTTCTTGTCATTTACATCTGAATTTCCTTTCCATTCACTATTTCCCCTAATTAATCTCTTTTGTCTATTTAGGTTGAAAGACAAATATCATCCTACCAACCTAGTTACTGTCATTGAAAGGTGTTTTTCTGATCATCTTCCCCAAAAGATGGAGTTCTTATAGTTGTGGTTAATTTCTTCACATTTTTATCATCTTTAAATTAGTGGACATGCAATTAGATTTTTTTAATGACATTTTTATTGTGGTTGATTCTAATATTTGGATGGTGTGTTAAGGAGGAATGAACTTGCACAAAGAACTGCTAAGGATTTTTTGATTGACCTGCAAAGTGGAACACTGGAAGTGTAAGATTGGGCTTCCCACTATTATGTTTGGATTTAGAAAATTTCAACTGTGGTGATAAACCAATGCTGTTCTATTCTATGGTGCAGAGGTCCAGGGATCAATGCAGCAGCTACAAATAAATCAGGGCAGACTAGTGAACCAAATTCAGATGATGAAGCAGACAATGATGGCAAACGGAGGCGTCATGGTAGAGGACCAGCAAAAGAAATGGATTTTCTTTCTGCTGCTCCTAAGGCCCACCCTGTTAGCTCTGAACCAAGACGAATCCAAATTGACATTGAACAAGCTCAATCTCTTGTCCGTAAACTTGATTCTGAGAAAGGAATAGAAGAAAATATTTTATGTGGTTCTGATAGTGACAAACTAGGTCGGGATAGAGCACATGGCGGCTCTTCTGGCCCAGTCATAATCATACGAGGGTTGACAACCGTTAAAGGGTTGGAGGGTGTTGAGCTATTGGACACGCTTCTCACATATCTGTGGCGCATCCATGGCTTAGATTACTATGGAATGGTTGAGACTAGAGAAGCTAAGGGTCTTCGTCATGTAAGAGAAGAGGGAAAGAACTCTAACATGGCTGGTGGTGCAGATGAATGGGAGAAGAAACTTGATTCGCGTTGGCAAGAGAGATTGAGAGGTCAAGATCCGTTGGAAACGATGACTGCCAAGGATAAAATAGAGGCTGCTGCTCTTGGAGCTTTTGACCCATATGTTCGTAAGATAAGAGATGAGAAATATGGATGGAAGTATGGCTGTGGAGCCAAGGGTTGCACTAAGCTGTTTCATGCTCCCGAGTTTGTACACAAGCATCTTAACTTGAAACATCCAGAGCTTGTGATGGAGCTGACTTCAAAAGTGCGTGAAGAGCTGTATTTCCAAAATTACATGAAGTAAGTGAAGTTTCAGATAGCATTTCTTCCTCACTGATGGAAGATGTCATTTACTAATACCTTCATTCTTCAGTGATGCAGATGCTCCTGGAGGGACGCCTGTTATGCAACAATCGCTTCCGGTATGTTTTATTATGTTTGCATTGGCTGTGATAACATAAGATACCAATGAATTGTAAATTTTCCTTTGTTGGATCAATAGTTTTCATGTCTCATCACCACAGCACGCAGTGAACATATTGCTGATTTCACTTTGTTGGTGATTGTTGTTTTTGTCATCATACTGTTCTAATGGGTCACTTTTCGTTTATGAGGATTTGAGGTGCATATAGGTTTTTGTCATGCCTAGTTTGTAGGGAGAAGTTCTCATTTTTTGGACTGACAATGTAAATATGTGCAGTCTAGCAATATACTAGATATAGAATCCATTTTTCTTTATGGATTTCCTTTCATTTTTTTTTTAATCCATCTAGACGTGATTTTCTTATGCAGAAGGATAAGCCACAGAGACGTAGGATGAATTTAGATGCTCGGCTGAAGGATGACAGAGGCAATCGCAGGGACCGTGATAATTGGGCGAATGGGGGTGACAGATTTGATAGATCTGAGAATCCACAATCAAATGATTTCCAATCAGCAAATGATGGTACGGATGGTGGAAACCTTGATGATCCTATGTTTGATACTTTTGGTGGACAAGGGAGGCATGTTGCTCCTTTTGCCTCTGAAATGCCACCGCCAGTGCTTATGCCTGTTCCTGGTGCTGGGTATGTTGGCTTATCTGCTCAGCTCTTTTGTGCATTTAGCATTCCTAGTGATCTTACCTGTTATGTTTTATTGCAGTCCATTAGGACCTTTTGTCCCTGCTCCACCTGAAGTTGCAATGAGAGTGTTGCGGGAACAAGGAGGTCCACCTCCATTTGAGGGTGGTGGTAGAAATGGAAGGCCAGGACCTCAATTAGGTGGATCTGCTCCAATTCTTGCCCTATCTCCAGGTTTTCGACAGGATCCTCGTCGAATACGGAGGTATGACTCCTTTACAGGTTTTAACGACTGGATATGGTTCTTTCTACTCTTTTGTGACGTTGAAGTTTCTGTATGCAGCTCATAAAAGTCAACTTGAAACTAATACTCATACCCTTGTGGATAAAAAATTGTGAAGAAATATTGTGGGATCTATATTTATAGTTGTGAGGGATTGTAAGCTTTTTTTTTTATTCCCTTGCTGCAAGCCATGTTCTTCATCTTGATCTAAATCAGGATAGAGTAACAACGCCACTCTTTTCAAACTCTAAGGTTTTATAACTAGATTTTCGAAATTAAGCAACCGACCGACGCCTCATCACGCTGTGCAGTCTGAAGAATTTAAATTGTACCAACACATGCTTCAATGCTTCTTGGTCTAGATCTTTCTGTGAAGTTTTGTTTTTTCTTTTGCTGTATAAACTAACAGCAAATATTATGCAGTTATCAAGACCTAGATGCCCCTGAGGACGAAGTGACTGTAATAGATTATAGAAGCTTGTAGATATATTTGGTATCGGCGAAGTGTTTAGAGGCCCGCTCGTGTTTCCAAGGGGGGATGCAACTCTGGAACTGGTATGAATTCAGACTGGTTGCTAATTGAAATTCTTGTTGCTGAAGAAGTTTGCTTTGTTTCACCCCATCATCATAAAAACTGAACTACGAGTTGATCGATCACATCCTAGCTCTGGGCAAGTACAAATACTTCCATGAGAATTGTGCATTCATTTAACTGTTCTTTTTTCCCTACTCTGTATTCTTAGTGAAGAAGGAATTCGACCCGAAGGACAGATTTATTGAGCGACAAATTCCTATCTTTTGAACCATAGAACTTAAAATCTTCTGCAGTTAGGAGTGTGCATCCCCCCTTTTAGTTTCATTTTCGTTTATTATAGTCGATTTTGGTCAAGGGAAAACTAGTAGTAAAGTTGTGGATATTATTAAATCTTGTTATTATGAACTTTCTAACAGTAAAGATCGTAATGTTAGGATGCTCTATTGTTATATTCAGAGACTATCCAGTTCCCAGGCAGCCTCCCATTTGACATGTATGAGTAAGCTGGAAACTTGTTCTAATGGTACTCTTATGTTCTATTACAAAGTTGCTTCAGATTGTGCTTAAATCAAAAACTTAATTTTAATAGATTAAAGATGAAATTTAGAGGTTAATGTATTTTTAGAACTAAGCCATAATATAATGACTAGGTGAGGTTTACTCGTATCTTTTAACCTTATTAGCATTAGTAGGTTGGAATGGTGAATTGCTTGTACTTATTTCTTGGCTCTCGACCATAAATACGAGCAATGCCATCGCCTACTTGAAGTACAATACCGGTATTTACAATTTTTACTTCTCTATTATATTGCTCAATACGTTCACGGATAATATTACT
>NW_019268541.1:3008535-3088471 GCF_002738365.1 Cucurbita moschata
TAATTTTTTTTTTTTTTTTTTTTTTAAAAAAATGCCTACAGCAGGACCTTCTAATCAGTTAGTTATTTCCTTTATCGTCCCAAACATGGCAATATTAGCACTTGTCGTTCGAAACCTGTTGTCGTACTTGATTAATCGCTTTTTGTTGTTCAAAAGGAATAGTTTCATTTTTATAATTTTCTGTCGTTCATGTATTTTTTTTCCTCTCAATTAGAGCTCCATTTTTCTCCCATTTTTCTCCATTTTTCTCCATTTTAATATGTGATTGCATATTAAAATCAATTTGGAAAAGCTAGAGAATTAGAGCACGTGGCTACGAACCATAGTGTTGGGGGTTCGAATCCCTTCTTGCCCACAACTGGCAAAAAAAGAAAGGACGTTTTCCTCTGGGAGTAGAAAAATCATGATCGGGATAGCGGAGTTAAAGCTATGGAACTTAGATGTGTGTCTTTTTTCGAAATGGAATAACCTTATCTTTTTATTTTTTCTTTTTCGTTAATGGGTTAAGGGTGGGAGTTCCGTTATAAATTAAATATAATATACCCAACCATTTTATTTATCACGGGGCAATAACATCACTACATTCACTAATAGTTTGTCAAGCAATCTCTTAGTTGAGATTAGATACTATAAAATTCGCTTCAAATTGCATCTTCAAATAATGGAAACAATCTCAACTTCACTTTCCAAATGAGTAAATATTGCGTCGTTTTGACTTTTTTAGATTCAAATCTCCATCTTTAGATAAACGATACTTGAAAAATTAAATGAACGAAAAAAGTTGAAAGCCCAAACGAAAGGGGCAAGAATGTTATAATGATTCATTTACTTGTACCAACATCAAACTATGCCTTGATGAGAGGAAAAAAATCAGTCTAAACAAAAAGAGATTACCTCTCACATGTTAAGATAACACAATAATTGATGTCTTATTATCACATTTGAGCAGACATATCAATGACTCTTATATACAAACAATACATTAAGGCATGGTGACCCTCTTTGCAGAACGAAAAAACAGGGGGGAACCTTCGTTAGCAACTCGAGTATCTGATCCTTTGGATTCAGGGACTTCCATTTTCATCCTTCCTCGCCAGAAAGCAAGCAACCCGAAAGCTTAGACTCGGTTGCACCGAGTGCGGGGCAGTGAGAAGTTGAGCAGCTTCAATAAGGATGGAAAATGACAATCCTTTCACTTCTATAAGCTGCAACCGGAACACCATTGGCCACCAGCAATCTCCAAAAACAGTTAGGAATTGAGAAGAAAACAAGCATAACTAATGGAGCTACTCTATTGCTGGAGACATCATTCAATATGGGTCCCTTACTGCCCCTAACAAGATGACTCTTAGGACCATTGGATGCTTCAATCTAGGTGTTAAAAATGGGGGGGGATTGGTATGGGGGCGGTAAAGCCAGATTTAGCAAGCATTTTAGGCATCACCATTGGCATGTTTCAGAAATATAGGATGCATGAAGTGCAGGTGTCCATGATGTCCTTACTTCCTTTGCTTTTTTGGAAGAGGTTCTGACTCAGCCTGCCAAACAAGTGTTTGATACAAATAAGAACATTCAGACAATCCAAAGTTCTAAACAGCATTCTAATAACATTTCAGACTTGTTCTCCTCAATTACAATTTCTTTCCTTTTTTTGGGCTATGGATCTTTGAAGGGAAAAGAAAAACCTTGTTTTCTTTATGACAAGTGAGAGAATGATGATTTGAACTCTCGACCTCAAGGGAAGGAGTACATGCAATATAAAAATGCATCGCTAATGATGTGGGGATATGTATAGGCAATACGAGAAGTACATGTAAATTCGCCGAAAAAGAATGACTTGGAGGAATTGGTTTAAACTCGATGGTGACTGAATAAACTCCAGTCAACTTTTAAGACGAAAAAATCATTATAACGATGGTCGATAATCGGAACGATAGCAACCAAGAGGGAAGGAAAACAAAACGAAAAGGTTTTGGCAAAAAATACTTACAGCATTTGAAAGCTGCTCACGAATGTAGGCCATTGACCTCAACATTGCACCCAATGTATCTCTAGAGACCTGAAACTTAACCTCAGACTCTCCCGAAGTTGTCTCCGTATCTTGAAGCTGAGATGCAATAGATTTCAGAACATGCATCTATGAGAAAAATAGTGACACGTATAGCTTACAGAAAGAGTCACCAGAAGGCATTTATAAGTAAGAAAGCAATACATATAGCATAGATGATGTGAGTACCCACATTGGTTGGAGAGGGGAACGAAGCATTCCTTATAAGGATGTGAAAACCTCTTCCTAGTGGACGCGTTTTAAAATCTTGAGGGAAAGCCCTGAAAGGAAAGCCCAAAGAGGACAATATCTGCTAGAGGTGGACTTGGGCTGTTACAAATGGTATCAGAGCTAGACACCGAACGGTGTGCCAGCGAGGACGCTAGGCTCCCAAGTGTAGTGGATTGTGAGTTCCCACATTGGTTGGAGAGGGGAACGAAACATTCCTTATAAAGGACGTGGAAACCTCTCCCTAGTGGACGCGCTTTAAAACCTTGAGGGGAAGCCCTGAAGGGAAAGTCCAACCACGAGACATAAAACCTCTCCCTAGAGTTTGGGTTGTTACACATTAAGAGTCACCAGAACTCTCAAGAGTCGTGAACACCCTCCAACCGAGAATAGAATGATACTTCGTATCCTTCGAGCTTCTAAAATATGGATCGATTGCTAATATTTAGCAAGAGGCCATTGAATGTTCCCATTACTAGAACCTAACAGTTATATGAGACAAAAATCAGGTAAATTCAAAAATTTAGATGCACTCGGTATCGTACCTTCAAGTTGATGACAGCCACTTTGTTCGCCGGTGTCGAGAGCTGTTCACTGATGTATGCCATAGACCTCAACATTGGTTCCAGTGAAACCCTTGACAGCTGAAACTTAACTTCCGATTCTGCAGACGGACTCTTACTGTAGTCTTGCAGCTACAATAAGTAATAAAAAATGAGATCAGAAAAGGCAACCTAAAGAAATCATAACTTCTTGAAAGTTATTTGACATAACAATCCAGTAAAAGAAAATCATGTGTCCTTTAGTACCTTCAAGTTGATAACAGCAACTCTATTTCCTGTGGTTGAATTTTTATTCTCCATCACCCAAGTCATTGATTTCAAATAAGGAAGAACAGCCTAACCGAAGGACAATATTAGAAACTTTGACTCACGTTCACAGTTCGGAACCAAGAAATAAGCAAAACTAAATAAACAAACCACGTGGTCGGGAGGATTGTCATCTCGGTGAAGGGAGACAGGAGCTATATGTGGGTAATTCAAATCAGCAATGGATTGGACATGAGCACCAGCATCGTTAAGATTAAATCGCCTCGTTACTTCATCTTGACGAGGCCACAACAGTGGGGTTGTATCTGATGCTGAAGCTGAGGTCTTCCTCTCATCATACCCAACCCCACTGACCTGAGAGCTAGGAGGTGCAACTTTTGCAATATTATTTTTGACAGTTGCTACTTTTTTCCCAGCTTCTTTTAGTGCAGTCATGGCAAGATTATAAGTTTCTGGAGCAGTTGCACCTTCCTCCGCGTACCTGATTGCTTCTCGGCATAAATTATTGTACCTTGACGATAAAGACTCCTGGCCGTGTAACTCAATAGCACGTTCATCTGATCCAAGTCCATTCCTTGCATTCCTTGTCCATCTTCTCAAAATGAAATGAGATGGTAATGTAAGTACATTAGTTACTGTGAAGACGGTTAATACATGTCTGCAAAGAATGCCGGAATACTCGAACATTTGACAGCTACAATTAGCTCTCATGTCTGGATAATTTAACGTGACAACATATGCCTTCTGGTCATCCTCAAATTTAGCAACCCGAAAAGTGCTAAGAGTTGCATCACCTTCGATTCGATTTGCAGTATAGACAAAAGTTTCAACAAGCTCTTCTTGAAATTTTGCAAATATTTTTCTCGTATAAAGATTTGCTGCTTGCTTCTCCATAGGAGATGGCGTCCTCAATACAGGTGTAGTGCACATTGTGTCAAAGTCTGCCTCTATTTCCTTTTCAAACCAATTTTCTAAAGCTCTTTCATACTGCCTAAAGAACAATGGTAATGCGGTCTGCTGATTCACATATCCATCAAAAAAGGAATTATCATATCCTTGATTGGGAGATACTACAGCAAAAAATGAATCACGGACATACACGGGAACCCACTGAGCACGTGCGTTATATAATGATTGGAGCCAATCATTTCGTCCTAAATTATACTTTTCAATGATACAATTCCAGGCAGACTCAAATTCCTCAATAGTTTCAGTCAAGTTGATACAATTGTAAAGTTCGACTTGAAAATTCGGATATGTGAGACATACATGAGCTAACTTCTGCTGACCTTCTCTTAACACGTGCCATTTGCTAATGCAGTGTCGGGCGTCGGGAAACACTTGAGCAATAGCTACATGTATGGCTCTGTCTTGATCCGTGGTAACTGAAACAGGCTGACGATTATTCATTGCTGTTAGAAATGTTTTGAACAACCAAACAAAAGAAGCCTCAGATTCATCAAGAAGTAAAGCACATCCAAACAAAATTGTCTGACCATGATGGTTCACTCCAGTGAATGGTGCAAAGGGAACTCTGAACTGGTTAACTCTGTACATAGTGTCCAATGTAACTGCATCACCAAAATGACTGTAAGCTGCTCGAGACCTTGCATCAGCCCAAAATACATTAGCCATACGATTATCTTCGTCAAGTTGTATTGCATAAAAAAATCCAGGATTCTCAGATTGCATTTTCTTAAAATATTCCAGCATATTCTGAGCCTCCCTCCCTAGTGTCCTCTTTTGGCCAGCATTCCTAATGGGATAATTCATAGTTGAAGCATTATTAAGTGACCGATTAGCTTCCGCTTGAGATGTCTTCCAACCTCCACGAGTTTTACCTGCAGGTGCTCGGTTGTCGTCCATTAATACAGACATGACACCACTGGGAACACCTGCTGAACCAGTGTAAGCTTCAGTCATGGTCTTTGCAGCACCAGCGAAATGCCTGCGTGGCCGTAGATAATGCACCTTACTCAAATTGACTGTAGAATGACTATGCTCTTTTACAAACTTTGTGACAACCCATTTATCCTGATCTTTCAATTCTATCCTAAGCATTGCATCACAACTACCAGCAGGTTTTCTTTCTGAACACTCTCTAGCACATACAAATTCTCTACTAATTATAATTCCATCGGATTTAGAACGACTAAGTTGTCCAAGTTTTGAACTAAAACCAATGCGTCGAGCATACTCATCATAGAAGGTCTTTGCATTGCCTTCGGATTCAAATTCCATGCCTTCATACGGTTCGATAATTCCATCTTCATCATGAAATGCAGAATCTTCAGCAGTGTTGATTTCACCTTCATGAGGGTCAACATCACTATCATCTACAACTGCAGGATGAGCCAACCCATCAACCCCAACCATTTCATCCATCTAATCCACTGTGTAAATCCAAGTTATTTACCCAATAAGAAACCCAATATAAAAGGGAAAAGGCTATTCATTTTCGCTCCCGATGCAATTTAAATGCAATCTGTAACAAATTATCAAACCACAAAATATCATTAAGTTGTAATCCATAAGAACTCACCAGAGAAAAGAAAAACCAATTATAAATTATTGATGCAGCCAGCTTTCAACCAAACGAGATAACAACAACCTTCGCAAAACCTAAATTTGCTCCAAAACCTCAATTTGTCCCAACCCCCACAAGAAGGCTATGCTAGAAAGAAGTTCTATTCTAAAACTCATTAACATCTGTTACATTTCCAAATTTGCCCATTCATCTCTAAATTTCATGAAACATGGCGAGGTAGTCAACGTTCCAAAAAGTCACCATTGTCCTTGATCTAATGTAACTGCAAAATTCTCCAGCATACTACCAGTTAACTGAGAACCCACCTAAAAGTGTTTGGATAAAAATGTTGCATGAGATATAGAGAACGAGCAGTTAAGAAGTGAGGGAGGAGAACGTGATCAACATATTTGCTCAACTCCTTGCAAATATCACATCATTGAGGTCAATCATAGACCGTAAACTGGCATCTCCTTGAATGAAAGTCATTGGAATTGACCTTTCTCAGTTGTGAGATCAACATATTTGCTCAACTCCTTGCAAATATCACATCATTGAGGTCAATCATAGACCATAAACTGGCATCTCCTTGAATGAAAGTCATTGGAATTGACCTTTCTCAGTTGTGAGATCCCACATTGACTGGAGAGAGGAACGAAACATGTCTTATAAGGGTGTGTGGAAACCTCTCTCTAGCAGACGCATTTTAAAAACCTTGAGGGGAAGCCCGAAAGGGAAATCCCAAAGAGGACAATATCCGCTAGAGGTAGACTTGGGCCATTACAAATAGTATTAGAACCAGAGATCGGGCGGTGTACTAGTGAGGACGTTGGGCTCCCAAGGGGGGTGGATTGTGAGATCTCACATTGGCTAGAGAGGGGAATGAAGCATGTCTTATAAGGGTGTGTGGAAACCTCTCCCTAACAGACGCGTTTTAGAAACCTTAAGGAGAAGCTCAAAATAGAAAGTCCAAAGAGGACAATATCAGATAGCGGTAGACTTGGGATGTTACAAACAGCCACCAAAAAACTGAACCTCGTTAGAAACTCTACTGGCTAACGACTAATTGCCATTGAAACCGAAAGGCCAACATAAAATTCAGTAGAACCAAGAATGGTAATCCAACCACAAACTGATGAAATCTCCCTAAAGTAACAAGCATCTTGGCAATGCCTATATCTAACAAGTGCAATCCATAACCATATGCCCACATCTTCAAATTCAAGTTATTATAGCTAACAGTACCTCACTTTATCATGATCACACTTAGTCAATTCCCACACACTTAACACCAACAAATTCCTTGGTTAAAGAAAACAGCACCTATACTTGAGAGACAGAATTAAGTAATTGCATTAAAAACGTCGCAAATGACAATAAGAAACTCAAATCCCATTTTAAACGCATATCTCATTAAGCAGCCAATTGCAGACTACAATCGAGTAAAACCAAAGCCCTATGGCATAATAAAGAAACAAAGACGGAATTAAACCCTAGAAACTGGAAGAGACGAGAATCAACAAGAGGAAAATAGAGAGGGAATCATGGACGTGGACATACCTAGTTCGTCACAGTCTTGACCGTCCAGTCCAGTGACTGGCAGCGCCTAAAGCGACGGAGGCTGGTGGCCGGGAAGAGGAGGAGAGGGAAAATGAGGAGAGAGAGAGAGAGGGGGCGCGATCGAGGACGTTTAGAGTAATCCGATGTGCCATCATGTATTCTAGTTCGCTGAAGGACGAATCAAAAGAGGCCACGTGTTAGGACGTTGTCGTTGTTTCCAATTATTTCATCATATTTAGTGAATGCTACCGTGGTATTGTCGTCTACGATAAAAAATAATAATTAATGAATAAATATATATATATTTAAATATAATCAAAATCATCTTTATTTTTTAAACATTAAAAAACTTTATTTCTATCTCATGGGAATATTAATATCCTAAAAGTTTTTTTTTTTTTTTTTTTGAAGCATAAATGAATTGGGTACTCATAAATATTAAAAAAAGTTGTGAATATTCTCCGTGAATGTAACAGCTTACGCCTACCGCTAGCAAATATTATCTTTTTTAGACTTTTTCTCTCGGGCTTCCTCCCAAAGCTTTTAAAACACGTTACCTAGGGAGAAGTTTTTACACCCTTGTAAAATATGCTTCGTTCTCCCCAACCGATGCAACGGGGGATGGACATGAGATGGTGTGCCAGTAAGGACGTTGGGGCTTGAACGGGGTGGATTTGGTGTGCCATTTTTTGTAAGAGTGTAAAAACCTCTTCGTAGCATACACATTTTAAAAACTTTAAGGGAAAGCTCAAATAGGACAATATCTGCTAGCAGTGGACTTACATCTAACCGTCATTTTCGAGAGGTCAACTTAATTAAATCGTGAAATATGTTTTTTTTTTTACCAGCAATCTTATTTGGTTTCTCGACTCGTATTGCCATAATAGGCTGCCATTACGTATACATCTAAACTCAAGCTCAGACTCGATCGTTCACAGCATTTCCATTGCACAAAAGAGATAATAAATTATAAGAAATTTAATTATATCAATATTTCAACACTCTCTCTCAATTGTGGGCGTGAAAGCCGGTAGAAGTTCCACAAGTAGAAAGTGATATTACAAAACTTCGAACACGTAATTTCTTGCTCGTGTACTATGTTAAAACTCGAGATGACGAGTCACTGTAAATTACAGTCATATCAATATTTTAATACAAGTTTCGTTATTATCCTCTTAAGCTACCGTGTACCCGTTTTTTATCGAATAAATCATCATCTTTACCGTAATTCCAATATTAAAAAATGAAGTTGGAATAAATACCCTAAAAAATAAAGTGAGCTTTTTAGCTTTCAAACGATTCGTTAAAATCATGTATTTGGTGGAATTTTTATTTTTTAAATATCTATAAAATATATATTTATATTTATAAAATTAATTTATCCATTAAATTATTGACTTCCTATTTTTCTATTAAATCTCTTATTATTTTAAAATTCGTATATTTGAGGAGCGGAACCTTGAGGCGGCGCTACTGACAAGAGTGGTCACGATCAGCTCGGAGAAGGTCCGGCCAGGTTAGAAGCTCATCATCAGAAGGCATTACAACAAATTCTCAAATAACCAGAGGAAATTCGGCGTCCATGGGCAAGAAGATGAAGATCATCCCCGTGCTTCTGATCGGCTGCGGCGGTGTTGGCCGTCAGCTCCTCCACCACATCGTATCCTGCCGATCACTTCACGCTAAACAGGCATTTCTCCTCCTCTCTCTTGTCCGCTGCTTCTGACGTTCTTTAGAAATATATCGCTTTTAATTTTTCATGGGTTTCAATAATATTTAGAGCTTATCCATTTGTTTTGACCTGAGATTCGTAACCGATAGCATGATTCATACTCGATGCATTGCATTCATGGCAAATTCAGTGCATTGTTTAATTTGTTAAGAGTATTGTTTAAGTGTGGAGGATGTGGTAGGTGAGTGGTTGTGGTGCCACTACAACTACATTAGTGTTGGATGTGTTAGGTTGGCTTAAAATTTAATCTCACATTATAGAGTTCATGTCTGATGTGTATCCTTCTTGAGCTTTTCATGTTTGTGTATTGGCTAGACACCTTGGATCAAGCAAGCAAACAATTGATTTCACGTATTTCACGTAGGTCAAGTTGTGAGCACTTGGTCTGTGAGATCCCATATTGGTTGGGGAGGAGAATGAAATATTGTTTATAAGGGTGTAGAAATCTCTTCCTAGCAGACATGCTTTAAAAACCTTGAGAGGAAGCTCGAAAGGGAAAGCTCAAAGAGGACAATATCTGCTAGTAGTGAGCTTGGGCTGTTGCAAATAGTATCAGAGTCAGACACGGGACGATGTGCCAGCGAGGAGGCTGAGCCTTGAAAGGGGGTGGACACAAGGCAGTGTCAGCAAGGACGTTAGACCTCGAATGAGGTGGATTTTGGAGGTCCCAAATCGATTAGAGAAGGGAACAAGTGCCAGCGAGGATGCTGGCCCCAAGGGGGTGGATTGTGAGATCCCACATTGGTTGGGGAGGAGAACGAAACATTCTTTATAAAGGTGTGGAAATCTCTCCCTAGCAAACGCGTTTTAAAAACCTTGAGAGGAAATCCGAAAGAGAAAATCCAAAGAGGATGTGGATTGTGAGATCCCACATTGGTTGGGGAGGAGAACGAAACATTTTTTATAAAGGTGTGGAAATCTCTCCCTAGCAAACGCGTTTTAAAAACCTTGAGAGGAAATCCGAAAGAGAAAATCCAAAGAGGATAATATCTGCCAGCGGTGGGCTTGGGCTTGGGCTGTTACATGGTCTCACTTTGATCGAGCTACCATACACTCAGGTCAGGTCGATTTACGAGCATGGACTCACTCTGGTTTTCTATCACCTAGTTGTAGACCAAGTGGGTTCCTGTCTCACTCAATGTTCTACCAAATACCTGGAATTCCTTAGACTTCACACTACCATACGCACTTAGCTAGTAGTATGGTCTACTTGAACCATGCGTCGAAGGTCCCATGTGATGTTTTCTATAATTAAAAATGTCTCACCCACAATAAGTACTATATGCTGCAGGTCTATACCAATAATTAAATTACAAAGACAACATTTTTCTTTTAAATTTCGGGATTTCGCATCACGTGCATTTTAACAAGGCTCACTTTGAAGGCACTGAGTGAAGTTTCCACTTCTCATTCATCCCTTTTCATGTGCCAAATGCCGTGTTAAATGAGCGATTTAAATTCACTAAGATTGTCATTAAGGCGGGCGATTTGGTGATATTTCTGATTGGCTGTCCTCTTATAATTTTAAAATGTTATCCGTAAATATGTTATATGATTCATTTTTAGACGTTTTTTTTCTTTTCATTCACTACTTCACTATAGAGTTGGTACTTCTATTAAGTTATGTTTCACCTTCAATTTTGAGGTAAATACTTCATGATTGCATCCTCCTTACTCAACCTTGAGAAAATTGTAACAATTTTGCTTGACAGGGCGTCCACTTGCGAGTTATAGGAGTATGTGATAGTAGATCACTAGTCGTTGCATCTGATGCGCTCACAACTGAGTTAAATGACAAGATTTTAATGGAAATTTGTCATGTCAAGTCGAGCGGTGGCTCTTTATCAAATCTTAGCAATTTGGGTAATTCCTCATATCTTCTTAATCTCGTAGCGAAAGATGTGAAAAACAGAACGACGTATAGATTGCCAATGTTACTTCAAGTTATAGTACATCTAATATATATTTATAACTTCTAGTATTAATGAGTTATGATATGATAAGCAATCTCCCAAAACGCTCCTTTCTCAAAGATGGCCTTATAGAGCACATTCCCACAACATCTCGAGGCGTTTGAAACGATGACCCATGAGTAGTTATTGATATAGGCTTCGTAGAATCGAAATTAGGTTCCATTGGGCAAGTTTTCTGACATTATTTTCAGTAATCATTAATCTATGTTGTTCTAACGTGTTAAATTTTTTGGCAGGTGAGAGCAAACTATTTTCCGATACAGAAGCAACTAAAAAAGTTATTGATATTGCGACTCTTCTCGGTAAAGCGACAGGTTTGTGGTTTATGTGAACTTTGATCTGCTAAACATATTAGTTGAATACGATCTTGGTCCTCGAGCTTTCCAGCATACTCTCATACACGTATCGATTTACTTTTTCTTATTTCGACTTTGATCTTCATCTTTTATTGTAGGTCTGGCCTGTGTTGATTGCTCTGCCAGTTCTGACACTGTTAATGTGTTAAAGCAAGTGGTTGACTTGGGTTGTTGCATTGTTTTGGCCAATAAGAAGCCTTTAACCTCTACAATTGTAATACACTCTCTTATATCTTCGCAACTATAATTTTTAGTCGATTGAAATCCCTAGGTTACGTGCATGATCGACTGGTTTCATTTCCGTGTCTTGAGTTTTATCTAGAGGTCATACGTTCCAAACTGCCTACCGTCTTGCACTAGCAAAAGTCCCTCGAGTTCATGGACTACCAAATATCATACGGTTATACCGTAGTTTATTCTTTGGAATTTGGAGATTTTGAGGAGTCGGGAAATTGTGCAAGGAACCATGTGTTAGGCCACAGAGCATTTTGCAAGGGATATGTTTAGATTCACTATCGTTATCAACGTGATCTCGACGAATTAATAGAGAGATGCCTGACAAACTCTTGAAAGTTGTTTCTATGACATTGGCTGAACAGCCGAAATAGTCGAAGCTTTTACAAATTTATTGTTTTCTGGTTGCAGGAGGATTATAACAAACTGACTCCACATCCACGTCGTATTCGACATGAATCAACTGTAAGTAATATCATGGATTTACGTTGTTCAAGAATTTTTTTTTCCAGTTAAGAATTTGTTACCAAAAGAAAGATATGTCAAAGAATTGTGACATACTTTCCAGATCCCTTCTGGGAAAAGAAGAGGGACGTTAAACATTTTATCAAAATTTGCATGAGATAGCATGTTCTAGTAACCCGAGTTTCCTAACAAGTATAATATTTGTATGATTGGTAGCTCATTGGAAGATCAACCCGAGCCGAAGATACGATTCAAGAAAGTTACTCTTTTATACTTGAACCTTCAGAACAACAATATAGATAGTTGTTCTCGTTTCTTTTTGTGTACCCTTAGTCACAGGAAGCTTAACGTCTTTAACCGGATCTATTTCTTAGTTTATTCTTGCCCGTTTTAATTTTTTTATGAACGAATGAGGTTATTTTTCCTAAGAATATCATAAACATGTGAATCGTTGTATAAGAACCTGGGCATAACTCAATTAGTTAAGACAAATGTCATCGATCAAGGGTTCAGAGGTTCGTATCCCCTCAATTAGTTAAAATAACTTTGAAAAAAGTTGCACGATATCCTTAATATTTACAATCCACCAAATCTCTTAATAGTAGTTGAAATTTATTTCATGTTCCCCGATCGAGCAATGAATATATAAATGGGTAGTAATTTATGCAACTTCATAATACTGAGTTTTTCTGTGGTAGGTCGGTGCTGGTCTTCCCGTTATAGCTTCGTTAACCCGTATGCTATCTTCGGGAGATCCTGTTCATCACATCGTTGGGAGTTTGAGTGGTATCAAGTTCTTCGACGCATAATTTCTTTTAGACTAGTGCTATGTTTCTCCAAGGGTTTGTGGTATTTAGCATGAGTCGTGGTTCGTATTTTCTTATTGAGGCAACATTAATTTTTGTATCCTGTATGTTTGTTATAGGTACACTTGGGTACATAATGAGTGAAGTTGAAGAAGGAAAGCCTTTGAGCCAAGTTGTTAAGGTTGCTAAAAGCCTAGGTTACACAGAACCAGGTTTGTAGTGATGTTTCAATTAGTTATCTTTATTTTAAAAAGTAATATTTCAAGTGGTATCTTTACATTTAATTCATGGCATGAAAGAAATAAATCATCCTTGTGAGGTCTGAGACCTCTAATTATTATACGAGAACCCGTTAAAAGAGAATTGCACGAGAAATGATTAGTAGTCGAGTAGTGTAGAGCGCTTTTGTTTGTACGACAATGCAGAGAGGAGAGCCATCGGGTTTTTGAGGGGCTTTTGGGAGAGTTGTCTTCAAGAGAGATCCCAGCTCTCTTGATGTACAGCTCAAGCCCACCAAATCGACCCCCTTGGGGGCCCAACGCCCTTAATGACACACCACCTCGTGTCTACCCCCCTTCGGGGAACAATATTCTCGCTGGCACATCGACCGGTGTCTGGCTCTGATACCATTTGTAATGGCCCAAGTCCACTACTAGCAAATCTTTCCTCTTTGGGCTTTCCCTTAAGGTTTTTAAAATGCGTCTGCTAGGGAGAAGTTTCCACACCCTTATAAAGGGTGTTTCGTTCTCCCTCCCAACCGACGTGGGATATCACACTTGAATAGATGGTCTTGTTTTTCTTTTGTTCTTTGATTTTTTTCTTTTGCTAAGGTTTCAGCTATTCTTTGACTTCGTGAACACTGAAACGATATTGTGAATCAATAGAATGGTGCCAGGGTATATCTATCCCTTTTTTCCATAGGTGGAAAAATGTAACAGCCCAAGCCCACCGCTAGCAGATATTGTCCTTTTTGGGCTTTCCCTTCCGAGTTTCCCCTCAAGGTTTTAAAACGCGTCTACTAGGGAGAGGTTTCCACACCCTTATAACGAATTATTCGTTCTCCTCCCCAACCGATGTGGGGTCTCACAATCCACCCCTTTCAGGGCCTAGCGTCCTCGCTGACACTCGTTCCCTTCTCTAATCGATGTGGGGCCCCCCAATCCACCCCCTTCAAGGCTCAGCCTCCTCGCTGACACATCGCCCAATGTCTGGCTTTGATACCATTTGTAACAGCTCAAGCCCATCGCTAACAAATATTGTCATCTTTGGGTTTTCCCTTCCGGGCTTCCCCTCAAGGTTTTAAAACGCATTTGCTAGGGAGAGGTTTCCACACCTTTATAAAGAATGCTTCTTTCTCCTTCCCAATCGATGTGGGATCTCACAATCCACCCCCCTTTGGAGCCCAACGTCCTCGCTGACACTCGTTTCCTTCTCTAATCGATATGGGACCCCCCAATCCATCCCCTTCGGGGCTCAGTCCTTGCTGGCATATCGCCCGGTGTTTGACTCTGATATCATTTGTAACAGCCCAAGCCCCGCTAACAGATATTGTCCTCTTTGAGCCTTCCCTTTCAGGCTTCCCCTCAAGGTTTTAAAATGCGTTTGCTAGGGAGAGGTTTCCACACCCTCATAAAGAATGCTTCGTTCTCTTCCCCAATTATGATGCTTTATATGGGAATGTGTGTTTTGTATCTTGATGTTTTGTACGTTGGGGGAACTTTCTTGTTTTAAGAAAATGACATTGTTTTGAAGAGCATGTGGAGGATTAGGTTTTTTCTTATATGTGCACACGTGCAAACATGTATTACAGTGTTATGCATTATATATCTATTTATCACTGATAAGAAAATTCAATGTACTTAATGAGTTTTATATAATGTCTTGCAGATCCACGTGATGACCTCAGTGGCATGGATGTTGCAAGAAAGGTTTGGTTTTAATGCATGACTTGTGATATTAAGGGTCTGTGCTTAGTGCATGAGTTCTGTAGCCAAATCTTTTGATCTTGTAGTTCAACAATCTCACACCACACTTCTCTGGAATTATGCGTTGGTTCACGAGGTAATCCGTTAGAAGAGACGTGAATTGAAATATGATCGGCAGAAAAGAAAAGCCCTATGGTTTGTCTCACTTGCTCGAGAAGGGGGGGNGGGGGGGGGGGGGGTGCGAGGGAAAGTACACGAGTGAGGGAGAATTAGTTGTGTCGCATGTTAATATTTTGTTGTAGGGAATGTGTGAGATCCCACATCGATTGGGGAGGAGAACGAAACACCCTTTATTAAGGGTGTGGAAACCTCTCCCTAGCAGACGTGTTTTAAAGACCTTGAGGGGAAGCCCAAAAGAGAAAGTTCAAAGAGAACAATATCTGCTAGCAGTGGGCTTGAGCTGTTATAAATGACATTAGAGTTAGACACTGGGTGATGTGCCAGTGAGGAGGCTAAGCCCTGAAGGGGGTGGACACGAGACGGTGTGCCAGCAAGGACGTTGGGCCTCGAAGGGGGGTGGATTGGGGGGTCCCACATCGATTGGAGAAGGGAACAAGTGCCAGCGAGGACGCTGGGCCTTGAAGGGGGTGGATTGTGAGATCCCACATAGGTTGAGGAGGAGAAAGAAACACCCTTTATAAGGGTGTGGAAACCTCTTCATAGCATACACGTTTTAAAAACCTTGAGGAAAAGCTCGAAAGGTAAAGCCCAAAAAGGACAATATCTGCTAGCCGTGGGCTTGAGTAGTTACAAATGGTATTAGAGCCAGACAATGGGCGATGTGCTAGTGAGGAGGCTAAGCCCCAAAGGGGGTAGACATGAGGCGGTATGTTAGCAAGGATGTTGGGCACCGAAGGGGGGTGGATTGGGGGGTTCCACATCGATTGAAGAAGGGAACAAGTGCCAGTGAGGACGCTGGACCCCGAAGGGGGGTGGATTGTGAGATCCAACATCGGTTGGGGAAGAGAACGAAACATTCTTTATAAATGTGTGGAAACTTCTCCCTAGCAGACATGTTTAAAAACCTTGAAGGGAAGCCCAAAAGGGAAAGCCCAAAGAGGACAATATCTGCTAGCGGTGGGCTTGAGCTGTTACAACTTCATCCTTATTCTCCCAATATTTTGGATTGAACGTGGCTCTTCCTTATTATCACTATTTTTGCCCTATGATTAACAATGGTAGAGATGTGGTGCTCAGTTGGGTGTCATTTACTCAAATTTTCGACCTTTCGGCAAATTATCTCGAAGTATGATCCTATAAATTTTATCTGCTAACAGTTCACGACGTGAAATAAACTCCGCATAGATTCTAGAACTGGACTAGAGCATTTCATGTCGTTGCTATACTTATTGATGTCTATTCGTAAACAGGCTCTGATCCTCGCTCGACTTCTCGGTCAGCAGATCAACTTGGGCGATATTAAGGTCAGTTTTAGAAGTTCTATTCCTTCCTTAAGAGAACAATACATGGCATGCATTTATATATGTACGAAAATGCATACGATATTAAGCTTCATAGACAAAAAATGCACTAGATATCGAAGTTTCGTGTAGAAATAAATCTATGTACATGATTGTGCACGTATACCCATCCCCTCGTGCTAAATGTCCTGCTCTAATAGTAGTTCTCCTTAGGTCGAAAGCTTGTTTCCGAAAGAAATGGGACCTGACGTTATGCCTATCGACGACTTTTTAAACAAAGGAGTTTTATCGCTAGACAACGACATCAAGGAGAGAGTTACCAAGGCTTCCTCAAAAGGAAACGTGTTACGTTATGCCTGTACGGTCGAATTCTCGAGCTCGAGGTATTATTAGACGTTTGGTCTTGTCTTCTATGTTTCATTTGCCTTGAATACACAACAAATGTTATTTAACTATGATTGTTTAGAAACAAAAAACAATCAATAATGAAGCACAGCTTTTGGATAATGTTTCTTAGGTGTGAAGTTGGACTACAAGAGTTTCCCAAAGATTCCCCATTGGGAAGATTGAAAGGAAGTGACAATGTGGTAAGCCCTCCGTCCCCATTTCACGATAACGACCACGTTGCAGCCCTACGATTTCCATTAAAACACGGGCCTATACGTCGTAAAATACTATAAATATCGAAGTTTTTGAATGTCGAATACGAACCTGTCTTAGATAAAATGTGTGTGGAAATTGACTCGGTCGTTCCGTGCGATTGCAGCTGGTGGTTTACAGCCGATGCTATAACGAACGACCTCTTGTGATTCAAGGAGCTGGAGCGGGTAATGACACAACAGCAGCTGGTGTGTTAGCTGATATTCTTGACCTTCAGGATTTGTTTTGAAGGGATTTCTTTGAAGAACTTGGAAGAACTTAGAACTAATTTTGGTTAATCATATTGCTGGTGGGAACTCTTAAAACGGCTGTTTTTGCAGCTTTTTGGGTCTGAGATTTGATGAGTTTAAACTGCTTCTTTTACATAGGAAAGAGTATTGGAAATTTTTTTTTAAGTTAGATTGATTAAAAAATGCTATAAAAGTGGCTCTTTCAATTGAGTTTGAACATTAGGAGGGGCTTAAATATACTATGGAAGCTCTTTCGAGTGAATTTGAACTTGTAATTTTTAAGAAGGGTTACTGAGATGTCTCACGTTGGTTGGGGGAGAACAAACCACTATTTATAAGAGTGTGGAAACCTTCCTCTAGCAGACGCGTTTTAAAACCTTGAGGGGAAGCTCGAAAGGAAAACCCCAAAGAGGACATTAATTGCTAGCGGTGAATCTGGGGCGTTACAGCTACTTACTCATGTTTTAAAAAACGCTATTGTGAGATTGCACATCGGTTGTAGAGAGAAACGAAACATTATTTGGAAGAGTGTGGAAACCTTTCTTAATAGATGCGTTTTAAACTGTGAGGCTGACGAGAATACGGGTAGAAATGGACAATATCTGCTAGCAATAGACTTGAGTTGTTACAAATGGTATCAAAGATAGGCATCGTTAGAGAGGGGAATGAATGTCAGTGAGGATGCTGGGCCTCTAAGAGAGTGAATTGTGATGTCAGTGAGGAATGCTGGGCCTCTAAGAGAGTGAATTGTGATGTCAGTGAGGATGTTGAGCCTCGAAGGGGGTGAACAAAGGAGATGAATTGTGAGATCCCACATTAGAGATGGGAACGAATGCCAGCGAAGATGTTGAGCCTCGAAGGAAGAACGAATGTCAGGGAGGATGCTAAACCTCGAAGAGGGGTGTGGATTGTGTGGATTGTGAGATCTCATATCGACTGGAGAGAGGAACGAAGCTAGGTGGATTGTGAGATTAGCATTCTTTACAAGTGTGAGAAATTCACTCCCTGATAGACACGTTTTAAAACTTTAAGACTACAACGATACATAATTAATTCATAAAAATATTTGGTTAAAGAATATCATAGATAATCACTAAACTCTTCAAACATATTCATCAATCCAAATATTCAAAATCTCCTATACGTAATATTAAATTTGAATGATCTATATATTATACTAAATTGTAAAGGAAGAAAACAAAAAGAACTAGCCTGACAAGTCAAAAAGCTAAGCTAAGCTTTATTCCACATGAAATGTTTCATATCTATCTAGACAATGAGTTAAAAACTCTTACCAATTCAGTGTTTGATTCAAAGAAGCCTTCTCAACTTGATAGAACAAACACAAATTCAATCCTCATTCCAAACAGCAAGAACTTAATTAAAACTCTGCCAATTCAGTTTGATCGAAGTAGCAACCAGTGGGACTTCCATCTGGAAAAAGAGCCAATTTGAGAGGACCTCTAGCCCCTTCTTCCACAGTTAATACTCCTGTATGCCAGTTGATATCAGTATCAACATAGCCTGGATGAACACAATTGATATACATTTCTGGATGCTGTCTTGCAAGAATTCTTGTATAAGCATTCACTGCAGCCTTGGAGATGCTGTACGGTGGAAGCATCAGTGACCATCCATTCGCTTCTAATCTATCTTCCTTCAAATCATGTAGAAACTTTTTCAACACTTCATCTACCTTTTCTTCATTCAAATTTTCTATATCTCCCAGTTCTTTTCGTATGTGCTCACCTGGGATTCTCTGCCATTGTGAATTTCGCAAGGTGTATCAATTGTTACCTAAAACTCGAATGAGTTCGACAATTTCTACATTTGAATAGATTTTTGTTAAGAAAAAAGTATTATGGTAATAGCTCAAGCCGACCATTAGCATATATTGTCCTCTTTGGGCTTTTCCACGAGGTTTTAAAACGCGTCTGCTAGGGAGAGGTCTTATAAAGAATGTTTTGTTCCCTCTCCAATCGATGTGGAATCTCACAATCCACCCTCCTTTGGGGCCCAGCGTCCTCGCTGGCACACTGCCAGTGTCCACCCCCTTTCGAGGCTCAGCGTCCTCGCTGACACACTGCCAGTGTCTACCCCCTTTCGAGGCTCAGCGTCCTCGCTGACACACTGCCAGTGTCTACCCCCTTTCGAGGCTCAGCGTCCTGCTGACACACTGTCTGGTGGCTAGTTTTGATACTATTTGTAACAGCTCAAGCCCACCGCTAGCAGATATAAAACGCGTCTATTAGGGAGAGGTTTCCACGCCCTTATAAGGAATGTTTCATTCCCTTCTCCAATCGACGTGGGATCTCACGATTATCATTAAATGACTTGTATGAAATTGATAGGATTTCAAAGAAAAACACACATTAGAGCTATTTTCTTTGAAATTTACGACTCTTTGTAGAGTTATTCAATATTTGATTCATGGAAAGTAATGAATATTTTAAGATTTTTAGCTTGCTTTTTATCAAATTTGATTTTCTCCCCTCTAAATAGAATCATTAAAGACTTATAGCAGAAGAAGTTTATAAAGAACGGCGTGGTACCTTCAATTCGCTTCTAAGAGAGGAGACATTCACTATCCTGGCTCCTCCCAAGGATTTCTGTAGAAGTGGAAGAAGGGCTTCTGTTACTCTTT
This sequence comes from Cucurbita moschata, assembly GCF_002738365.1. NCBI lineage: Eukaryota > Viridiplantae > Streptophyta > Magnoliopsida > Cucurbitales > Cucurbitaceae > Cucurbita > Cucurbita moschata. The sequence continues at coordinate 3,028,234 of NW_019268541.1, forward strand.
TGAGGCCATAGTAATTTGTGTTGAGGCATTCTTCTGCCTTCTCACAGTTTGTCTTTATCACACTCTGAACCAAGTTCGTCGCCTTGCCCGAGAGCTGTATTTAAGCGTTGATCAGAACAACCTAAGGAACATTTAAATCACGGACCTCGTGCCTTAACCAGTTGAGCTAAGCTAAAGTTAGCAATTACAAAAATGCAGTCTTTAGAATTATGGTTAAATATAAGAATAGAAATAAAATTGTGTTCGAAAACAATCTTCAAGACAAGTTGAATGTTCTAACGGTTCAAGCCCACCACTAGCAGATATTGTCTGCTTTGATCCGTTACGTATCGCCGTCAGCCTCATGTTTTAAAACGTGTCTACTAGGGACAGGTTTCCACACCCTTGTAAGGAATGCTTCGTTCCCCTCTCCAACCAATGTGGGATCTCACAATCCACCCCCTATAGAGCCTAGTGTCCTTGCTGGCACACCAGACACCGTCCGATGTCTGACTCTGATACCATTTGTAACAGTCAAAGCCCACCACTAGCAGATATTGTCCGCTTTGTCCCGTTACGTATCGTCGTCAATCTCACGGTTTCTACTAGGGAGAGGTTTCCACACCCTTATAAGGAATGCTTCGTTCCCTTCTTCAACCAATGTGGAATCTCACAATCCACCCCCTTGGAGCACAACATCCTCGCTGGCACACTGCCTGGTGTTTGACTCTGATATCACTTGTAACAGTCCAAGCCCACTGCTAGCAAATATTGTCCGCTTTGGCCCGTTACATGTCACTGTCAGCCTCACGGTTTTAAAACAAATCTACTAGGGAGAGGTTTTCACACCTTTATAAGAAATGTTTCGTTCCCCTCTCCAACTAACGTGGGATCTCACAAATATATCTCAATGAATGAATTAACAGAAAGAGAATAAATAATACCCAGGAGGAGGGATCTATGTTCATGGCCCTTAATCCTTCCTCATCAACCACAACTCCAGAAGCCCCAGCATTATTCACCTGTAACAGTAAACAAATCACTTCATTATAGTTTTATAGTTTTGCTTTTTAATCAATTAATCACATTGATTGAAAATAAATTGAATTAAGAACTACTCCAGTACTTGAAATAGCAATCTAAATGACTAAAATGAAATTGAATAATTTGAAAGCTTACCAAGATATCAAGCCTGCCAAACTTGTCAGCTATGAACTCAGCCAAAGAGTGGATACTGACAGGGTCCAACACATCAAGTTGATGGAAAACTACATTTGATAACCCTATTTCATGGAGCTTTGAAACAGCCTCCAATCCTCTTTGCTCATTTCTGGCTGTCAAAACCACGTTTATGCCTCGAGAAGCAAGTTGCTTTGCTGTTTCAAAACCAATCCCCTTGTTTGCTCCAGTGACTACCCCGAACCTGTGAGGAATGGCTTTCAAACCTCTTATTTACAATAACAATAACAATAACAATAATAAATAAAATAAAAAATAGTATTTATAGGCATAATTTTGAGAAAAGAGAAGTGAGCAGCTAACAAATATTGTCCGTTTTGGCCCGTTACTATTCCTCTCAGCCTCACGATTTTAAAACGCGTATGTTAGGTAGAGGTTTCCACACATTTACCTTGTGGGGCCAACGTCCTCATTGGTACACCATCCAGTATATGACTCTGATACCATTTATAACAGCCCAAGTCCAAGCCCACCACTAACTGATATTATCCGCTTTGGTTCGTTATGTATCGCCATCAGACTCACGATTTTAAAACGCGTATGTTAGGAAGAAGTTTCCACACCTTTAACCCGTGGGGGCCAGCGTCCTCATTGGTACACCATCCAGTGTATGACTCTGATACTATTTATAACAGCCCAAATCCAAGCCCACCGATAACCGATGTTGTCCGTTTTGGCTCATTATGTATCGCAGTCATACTCGCGATTTTAAAACGCGTCTGTTAGGGAGAGATTTTCACACCCTTATCAGGAATGTTTTGTTCCCCTCTCCAACTGATGTGAGATTGGGGCCAATGTTCTCGCTAACTTCGAACAAACAAAGAATTGTTTCGTCGAAAAAAAAAACACACACACCTAACATAGCAAAGAAGTTTGCATTGAATTGAAGCAACAGCATACCTCTCAGCTCCGTGATTTCCATTACTTTCCATTCTTGCTACAACTGGAAGTCCTGAACTGCCTAACCTTTTATTTGCAGTAGTTTGTATATTAAACCTGCCAAGTTCAAAAGTTCAAAATCCATTTTTACAAACCTCATTTTGCAATGTATGACACAGAAAATACATTAATCATGTTTTGATCCCTCCTTTGGAGATTACTGGAATAGAGATGAATTCTTTTGGTGGTGTTCAAATCACAAATAGTTTCATTGTAAGTATAGGCCATCCATGGTTATTCTCAACTACAAGGCTTTTTTTAGTTCCTCCATAGGAGAAAATAATAATAGGAACACGATGGAAATATATGTAGAGGCTATCATAGAAAATACCCCTCCATTTGGTACTTTGTTTACAAAACTTTCGAAAGATACATTAATACATTTAAACTTTCAAAATATTCTTATCATTAAGAATGTTAGTGACTTGTTTAAAAAATATTGCTGACCTTTTAGAAGTTGTACAATCTTTAATCTTCTAACAAAAAAAATAAGAAATATTTTTACCATTAGGAAACCATTTATCTATACTTCATTTTAATATAGAGCTTCATTTTAATGAAACTTTTAGAAGTTCAAGCGTATCTAAAAAAAATACAAAGTTCACGAGTATATACTTTGGATGAAATTTTTGCTATTTATAGTTCAATTAATTTTATTATTATGAACAGAGTTTTTATCCACGATTCCTCATCTATGTGGATGAACATCAATATTCATTGGAATATTTATTTTCACACCCATCACATCACCACAAGATCGAAATGTTAAGGTCAATATGAATTTAATTCGAATATACAGTTCGAGATTCAAGTCTCACATTAATAATCATACTCAGATTTGTTGTATTAGAACAGCGAAAATGTCTTAAAAAGCCCCAAACAAGAAAGGATGTCAAATCAAAAAGCAGGTAGGTCAGTATTTTTCATAAAAAATTCTCACAGTAATATCATCAAACACCTGGTGCGCATGACACATCAAAATCACATAATCATCCCCATAAAGCCACAGAAAGTTATAGATTGAAAGATGAAATTAATGAAAAGAAAAAGGGTTACCTCTGAGGCGAGAATGGATCGGCGAAAAAGTGGAAGCGATTGAGCCTTTGTGGTAGGATGGAGAGTGAAGAAAAGAGTGGCACAAGCAGCGACTAGTATGGCTGCGCTGGGCCAGCCCCACTTGACCCATCACATCCATTTCTGCGCTTCTCCATATTGGCCATCGCCCAATAGTTTAATCGAATCCCATTTTTTCATTATAATAAATAAGCTCGACACGAGAATATCTATTATTGTCTAAGTTAGAATCTTGGGACACGAGCAGTTGGTTGGTAGAGAAGGGGACTGAAAATCTTCGTGTCACCGGTTCAAATCTCCTATTGACAATAAGGATAATGTGTAGAAAATGAAATGGTCGGGGCATCTCTTAGTTGGTAGAGCAAGGGACTCAAAATCTTCGTCTCACCGGTTTGCTATGAAAATAGATACGTCTAATGTGCCGGAAAGGAAATGGCCTCTTCGTCTCACCGGTTTGCTATGAAAATAGATACGTCTAATGTGCCGGAAAGGAAATGGCCGGTATAGCTCAGTTAGTACAGCAGAGGATTGAAAATCCTCTTATTACCGATTCAAATCTGCTATTGACAACCATAATTTTTATAGCTATTTTTATCGTTCTAAAGTAGGTGATTTTAGATCAGCTCTTGGACTTTCGGGTCGTTTTATTCTCTTTCCAACAATAGACTTTTCCACCATTTTTGCTCGTGCGACAAGAGAAGGAAAGCTACCATAGTCTACAATCCAAACTAACAACAGATTTTTCGAATCAACTCGCCTCGCAAGATCATGACCCTTGATCCTGGCCACTGTAGGACGTGTTAAATTTTGACTAGTTTTCTATACGGGATAAAGAGATGATGATGCTCACTTCGACGTTTTTTTTACAACAACGTGCAAACATGCAAACATAAATAAATAAATAAATATTACGACAGACACTCACATCATAACATAAAATTATATTGCATGAAGGGTTGCGGGTTTCGAGATATTCATGTTTCATTCAATTCATCCAATATAATTTGTAGGCATTTTAACAATACGTTCACTTATCGTATTGGCTTAAGTCAACGTCACTTTATTTGCTTAGTTGCTGGTAGTCTAATCGTGCTCGTTGTGGTCAAATTTCACCTACGATGTTCCACCACATCAAAATATAATCAAGATACCAACTTCACCTAAGTCTCCTATTCGAACCTCAAATGTCTCCAATTACCTTAAAAACAAAAACGACTCTAAAACGATTCAGAGTTGTAAAATGAGGTTAAAAGTTCAAAATAACTCGTCTAAGTTGAGAGGAGGTGCTTACCTCTTTTTCTTTTCTACGATTTTCCTCTTTCTTATCTTTTTTTATCATTTTTTATGACGGGTCGATATTTGAGATATCAACTTTCTAAAATGTGAAAAGAAATAACCATTTGAACGTTAAATCTTTTTTTTGTTAAATTATCAGCACTACTTAACCCGACCCAAATCATAAAAGTTAGATTGAGTTATATATATATATATATATATATATATATATATATATATATATATGATTGAGTTCAATTTTTTTAAAACGGAAAAAGTCCGGTTGGTCGTGGGTTGACTTTTTTTTGTTGGACCAACCTAAGAATGGAATTACATCTAAACTCTACCTTACTTTTAAAATCATTATGAAAATGAAGAACAGTTAACGTTTGAATAAGTTGTGACTTGTAAATGTTCGAATATTTGAGATTTATGGTATTTTAGTCATTAATGTGACATGTATCGTGGATAAGTAGCATTTTTTCAAATAACGAAAAAAAATCCGACAACCCAATTCAAAAAATAGAAGGTTGGATTATGAGCTCTATTCAAGTTGCTCCCGTCACAAACCCAACAAACTTGAAATTTAAGATTGGTATAAAATATATATATATATTCAACTCGACCGGTTTATATCCTAAATTTGAAAGACTAAACTTAAGCTTTATTAAAAAGTGTATGTTACGGCCCAAACCCACCGCTAGCAGATATTGTCCTCTTTGCGCTTGCTTTTTCTTACCGGCTTCCACTCAAAGCTTCAAAACACGTGAAAAGGTTTCTATACAGTGTTTCGTTCTCCTCTCTAACCAATATGTGACATCACCTGTAATGATGCAAAAGTTAAAATAAAATAAAAATAAAATCTAAAATATTATTTGATTTTTTTTTTTTTTTTTTTTTGAAGTCCGTTGAAAACAAATATTTATTTCTCATAAATATTGAGATTTAATAGGAGAAAATTAGGAAATTAGGTTGGTGGTGAGGTAATAATAAAATAATAATAATAATAATAATAATAAATAAATAACTAAATACCTTGTACTTGTATTCCCCTTTTCATCTTCCATAATAATTATAAATGTGAAAATATTTATTTATTTATTTATTATTGTTTTATTTGATTCTAACGCCCAACAATGAAAATAAATTGTCTCACAATAAGACTAAAAAAAGCAATATTTTCACGTGGGCTCTCATTATTTCACATATTTGAAAACACTTTATGCCTTTTTGGCACAAGGAGAATTTGAATCCCAACAACTATTTTATTTTTAAATTATTATTCACTCCTTTTTTATCAAATATTTGTTTCTTTTAAATGACTTTAATGATAAGAAATTAACGTGGGAAAAAATGATCTAAAAATAACACGTTCACTTAAAACGAGTCTACCGAGAAAGTTTCCACACCCTTGTAATTGGTGTTTTGTTCTCTTCCCGACTAATGAGACAACACAATCCAATGGTGATAAGACATTACAATCCACCCCCTTCATAGCCCACTACTTGGGGAAGGTTTTCACACCCTTATATTAGACATCACAATCCACCCCTTTCAGAGTCCAGCGTCCCCAACTAATGTGAGACATCACAATCCACCCCCTTCAAAGCCTAGCGTCCTCGGCACTCGTTCTGTGGGACCCCCACCAAATCCACCTCATTTAGAGTCCAGCATCTTTATAGGCACACCATCTCATGTTTACCTCCCTTTTTAGGGAATAGCGAGAAGGCTAACATATTGTCCGGTGTCTCGCTCTGATATCATTTGTAACAGCCCAAATCCACCGCTAGCATATATTGTCATCTTTAGGCTTTCACTTTCGAGATTCCCAAGGTTTTAAAACGCACCTACCAGAAGAAGGTTTCCACGCTATTATAAAGGGTGTTTTAAGACTTTACATTTATTTTAATAATAATTGTTTGCGTATCTTATTTGGCGAAAAAAAATAGGTGTGATCATTATTAGGAGGTGGATAAATAACTAAAGAAATAAATAGAGCCTTGGGAGTTGGGATGGGGCCCACTCTCACTCAGAAAATTAAAAAAAAAAACAAAAAAGAAATAAATAAGCAATCAAAGTCCTGCAATGGCGGTAGCTGCTGCCATTAATTCACACTCGCCTTCCTCTTCCCAAACCACTTCCCTTCTTCTCTCTCTCTCTCTCTCTATATCTCTCTCCTCCTCCTCCTCTTCTCTTCAATTCCACCGCCAACCAACTCAAACCCTAGAAAACGAAACAACCGTCTCGATCTACACCAATGGCGACGCCCTCGATCTTCGCGCTAGCGGCGGTGATAATCGCGATTCACGGCATTGCAGGGGCGGTGGCGCAGGCTCCGGCGCCGGGGCCAGCGGTTGCGACGGACTGCTTCACGACGCTGCTGAATATGTCGGATTGCCTGTCGTACGTGTCGGCGGGGAGCAAGGACGTGAAGCCGGACAAGCATTGCTGCCCGGAGCTGGCGGGGCTGGTGGAGAGTAGCCCTAGCTGCCTCTGTCAGCTGCTTAGCGATCCTAATAAAGTTGGGTTAACCATTGATGTCGACAGAGCTATGAAGCTTCCTTCCGCCTGCAATGTCTCCACTCCTCCCGTCAATCTCTGTTCTCGTAAGCTTTCTTTTCCCTTTCCTTAAATAAAAAAAAAATTAAAAAAATTAAAAAAAAATAATTAAAATGTTTAATCTTTTTAAAATACCCAATTTAATCTTTTTTTTTTTCTTCTTTTTAATGGAAATTTTCAATTATGATTCAAATTTATATTCCATGATTTTTCAATTTTTCAATCTGCCCCTAAGTTTTTGGAGTGGAGATTTGTAGCTATTAAGTCCCTCAAACTTTAAAAATTACAACTTAATTGTAACGACCCAGATCCACCACGGTTAGATATTATCCTCTTTGGACCTTCTCGGCTTTAAAATGCATCTGCTAAGGGAAGGTTTTCACACTCTTATAACGGGTGGTTTGTTCTCCTCCCAATCAATGTGGGACACATCTGCTAAGAGAAGGTTTTTATACTCTTATAAAGGGTGGTTTGTACTCCTCCCAATCAATGTGGACTTTCCCTTTTGGGCTTCACCTCGAGACTTTAAAACGCATTTGTGATCCCTTTTGGGCTTCACCTCGAGACTTTAAAACGCATTTGTGAGGAGAAAGTTTACACACCCTTATAAAGTTTAAGGACTAAATTGTTATTTTACGAAAATCGAAGCATTTTTTAATACTAAGTTCAAGTTTAATTGAAAGTTTAAAAACATTGTTATTTTATGAAAATCGAAGCATTTTTTAATATTAAGATCATGGAAATTGGAAGTTCAAAAACATTCTTAAAACAATCAAACAAACATAAACTAATTTATTACCAAATGACTTTTATGTTTCAAATTTGCAACAAACATGAACTAAGAACATGCTAGTTTCCCTCCATGAACAAAATTCAAATAAATTTTGAGGCTTAGATCAGTCTTAAAAGCATCATAAGAGGGAGGTTTGTAGCTCAAACCTGCTTGTTTTGAATGCAGTTTTGGGATTTCCGGTGGGATCAAATAGTCCCGGATCAGCCCCAGCACCAGCACCAGGACCAGGTACTAAATCTTCCATACTCTACATTCTAAGTTCATGGTTTGAGTTTATTCTGAACGAAAATTTCGAATGTTAAAACGCACCTAGGTGTTCAACCACTGGACGATGGAGGCTCCGCCACCCCCGGTACCCCGGGAAGCAGCGGGAATAGGGCTTCGAGCATCAACCGCCTTCATCTCGCATTTCTGCTTGGCATAGCCTTGGGATTTCTTTCGACGCTTCTCTAACCGAGATATCTTTGATTGTCTGTTATTGTTTGCCAATTCTTCTGTCTTTCCTTTTCAGTTCATATGTAGTATTGTACTGAGATATTTTCATGATTGTTAGGCAATAAAAGTTTCTATTGAAATATTTTGTTGAAACTACCTGTTCTTGTAGCTTGTAAAAAGTGAATGTTTCTGTGATGGTAAAGATTGGAAAAACAAGTTTTAGAGGGTAGCAAGAAGACATTACCAGGTAAGTTGAGACGATAGCAACGCCATCGACATTTTGTATGCATATTATCCACTGCTCATGGAACAAATATTGGGGAAATGGATCAACAATCCTCAAAGTTCTCATCTCTAGACAAAATGCTGCATGATAAAATATAGATATAGCAATGAACATTATTTGAGATAAAAGAACATGATTTGCTGAAAAACACCTTGTTTCTTGTGAGGATGATATATCGGTAGGAGAGGGAACAAAACATTTTTTATAAAGGTGTGGAAACTTCTCCCGAACAAACCGTTTTAAAATCATGAACCTGACAACGATACGTAATGGGTAAAAGCGGACAATATCTGTTAGTGGTGGGCTTGTATTGTTACAGTTGGTATCAGAGCTAGACAAGGACATTGGGTCCTGAAGGTGGTAGATTGTAAGATCCTACATCGGTTGGAAAGGGAAATGAAACATTATTTATAAGGGAGTAAAAACCTCTTCAAATCGTGAAGCTAACGGCGATACGTAACAGGCCAAAGTAGACATCTGCTAATGGTGGGCTTAGGGTATGGCTTAGGTTTATGAGACATTGCATTTTATAATAATAAAGTATGCAAATGGCAATAGGATAAACGAGAATGCCACATCCAAGAAAGAAAAAGAGACATCCCAAGTGAGCAAAGCATATTCAACGATTCCTTACCTTCAAACTTCTATAGTACAACCAAAAAATCTGTAGTCCAAATGGTTCAGACTCAGACTTCTCACTTGAAACCAAGAAATGGCAGGGAAACTCAACGGACTACATGTCAAAGTGTTCAATAAATTGATGCAGATAATGAAGATGCAATGGAAATGTATAAGGAGGCGTATTAAACTTGAATAAGACGCATCTGTGTGAATGAAGCTTTGTTCAGAGCATAATTGCCAGCAGATCACAAAGAACGCAGTTCAGACTTCCAAATCAGGTTGTTCAACTTCTCCAATAATGCTTACCTATGTTAAAAACTGAATTACTCGCCAGTTGCTAGAGAAGTTGCCAGGGCGGTTCAATCCCCTCACTTCTCATGCTTTGATCCTTCGATTAAAAAATCTGTAAGAAGATGCAGCAAACAACCCATTCTCCAAGTATTCTATATTCAAGAAGGGTTTCCATATTAGAAATTAATGACCAACTACTCCAATACATTCAATGTGAGATCCCACATCGGTTGGGGAGGGAAACGAAGCATAGATAAGAGTGTGGAAACTCTCCCTAGCATACGCATTTTAAAAACCTTGAGGGAAAGCCCGAAAGAGAAAGCCCAAAGAGAACAATATCAGCATTCTCCTTTTTGTTTTCAGATACACAATGTATCACAAATTTCGGACCAACAATGATTTCACCGATTGTAGAGTCATTATTGAGCTTTGAAACACTTATTGAAAGACTATAAATATTGTCCTTTGTTCATTTGTTATCTAGAGGAAAGTCACCATCCTCAATGTGAATTTGATCTACCTTCTGTCTTAAGCTGCTAGGAGGTAAACCACGACGCCCCATATCAACAAAATCTAGGAGTTTTCTCCTTACAGTATAAACTGGATTTGGATCTATTAAACACCCCCTCTCATAAGCTTCTCTTAGAAAAACGGTATGTCTCTTTCCCTTGGTTGATAAATAAAATATCCCAGGATGATCCAAGAACAGATCTCTTATATTTAATTCAATGCCAAACCATTTCCTAAAATGGCTGATCTTCTCTACTTCCACCATCTTTTCCACGGTCAAAGTCATGAATTCGTGAATAATTGAAACTGTTCGTTTTTCTAGTGCTATAGCAGTGTTCCCATGCTTGTTACCGTCAAGTGTTCCCTCGTATGGCCCGGTATATGGACACCTTTGCCATTCCTTAACCTTGGCCTTGAAAGTTTTTCTCAACCGCATCCCCGGAGGATAGCTATGTTTAAAACTATACTTGATTTCTGTCTCGTCAACGGTACATCCGTCTTTACAACACTGAGTAACTCTCCATTCATCGACAGCTGCTCGGAAATGATTTCTCGGAATGTCATCAACCAGCTTCAAAAAATGAGTATTTGGTTCATGCGCATCACAAAGCTGAAAAATATGAGAGTTTTTCGATATCACACAGTCCTCAAAATTGTCAGGGAGGCCAAGCTCCCTCCATACCTTGTAAATGGCACGCAGTGGTAACATCTTAGAATTCGACATTGATAAAAGCCGGACTAATCTATCAACAACCAGAGGCAATGAAGCATTGATAGCATCTGCTTCTTCACAAACTATATGGATGGCAGTATCTGTTAATTTGCAAAATGGTTGAGTCTTGTTTGGATCATAGAATATGTGGAAAATATGAGGGTATTTGCGAAGGAAGGAGGCAGCGCCACGGTTGAGATGGAGCTTCTGGGAAAGCCTCGAGAGGAATTCTAGAGATACCGATTGATTCCTCGGATTAGCAAGGATAAGATCTTGGACAGCAACCACTTTTAGAAGATTTTTGTACCTATCCATCAGTTTCTCAAACGTTGGATCTCTAGCTCTTGATGCAACATATTGGGAAGATGTTGTTTTACATCTAACAACCATATTGAGATACTGGTACCTTTTTGGAATGGATCTAAATATATGAGGTCCCATTTTAATGCACAAATTACTCTAACAGCCCCTTGTCTCACAATACACTACCGATTTCTTCGCATACAAATGCAGGCATCACCTCTTTCATGAACAACCAAATATAAAAGCCTCAAAAAATATCTGATACTTCAAATTAAATCAAAGCATTGGCACAAGAGAAGATCATACTACCAGAGCACTAATTTTCTAAGTGAACTAACGCAAAATTTCAGCCCAACACAGATTTCAGATCAAGGCAATGGCTAGTATACACTATTTAAAATCCCTCAACAAATCCACGAACTTCAAGAGAAATCCAGAGTTAGAAAATGATTTACACATTCAGTTTTCAGTACGACTTCCACTTACCCCGGCATACCTGCGTCCAATGGAGCTTGTGAAAGCCTTCGACGACATTAAGAAGATAATCGAGGCCTCTTGTATCAATGAAAACTCCTCACGCTGTGAAACAAACAGATGTTGTTTGAATCAATCGACATGAATAAATCAAAATGTGAGTGAAAAATCAAGAAAGATTGAATTGGGAATTTCTTCATTGACAATGAACAGAGAGCAGAAGGAACAAGGAAAGCAAGCAAACAACCTGAAAATCATACATTGAAATGGAAACCCTAATTTGAGAGTTCTCTTTTTTTCCCCCCTTAATCGCCGACGAACTCTAATTCACTTTCTAATTTAATTTTTAATTTTTAATTACTTATAATTTATTTGTTTCATTTTCCACTTTATAATTCACATTCCAATTTTATTTTTTATTTTTAAATTAAATATTCTTCCATTTTGCACTTTATTTAAAAAACAACTATAATTTTTTTTAATATTTCAATAATATACCCTTAATTTAAGGAAAATATATATATATATATAAAGTACATTTAAACTTTAAATATATTTTTTTTAAATACCCTTTTAACATTAAAAAAATACTTTTAAATTTTTTTTAAAACTAAAAATATATTTACCGTTAGTACCATATTTTAAAAAATACTCATAAACTTTCAAAATCGACGTAAAAAAAGATTGGAGATAATATATGAGATGTTGATAGATAGTTTCGGTTCATATATTCGTGGTAAAGATTCTTGTACTTGATTGACTATATTACTAAAGTGTCAGACGAAAGATCTGAAGGTCGCATATTTGATCCACGCTCACCGCATGTGTTTAAGAGTAGAATTTAAGTGTAAGTGCTGGAAAAATGTTTTGTACTCGAATGATTATGTTATATGGGGAGAGCATAATTTTTTTTTTATATATTAATTTATTAATTTAAGAGTACAAAGTGCTCGAAAAAAGTTTTGTACTCGATTGACTGTATTATATGAGAGTTTTGCAGGGGTAGCTCAGTTGGGAGAGCATCAGATTAAAGATCTGAAGGTCGCGTGTTTGATCTATGCTCACTATTTTTTTATATTAATTTAAGAGTATAAAATTGCTCGAAAAAAGTTTTGTACTCAATTGACTGTGGTATAAGAGGGTTATGCGGGGATAGTTCAGTTGGGAGAGCGTAAGGTCGTGTGTTCGATCCACGCTCACCGCATGTTTTACAATTACAAGATCTAAAAGTCGCATGTTCACAACATGTTTTACAAAAAAGTCTTCTTAATTAAACGATACTTTTATATTAATATAAGAGTATAAAGTGCTTGAAAAAAGTTTTGTACTCGATTGACTGTGTTATATGATGGTTATGCGGGGATAGCTCAATTGGGAGAGCGGATCTTCATTGACTGTGTTATATGACGGTTATGCGGGGATAACTCAGTTGGGAGAGCGTCAGACTCAAGATCTAAAGGTCGTTCTATCCACGCTCACTGCATGTTTTACAAAAATCAAGTCTTCATAATTTAACGATAAAAGTAATCATGGGGACCTCATGCATTTATGTACGTCACGTGTATCGAGATACTTCCTTATTATATTATGTTAGTGCGGACGTGTACTTTCGATATTTATGTTCGCCACGATATCATGTGGGTCTTCCCCTTGTATGGTGTTCGATGACGCGTTAGCTCATTTAGCTCGATGAAGCTAGGCCCAAGAGGTACATATATGAGCCCACCTGGTGGGTCTATGTGCGCATGCGTGAGCCGTGTGTGGGGAAGTACCACACATCCAACCTTACCCGAAACGGGAAAGAGCTCAAGACCATGCTATGGTTTTAAAGGATACGTCCTATCATGTATGTGTGTTTGCATTTCCCAACTCCAACAATAAAACTACTTAATGTGTACCGTACGTCTTAGAATAAGTCATGTGCTACTCTTATGTTTCAAGTAAAAGTAAAATGCTCCTGTACAACAATGAATGCTGAAATTACTATAGAAATTAAGATAGGATAGTAGTTTTGGATGATAAAAGTCCCACATCGGCTAATTTAGGGAATGATCGTGGGTTTATAATCAAGGAATACTCTCTCCATTTACATGATGCCTTTTGGGGAAGCCCAAAGCAAAGCCACGAGAGCTTATGCTCAAAGTGGACAATATCATACCATTGTGGAGAGTCGTATTCATCTAACATGGTATCAGAGGTATGCCCTAAACTTAGTCGTGCCAATAGCTCAGAGCCATGCCCTAAACTTATTAATTAATTTTTAAAATTTTAAATTATTTATTATACATAAAATTAAAATTTTTTAAGTTTTTAAAAATATTTAAATTTATAGATTAAATTGAAAAAAAAAAAAATTGAGAAAGTAATTTAAAAATAGAAAAGAAAAACGAAATCTCACTCTTTCGGAAGTTAGAAGGCTTTGGCGCACAAAGGCTTCTTCCCCAACTCCCCACAAAACCCTAGAGACCAATACGAACACTTGCAGCATCTTCACTTCCGTGCTACTCCCACCTCCGCATCTCCAACAATGGCAGCCATGCTGGTAAGCTCTCCCAATCTCGCCTTCTTCTTTCTCCTTCTCGCATGAGATTTGCTGTTTTTTTTTTTTTTTTTTTTTTTTTCCATTTCCTTCACTATATCTGACTTTTGCTTGTCGGAGAAAATGTACAGCAACCTCAGATCATACTGCTGAAAGAGGGAACGGATACTTCCCAAGGCAAGGCGCAGTTGGTGAGCAACATCAATGCCTGCACAGCTGTGGCTGATGTGGTGCGTACCACCTTGGGACCTAGAGGTATGGACAAACTCATTCACGATGATAAGGGAAATGTCACCATTTCCAATGATGGTGCTACCATTATGAAGCTTCTCGATATTGTTCATCCTGCCGCTAAGATCCTCGTGGACATCGCTAAGTCGCAGGACTCCGAGGTATTGTTCTGGTGTTTTTGTTATTCTTTCTTGTATTTGTTGGTACTGCTGCTGGAACTGTTGTGTTTGATTCGTGACTTCCTGTTTGTTTTGGCATAGAGATATTGGGATGATTAGTTCCTTAATCTTGGATTTTTGTTATGTAATTAGCTCTTTTTGGTACTTGTGTTTCTCAATTTGTATTGATTTATTGCATATCAATTTAAAAGTGATATGAAGTGCCGATATTAACTTCTTTATATCATATTTTATTGACAATATTACATTGTGGAAGGGTGGAGATGATTCTTCATGTCACGTTCAGTAAGGGTGCTGAAAATGAGAAGATGTGAGGTTTTTAGCCATCGAGCTATCGTTTTTGTTGATAAAAAACAACTCCCTATAAAGTTTAAGAGTAGTTGCATATTCAATTTTTCCCCTTCTCCATTGCAGCAGGCAACTAAAGCAGGCTTTGGGACCTTACCCACCATTGTTTATTTTATTTTATATTTTAAAATTAACATTCCGGTTCTGTCTGATCTCTGATGTGAAATCAAGATTTTCTGTCAAGATTAACGATTTACTTCACATATTTCTGTTCAAGAAACGGAGGCCTTGGCTTTTGTGTGCTCGACTATTTTCACGTACCTCGAGTTGCATATTGAAATTTAATAAGTTTAAGTAAATCTTTTGTTCTCTATCACAAAGGATCAAGTATTCTTGAAATAACAGTGACACATTTTGAACCTTAAAGAGGTTTTTGGGTAATAGTTTCCTATATGCTCCCACTATTGTTATTATATATTTTTTTATTGGGTCGAGTTTTTCTATTTTCTCCATTGTACCTCCCTAGAAACTTAGGGGGGAAAATGAAAATGAAAAATGAAACTTTATATATGATCAAAGTGATGGGATTGTTCACGTAACTTCTTAATACTGTGTTCCAGGTTGGTGATGGGACAACAACTGTTGTTCTTCTCGCTGCTGAGTTCTTGAAGGAGGCCAAGCCTTTTATTGAGGATGGAGTCCACTCTCAAAATTTAATACGAAGCTATCGGGCTGCAAGCCAATTGGTCTGCGATTTTAGTTTCCCTCACTCTTACATTTATCGGTTGAATGGTCATCCTAACTCTCCTCTGATTGGGTTTGTTTGGTAGGCAATTGAGAAAGTAAAAGAGTTGGCAACCAGTATAGAGGGGAAGAGCTTGGAGGAAAAGAAAAGCTTGTTGGGTAAATGTGCTGCGACAACACTTTCATCTAAGCTCATTGGTGGTGAGAAGGATTTCTTTGCATCAATGGTTGTTGATGCTGTTATTGCAATTGGCAATGAAGATAGGCTAAATATGATTGGTATAAAGAAGGTGTGTACACTCATGTAATTCTTTTACATTCTTCATTGTTTTGCTCCATGGGTACAGATAACACTGTCTGGTGGAACATAAAATCAGCCTGCTGTGCAGTATTATAATGTGTTTTGACTTTTCTGAACTGAAGATGCCTAGCTAAATTGTCAACTTTGAAAGATCACGTGGGATAGTGATTTATTTATGTATGGTACTGTGATATATACTGTATTTCTTTAATGGACATTTAAAAATAATATAACATGTTGTTATACGCCTTTTGTGAACTTGAGGCAGTATGAAAAAGTTATTTGTTCTTAGGTGCCCTAGATCTTGAGTATTACAATGTCTAATTGTACCTTCTGCGTAATGCTTATTTTCAGCTGTTAAATTTTCCAGCGTAATGTTTGGTAGAGGTCAACTTTTGGCTCATTTCTTTATGCAATTCTGACCATTCTCTGCATTTAAACAGTGTGTTGCTGTTGAAACCTTCAGAATCAAAATTATTTTTCAAAGTTATTTATTTATATGTAATTTTTGGTTCTTTTATAGTTACTCTTTTATTAAGTTTCACCTTGAGTTGATTTTAATGAAAGGCTGGTACATTTGCTAATTGGTTATGCTCTGTTGGAATTTTTATGTGCTTGTCAGGTTCCTGGAGGGACTATGCGTGACTCCTTCCTGGTAAATGGTGTTGCCTTCAAGAAGACATTTTCTTATGCAGGTTTCGAACAGCAGCCAAAGAAGTTTTTAAATCCAAAGATTCTCTTGCTAAATATTGAATTGGAACTGAAATCAGAGAAAGAAAATGCTGAGATACGGTAGGATTCATTTTACCGACTTCCATCCCCCGCCTGTGTCTTTTTTGACTACTAAACTTCCAGAAATTGTTTTTTGTAGGCTTTCTGATCCATCGCAGTATCAGTCCATTGTTGATGCAGAATGGAATATTATTTACGAAAAGTTAGACAAATGTGTAGAGAGTGGAGCCAAGGTTGTTCTTTCGCGTTTGGCTATTGGTGATCTTGCCACACAGGTTGGTATTTGTCTTTCCCCACAATTATTGCATCTCCAGTATTCTTGGTAGTCAGAAAAGCCCTCTTATGTCAAAGAAGTAAGATTCTAGACAATGTATATTGTGAAGGAAGTAATTTCTATTGAAATATTAAGAAGTATCATCACCTTTCATTCAGTAAAGTTGCCTCTGAATCCATATCAACGGTTTACTTTTTAACAGTATTTTGCAGACCGAGATATTTTCTGTGCTGGCCGTGTGGCTGAGGAAGATCTACATAGGGTTGCTGCTGCAACTGGTGGAACTGTACAGACATCTGTCAACAACGTTATTGATGAGGTACACATGTTTTCTGCTATAGTAATTTTATGTAATTGTGTAGGAACTTATGTTCTTGGTGTTCCTCTGTTTTTCATGTGACATTACTTTACTTTGTTGGCTTAAAGGTTCTTGGGACATGTGAGGTTTTTGAGGAAAAGCAAGTTGGTAATGAAAGATATAATATATTCAGTGGCTGTCCATCAGGTAGAACAGCCACCATAGTCCTTCGAGGGGGAGCTGATCAGGTATGGCTTTTGTTGAAAACATCAAATTGAATATATCATATTGTGTTTGCCAATTATTCTGAATTTGCTACACTTCCATTATCATTTAGTTTATTGAAGAAGCAGAACGTAGCTTGCACGATGCAATCATGATTGTTAGAAGAGCAATGAAGAATTCTACTGTTGTTGCTGGAGGCGGAGCAATTGATGTACGTTTACTATTTCAGTTAGAGCTTAATTTGACCTTTTGTCTTTGATTTAAATATCCCTTTCTTGCTTTTTTTCTACCCAATCACTTTGTTGCAGATGGAGATCAGTCGATATTTGAGGCAACATGCACGCACAATAGCTGGCAAGTCTCAGCTTTTCATCAACTCATATGCCAAAGCCCTTGAGGTAGATCAGTGTCCTCTCGCTTATTTTTTCTACTTGAGTTTTTATGTTGTGTAGTGCCAAGACTCATTGATGACTATTTTGGAGTTAGATTGGAAAGATTTAAAATTCTCTGAAACTAAATGCAACTGTAAGCACAGAACATCATTCCTTCGTTTGGAAATTTTGAGTGCCAAAGTTTCTTTTAAAGACCAGAACATACTGTATACTACCATCACTGCTTGCCTGCACATCCTTGGTTGACGAATCCATTTATTTAAACGATGCTCTGATTTCATTGCACAGCTCTATCTTGTGTCTTTGGCTGTTGAAAATAAATTTTTTACCTCCTGTTTTGAAACGTTTGTTATTTAAATATTTGTTCCTGGCCTTGCTGCCTGATAAATTTGAGTTGGGTACTTCCTTGCCTATTAAAAGGGTTAGGAAATTGATGAAAAATGTATCCTATACGAATAGAATGGAAAGGTAAGGGCTAGGTGTTCTACAAATTAGTATACATTCTTTTGACATTGTTTTACCTCCAGGATATTGTTAATGATATAATCGTCCCCCACTCATACTTGAACATCATCAACTCATCCCTGCTGAATGATAATTCATGGAAACATGGACAATGTTTCTCTTCTTAATGCTAATGTGTAGTAGGAGGATCTTGGTCTATTCATGGTTTTATGAGGGATACCTTACTGGGCTGTCTTGCTGTGGTCCTGCAGGTTATACCCAGACAACTGTGTGACAATGCTGGGTTTGATGCTACCGATGTGCTCAACAAATTGCGACAGAAGCATGCACATCCTTCAGGTAGAATTTTTCGTCTCAAAATTGCTTGTTCTTGGCATCCTTACTTTCATTCGATTAACGGTCAAGTTTAATTAAAGTGCACGATGTGGGGATCTATTTCTATTTGGCCTGGTTGCAATGAAAATTATAGTTTGTCTGTCCTTGGATTTACTTTGCTACATCAATTTTCAAATGATTGTATAATGACATTTTGATGTTCTCAAATAGGTGAGGGTGCACCGTATGGGGTGGACATCAACACCGGTGGAGTTGCTGATTCATTTGCAAACTTCGTATGGGAACCTGCTGTTGTGAAGGTATCTGATTGCATTGACTCGTTGCTGTAAGAACAATCAGTGCCCATTGGAAGCACCTTGATTTTAAAATTTGTACCCTTGCTTGCAGATAAATGCTATTAATGCTGCTACAGAGGCAGCTTGTCTCATACTAAGCGTTGACGAAACTGTGAAGAATCCCAAGGTTATTATTCGATCGAGTTAACTCCGTTTTGCGATTTCTTTTTTGGACAGTCATGTGTTACTAATAACAATTCTCCTCCCTCCTCCTACCTTTATCATGCCAGTCCGAGAGTGCACAGGGAGAAGCTGCTGCCAGTGCCATGGGCGGAAGACGTGGTGGCGCTGCATTCCGTGGCCGTGGACGTGGAATGCGAAGACAATAAGCTTCATTCAACTCTTGCTGGCGAGAAGCACGGTTTGGTTAGTTCAATTTTTACTTCGTTGCCTCCGTGTGCTTTTCAATTTGTACTACAACAATCAGATTTTAATCTTATTAGGCCAATACACAAAAACCTTGAGTGATTTTGATCATATATAGAACTTTACAATGGAGAGTGATTTTGATGCTGCATCTGATTGCTGTTTTTTCCTTCCTTTTTGTGGACCCAACACTCATTTTGTAGTTTCGAATTATTTGTAGAGAAACCAATTTTCTTTCAGTTCTTTTCTCTTTCTGGAATTATAGTGTTTATATTTGGTAAGAAATGCAATTAGTTTCTTAGTTTCTATACTTTTGTCCTTCAAAATTTGAAAGGATGAATAGGATTGAAGTGAAATGTGCATATTTATTTGATGTTGGATCTTGAATTAGATGTGTGGATGAGAGAGAGAGATTGAGTGTGTGTAGCCTTCCAACAATAAAGTCTGTCATTTCCATAACTTTGCAATAATAGAAACTTTAGGAAATATATGATAACATGGCCTGCATGCCAACTATATTGTTCCTTACTATTTGTACTCATTAATTATTGCTTTATTAACTTTCCATATGTTTTCTTTCAGGAATTAAATTTATTGCTAATGTTTTTTCAGGAATTAGGTATTTTGGGTTCACATATGAACTCTTCTAAGTTAAGGTAATGTTCAGAATTCGGAATTTTTCAATTAAAGATTAACTCTAATTGTAAACTCCCAACGATGATTAAAAATATCAATGATCCAAAAAGTTTTTAATGTGGAGGGTTCGATTTTTCAATTTTGATAATTAATTTGTTTTCACTTTCTAATTAGGTTATAAATGTTGTCACAAGTATTTACATTTGTATCAATATATGATATTTTTGTATGTTTTCTGTGTATTTATAAAGGACATTGAAACATTCCAATTTTCAGATATTTCAATCCTGGCCTCCAAGAACGACCAATTTTGGATCTAATTTTTTATTATTTTTTTTTTCATTTTATTTGATTCTATTTTGGTTTTCAAATTTAATTTCTTATTTTGCTTTGATTATGATTTTTGTCCTCAAATTTGAATGCAAAATTACAATTTCGTTCGTTTGTTTGATAGACAGTTTAGGAAGGAATAATTGCGTAAGTGTTGCAAAATTAGTGCTAAAAATGGAATGGATCTGACATATTAGAACATTATTAAATTGATTTCATATTTCTGTAATTTGTTCTTTCCAATTTTTATCCTTTTTATAAATTTAAAAATATAAAGGAAATAAAATACCATTTTGGTTCCATTCCGTTTAATCCATTTTTAATTGTTCATTTATATTTCCCCTTATACTTCCAAACAAAATCTTAAATTTAGTGTTTCAATATATATATATATATTTTATTATTATCTACATTGATTAAATAATAATAACAATAATAATAAGTATTAAAGGGATTACATTTAATACTTATTAAAAATACAAAAATGTGATATTTTAGCTTATAAAAAAAATTTAAGTTCAAAGACATTTTCTAATACTTCTAAATTTAATGTCTTTTTTTCATAATTTTCTTTAGATGATTTTCACTATTTTTAGGAAAACATCTAAACAAAAAGTTTAAAAACAAAAAATAACTTATAATAGACGTCATATAAGCTTAATTTTGAAACATGTTTCCAAAGATCGAGCAAAATTTTGAAAGCTTCATTTTCATTAAAAATGACTTAAGAACTCAAAATGTGTTTATTGTTAGATTGAATGGCACGATGACCTGTATGGGTCACGACCTCATGTATTTATAATCTCATGTATTTATAGATGTGTATAATGAAGATTACATTCCAAATCTATGATTTGATAAACAAACCATCATAGATTTGGTAACAAACCCTTCTATGATTTGATAAACAAACTACGATTTGGTAACAAACTCTTCAAATCATAGATTTGGTAACAAACTAGTAAATCCTAGATTATCTTAATATATCTCTTTTACGTTTAACATTTATAAGAATGGGGAAAGGCTTACCGACAAATGGTAAAGAAACAGACATAAAACTCAAATAATAAAAAATATGTTTTTTTTTTTAATTTTAAATTATACCTTATGCTTGTTTTTTTTATATATTTTTTTACCTCTTTTAAATAAACATTTGAATTTTTAATCAAATTTTAAAAAGTACAACAATTAGTTTGGAGATCCCTCAAAGTTCAAAGAAAGTTGACCATATTATTTTTTATAGTCTTTAAATTTTAAAATTATCAAAAAAATAATCCAATATTAAGATAATAATAATAATATAATAATAATAAACATGTCAGTGATGTCAGGACCTCGAGCCTGGAAAAAAAATCCAAACCCCAATTAAAAAAAAAAAACAATAATAATAATTAAATAAAAAGAAAAAGATAAAAGGATTCAAAGCCCCATGCAAATAAATCTTCAATTACTTAATCATGTTTTTGTTTAATTAATTGACTAATCAACCAATCGGATTTCGATTTCTCACTCGCTTTCGTGAAAACCACGCGCTCACTTTGGGAACTTTACCGTTTCCGTCTCGCGGCGGCGCGTCATCAGCACTCGACGCACACGCAGGCAGCGCGTTGCATAACTTCCGGCATTTCCGCTCCTCTTCTCCAATCTCCGCTCTTCGTCTCGTAGATCAGTACCAAACCTTCCTTTAATCCTCTTGCGCTTCTTCCGCTTCGGCGGAGTAAATCGTCGATGCAGCCAGCGACCTGAATCAGCACCACCGTCTCTCCCACTCCGACGCAGCTGAATCTCACCGTGCTGTCCAGCCGGAACTGCGGCGGGAGCGGCGGACTTTTTATTCTGTACCACTCGCCGAATCCGGCGGTTTTGGTTGCGGTTTGGGTGGTGGTGTGTCTATTGGAGTTGTTAGGGCACTTTCTTCTTGCGTCGAATTTCCAGAACGAGAGCTCGACGGCGTGGCTAGCGAGGACGAAGATATGTCCCGCCGCCGCACACGCCGCCACCACGCAGCCTCCTCCAGGTACGGCGCGACTTCTCAACCACGTACGCGCCTCCACATCGTACATATCCATGGAGCTCGCGTAGATATGAGCCTCCGATCCACCAGCGGCGCGTGATGTTAGGTTACCTGAAACTCCTCCCCCGATCTTCAATCCTCCAATCACGTAGAACACACCGTCCACAGCGGCTCCGATACAACCGTAGCGTCTTCTCGTTGACTGAGCAACGACTTGCCAAGAGTCCGTCTCTGGATCATACATCTCCACCGCCGTCGTGGTCGCAGCACCGCCAGCGACGTAGATTCTACCGGAAATCACCGCATTGGCGAATTTCTTCCTGGAGAAATTCATCGCAGATCTGGCGGTGACCATTCCAGACCAGGTATCGTAAAGGAACATCGCATTTCGGCCGATTAGGTAAATCCTAGGTCCAATGGCAGAGAGGCGCGCGTGAGAGAGCAATCCATAGAAATTACTAAGAAACAAACTCTCCTTGGCTCTGAACAGCGCAACCTTCCACAATCCGCCGTCTCGGAAGTTGAAACTCGCTGCAAATAGGCCGTAATTAGTTGCAGAAACAGCATAAACAGTATCCTCCAAATGACCGCGAAGACGGCGAAGATCGACAAACGAAGAGTAAAGCAGAAGGCGAGACCACTGACGGCAAACGAGAGAAACGGAAGGAAGAGATGCGGACGGAACTCTGGAAAGGCACTCCAAAATAAGGTCGTCGGGAAGGGAGGAGACGGCGGCAGGGGGTGGGGGGAGGTGATTGGAGGCGATATTAGTAGTTTCGAAGCAAGATTTGGAGTGAACAGGGACGGTGGCGGAGGAATCGTTAGGGTTAGGGAAGCAAGATTTGATGAACCAGGAGAAATGGCGAGAGTTTGAGCCGGAGTTGTTGTCCGACGCCATTGACGCCATTAGAGAAGAAGCGAAGCTTTTAGCATCCAAATTTTGTTCCTTTCTCTGTGTGTGGCTATCAAAATCACAGAAATTCAGAATTTCCCAAATTCTCAAAAAAAAAAAAAAAAAAAAAAAAAATATATATATATATATTGAATTTGAGCTAATTAAATGTTTGAAAATAAATAAATAAATATTTTACGAACTATTATTTTATTTTTCTTAAAAACAAAAATTTAAATAAATGACTCGAACAACCCAAGCCAACGCAACTTAATAAAGGTTGTTCTGGTTGAAAAAATTTACAACTCGAACAATTGACTTAGATCTAAAAAATCTTTCAACTTAACTCATGACGGACGAACACCGCTACCTCATTCAAGGTATTAGTAATACTTCTTACATGTGGACGTTTGAATTTTTATCGGTCCTCGATTTAAACCTTTATTTTATATTATATTCTAAAAGAATGTACTAAAAATGTTGAATATAAAAGAAAAAGTATTGAAAAGATAAAATATTTGGCGTAAAAGATATATATATATTTTTTTGACAAAAATCTTATCCTTTAGAATCAAGAACATAACAACGAAATGATTCTCGTTTCTTCGTTCTTATTTTTGTTAGATCAAATTACTTTATAACCTATTTAATACGTTCTTGAACTTTTAATTTTGTGTTTGATCGATTTATGACGTATTCAATTTTTTTAAAAAAAATTAATCGATATATTAGATAAAGATTGAAATTTAGATCTGACATTAAATTTTAAAGTTTCTATTTAATAGAATTCATGAAATTTTAAAAATACCAAAAAAAAAAAACCAATGATTATACCATACATAAAGTTTTAAGAATCTATTAAATATAAAATTTATAATTTCAAGAAATAAATTTAAATTTAATTAAAAAAATTATTAATAAATGTAGCAAATTAATTTTTAAATTGTGAAAATTGAAGTCAAAAGATAAAATAAAAGATTGATTAAAGGAAAAATAATATAATAAATTGAAGAAGAAATGGGTAATTTAATTTATTTAAACCTTAAAAAAGTAAAAAATTTATGTTCATAATAAGTATTTTATAATTAGATTTGCAAATAAACTAATTCATTTGATAATTAGTAAACCTTGGACTTCAACAATTGACATCATAACATGTCTTAGCTTCCTTGAAAATACTTTTTTTTAGGATAAAATACTTTAATCTAATGCTAATTATTTACGGTATTCATTTTAGAACTTCCAGGTAATTTTTTTTAGTTCGATGATATGTGGGGTCGAGATCAGAATCACTAACCTTTTAATTGAAAGTATACATTATTAACCAATTGAGCTATGCTCGATTGACGAAAACTCAAATGATAATTGTCCATTCTTTCGTATTCAAATGATTACGAACTTATTATAAGTTGGATTATGTTCGAACTGAACAAACTCCAATATGTTGTTAATGATCGTTAATGATACAATTATATATATATATATATATAAATTTCATTAAATGACCCGATTAACCCGACCAACGATTACTGTTGGGTTAGATTCATTATTTAATTGTTTGAAAAATTTACAATTGAGTTAGGTCTAAAATGTCTCAACCCGACCCACGAACACCTCTGCTTGATCTTAACTAAAAAGCCGATAAACGTATAAAATAACAAAAACGTTGAACTTCTTCCTCCTACAGCTACAAAAGCCCGTTTCTTCGGTGCTTTTCGATTGCTTCTTCCTACTACGACAACAAAAGCGAGTCTCTTCGACGCTTTTCGATATTTATAGCTCGGTATCGAACTTAAAAAATGAACAGAAACAGTCGAGTTAAACTACAAAGCTTCATTCATGCAAATATGAATCATGTTAAAGTAAGAAGAACTACAGAGGACATACTTCGTTAGGACTCTGAAACAGAAAGGCAAACAAAAAAAACATGATGCCTTAATGTTAGAAGGAAAGAAGGGTCACCAAATTCTACTACTATCAAATGTTGAGTAATAATAGGAACTAACGACAATTTACATTTAAGGGGAGATCGAGATCGAGATCTACAAAGGTTCATCAGTTCGGTGATGGAGCTCGGTCGTTCGGTCCAGCAAGAACGATCTGCTCAACACGAGTATGTATGTCATAAGCATAAGATCCAAGATCCAGAAGAAAATGGAAAACGAAGGGGTGAAACTGATACTCGAGAGGAACGATGGTGAATCTCTCTCGATATCAGTTTCATGTTAGCATGACAAGTTACTAGAGTTTTCTTTGGTTATCAGACTATTTTTGAATCAAGATCGAATTCTTTTCCTCTACTTTGAGAACCGTGTGAACAGAGAGTGCAAGTGACTGTCTCCTACGAGAGTTTCAATGAGTAGATCTTAGTTCTATATTTCAATCCTTTTGTAACTGTCCAAGTTTACCGCTAGCAGACACTGTCTATGAGATCCCACATTGGTTGGGGAGGAGAACGAATCATTCTTTATAAGGGTATGGAAACCTCTCCCTAGCAAATGTGTTTTAAAAACTTTGAGGGGAAGCCCGAAAGGAAAAACCCAAAAAGGACAATATCTGATAGCGGTGGGCTTGAGCTGTTACACTGTCCACTTTGGGATTTCCCTTCTGGGCTCCCCCTCAAGGTTTTAAAACGCATCCGTTTGACGGCAATACATAACGAGACAAAGCAGATAATATCTGCTAGCAATGGACTTAACCTGTCACACCTTTATAAACTACCATTTAAATGAACTATTGGTTAGTTGATAGTTCGTTTTAAACATAAACTCCGTTTACTTGGGGTCAACTTTCCTCCCGCCCCTTTCATCCTATCAATGAACGTTTTATTTCCTATCATAATAAAATATTTCAAAACGCTCATGTATACGACATCCTACTTATCGGTACGTGAAGATTTCATGTTAGTAGTGTTGTAGTAGAGTGTGAGGAGGAACATACATTGCAATCAAAAGCGAACCTCCTGGCTAGCATTATGGCTGCGTTCCTGTCTCTCTCGGTTTCGAATGCTAATACGACAGAAAGATCTTTCGTAGCTTGCCAAAACAACGCTTGAGCTGCAGCGTTGCCACCGCCCCGAACTCCACATAACTAAGGCCAAGAATGAGAGTTAGAAGAGACTGAGTAAGCCAAGATGCTTACATCCAAACTGATACAATTCTTACTGGTTTACAAGTTACCTGCATTGATGAAGAATAGAATTCTTTAGCGATGGTGTTCTTTCCCTTGCAGAGCTTTATCCGCATCTTTCCGACGTGGAGCGCGTGGATCGACTCGGATGGATGATTTACTCCATTCAGCTGAGTAAGAACTACCTGAATTGGAAAAAACACGAGAAAGTTTACCTACTCCATAAAATAATGTTGCTCGAGACGAACGATAAAAGATTTTAAACACGAAATCCAGCAAGGGACCATACATCACTAGGATTCCTCTCCAACCCTTTAAACAATATGTTATTTCGCTCACTCCAACCGGCCATAAGAACCTGTAACGGTCAAAGCCCACCGTTACCAGATATTGTCCTCTTTGGGCTTCCCCTTAAGGTTTTTAAAACGCATCAGCTAGGGAGAGATTTTCACACTCTTATAAAGAATGCTTTGTTCCCCTTTTCAACCGAGGTGGGATCTCACAATCCACCTCCCTTCAGGGCCCAACGTCCTCACTAGCACTCGTTCCCCTCTCCAATCGATGTGAGATCTCACGATTCACCCCCCTTCAGAGCCCAACGTCCTCGCTAACACTCGTTTCTCTCTCCAATTAATGTGGGATCTCACAGAACCGATCACTCCCTGATCATAACACTAGTGTTCCTATGTCGAGCTAGCGAAAAACGAGAAAAAATTCCAAATGAATCTCGTAAAATCACATCTCCAAAGAAAATGTGATTTGGGTCTTCCTCGCCTTTCAATAGAGAATACAACAACACGGGTCAACTAAAGAGGGCGTTTTTCTTGCAAGCCGATCCTTAGGATTAGCTCGGCCATGTAAGACTTGCAATGTAAACAACTTCACTTTCCTTGGAATCTTAATCCTCCCTCAGGTAGAAAAAATCGACTCATCCCTTTCCCGATCCTAAAAATGATCGCCGCAAGAAAGGCCAAGAGAGAGATAACACCCGTCGCTTTCCTATCGGTCAAAGCGCGATAAACCCAAACTAAAAGGAAATTGAGCTCCCCAACCATACCAAAAAACTAGACACCACACGATTTTTCAAGGAAGACAAATGATAGAGACAAGGGAACGCAAAACAAAGGGTTCTATCCCCCACCCATAATGAACCAAGTGAAACAAAGAAGGGAGCTCAAAAAAATATCCTTCTATAAATTCTGAGAAGTGTCGTTGACCCCACTCGACAACCACGAAAAAGGACAGAGGACCAAACTAGCCAGCAATAATCCTATTCTAAAGAGAAGGACAACGTACATTAAACTCGACATCATGTTTCCGCACGAGGGCTTCAACATAGATTCCCAGACCAGCAGCTGTTCGAAAAGCCAAGATTTAGTTTCGTTCCACGAATTCATGCAAAACAATCGCCAAACAATGATAGCAACGAAAACAAGAATTATTGATTACGTTATATGCTTCGTGTATACCTGGATCAATGGGGCCAGTGGTGGTCAAAGTGATTCTATGGTCATCTAAATTAACGTCAGCTTGCAATATTTTCCCGACGTCAAAAGGCTCGGGAGCATAAACTGATTTTGTAGCTCCTATGATAATAAAACGAAGAAATATACTGAGCATTTAGCGTTACGAAATTAAAACTTAAAACCTTATATGTTTGGAGTACCTGAAATAAGTTCTTTCTTGCCACCTTCAGGTGCTATGCGGTACCATTGGATAGAGCATTTTGAAACGTCTGGAGCTGTATCACAAGAAGGTTGGATATGGAGATAAGAACCCAACAACTCGGCACCATCTATCTCGTAAAAGTTGGAACTGTCTCCCATTGCCTTCTTGCTTATTGCAAGCTGGAAACGGTGACGGGATAAAGAAACGAGATCAGGATAATTTAATAAATAAATAAATAAAACAGAATCTATACGTGCGTGAATGAAATGAAATCGGGAGATCATTACGGTGAATCTGCATAAGGTCTTTAATAAGTTCTTTGAGAGAGTTGCATTAACGTTTTTTTTTTTTAATTTGAGAAAATTTCTTTGAGGGAGTTGTTCTCTTTGGGCTTTCCCTTCCGGGCTTCTTCTCAAGGTTTTAAAACGCGGTTGCTAGGGAGAGGTTTTCACACCTTATAAAGAATGTTTTGTTCCCCTCTCCAACCGATGTGGGATCTCACAATCCATCCCCTTTGGGGCACAACGTCCTTGTTGGCACTCCTTCCCCCCTCCAATCGATGTGGGACTCCCAACCACTCCCCTTTAGGGCCTAGCATCCTCGCTGGCAAGTGTCCACCCCCCTTTGGGGTTCAACATCCTCGCTAGCACATTGCCCAATGTCTGCCTCTGATACCATTTGTAATAGCCTAAACCCACCGCTAGCAGATATTGTACTCTTAAGGATTTCCCCTCAAGGTTGTAAAGCGCGTTTGCTAGGGAGAGGTTTTCACACCCTTATAAAAAATGTTTTGTTTCCTTCTCCAAGCGATGTGAGATCTCACAGTGTTCTTTTTAAATTTGCATACAAAAGGATCGCTCTCAAGCCACATGCAGTACTTCCAATTTCCAAAACTATTAAGCCAGCATAAACCAAAAAATCTCAGAAATAGAAATTGCTCATATCACAAGAGAACAAACTTACTTCTTTCTGAAGTAGTATAGAATACTTCGACTTCTCCGCAAGTTGTCGTCTCAATGCCTGAAGTTCATGTTCCATGTCCATAACCTGCATATACGCAAGTCTTAGACATACTTTACCAAATGAGCAGGAGAAGACAAAGAAAAGTCAACTAAATCCCGAGCCACAAAGCTAGCTGGCATAAACACGCTATCAAATTTATCCGTGCTTAAAAGGACCACATCGAGAGTCGATCTTTGTCAGCAAACAGATGATATATATTCCACTTAAATCAATTTAAAAGAGATACAAGGGTAAGTTGTATGATAATAACAGTATCAAGAATGAGGACCTTGCTTGGTTGGTGGAGCATTTTGATCCTTCTAGCCTCTTGAACCTCCTTCATTAGTTCCTCCAGGTCCTGACATGTTAATGAATTGTGCTAGATGAGCTATTGAAAATAGATAGGGAAAAAAGGCAGCAACACAATGCACCATATAATCAGATAAGAAAGCCTAAGTTTTTTTCTCTCTTTCCCCCCTCTAGTAGAAAACATAAAAACATATAAATACAACCAAAAAAAAGTTTAAGAATAAAAAGACGAGGATAAAAAAATCCTCCAACTGAAAACATAATATAGAAATTACAATAAAATTTCCCATGAAAAGAATGTAGAGACATAACTAATACAAAAATTCGCATATTGTACTGTAAGATCCCACATCGATTGGAGAGGGAAACGAAGCATTCTTTTTAAGGGTGTGCAAACCTCTCTCTAGCACACGCATTTTAAAGACGTTGAGAGGAAGCCCGAAAGGGAAAGCCCAAAGAGGACAATACTGCTAGCGGTAGGCTTGGGTGGTTACAAATGGTATCAGAGCCAGACATTGGGCGATGTGTCGCCCTGAAGGGGGTGGACACTGGGCGGTGTGCAAGCGAGGACGCTGGGCCTCGAAGGGGGTGGATCGTGAGATCCCACATCAGTTGGAGAGGGGAACGAAACATTTTTTATAAGGATGTAGAAACCTCTCCCTAGCATACGCTTGAGGAAAAGCCTGAAAGGGAAAGTCCAAAGAGAACAATATCTGCTAGCGGTGGGCTTGGGCTATTACATATACGTTCTCAAGAAGTAAGTTAATAGCCCTATCCCATAAACTACTCAATCATTAAACTACCAGCTACCAACTAGAAAGCTCTTAATGTTAACTATAACTCTATCCCATAAATTTTCATAAGAGAATAAACAAAGGAAAACACAATAATTTCTGCACGTGCAATAATTGAAAAAGAGAAACCTGCTTCCCAGCTGCACGAGATGTTCGTTCATGTTCTTGTAGGGCTTCTTCCACTCTCTGAACTGCTTCTCTTGCATTTTCAATTTCTGCACGTGCAAAAGCTCTTTCCTGATTGACGAGTTTCTTAGCGTCTTCCGATGCCTACACAGCACAATGAACTCTCAACATTGGAACAGAAAAAAGTACGAACAAATCATTTGTGAAAGACCAAATTTTAAAAAGCAAATAATTCATTCAACATCATATGCAAAATTAAAATCAATCTTCATCTTGTAGTCATATGCACTGTAATTTAAGCATTAAACAATTGTTCAACACATGTCCAACGAGTATTCGAGAGCCAGATCCCCACATGACCAACAAGTATGTGTACACAAATTTAATTAGAATGCTTAACAAACCTGCTTAAGAAAATTAGCTAGCTTCTTCACTTCAGCCTTTTCTTGTATTAATTCCCCTTCCCGTTGAGTAAGTTGAACTGCTAAAGCCTCCACCTGCAATATGCAGAATCAAGCACCAAATTGTTATACTAGATTTCAGAGATGTAGGCTTACGTAATAAAGCGACGAAGAAAGTCCGTGCCAGTATGGTACTTAGTACAGATCCGTTGGCAGCCATGGAACACGATATACCAACTCTATCATGTAGGGATGAAGATTATTTTTCATGTTTTTCAACGTAACAATCACATAAAATTCCGGGCGACCCTTAACCCTTGTGCAAAATAGCAGATATTCGAAGAAGATAAAATTTCACTATACGATACACGAGCCAAAAGTCTAGCCAAATAATTGCTATCATTAGAACCTTTTTCATGTTACGTGGCTGACTACCTTACAAGCACAACTCAAGGATACTTCATCCATCACCAATAAGGGTTTTCTTAATAAATTCTTTTAGAAATTTAGATTTGTGTCGAGCCCGAACTTTAAATTTGGGTTTAATAGGTCCTTAAATTTTATAGAAGCTCAAATAAATCCCTAAACTTTTTATTTTGTGTCTAATAGGTTCTTGAAACTTTTTATTTTGTGTCTAATAGGTTCTTGACCAGTTCTACACTTTTTAAAATGTAGAACCAATTGGACACAAATTGAAATTTAATGTCCTATTAGACAGGCATTCAATTTTATGTGTAATAGATTCGTTAGTTTAAAAAAAATATTAAATATGTCTGTAACAGTCCAAACTCACCACTAGCAGATATTGTCCTCTTTGGGCTTTCCCTCTTAGGCTTCTCCTCAAGGTTTTAAAATACGTCTACTAGGGAATCCTTATAAGTAATGCTTCGTTCCCCTCTCCAACCGATGTGGGATCTCACAATCCACCCCGCTTAGGGACTAGCGTCCTTGTTGGCACACCGCCCAGTGTCTGGCTTTGATATCATTTGTAACAGCCCAAGCCACCGCTAGCAGACATTGTCCTCCTTGAGCTTTCCTTTCCGAGCTTCCCCTCAAGATTTTAAAACGCATCTGCTAGGGAGATGGTCCAGCCCTACTCCGACCAGTGTCTCGCACCGTTCGGTGATTGACTTTGATACCATTTGTAACAGCTCAAGCCTACTGCTAGCAAATATTGTACTCTTTAGGCTTTCCCTCTTGGGCTTCCCCTCAAGATTTTAAAACGCGTCTACTAGGGAGAGGTTTCCACACCCTTATAAAGAGTGTTTCGTTCCCCTATCCAACCAATGTGGGATCTCACAATGTCAAAGGCATATTAGACAAAAAAGTAAAAAGTTCAGGGACCGATAAATTTTTTTTAAAGTTGGTCCTATAAGATACAAACACGTAAATTTAAGACTAAACTTACAATTTAACCTTATTCTTATTTTCCTCCGACTTTTAAGCTGTGCAACCTTCCTGGAAAGTTACTTGAAAATTTCAAGTTCTAACTTACTTGGCCGAGAGATGTTAAAACATAACAAGTACCCAAAACTATCTTGTACAGATATGGAGTCTAGGCATGACATGCCATTGATGGCATAGTAAGGCAGGCCCAAATGTTCTAGTGCATCAACCTAGATGAAGTTCAAGTTTCAACTTACTTGTTGGCCAAGATAACTTAAAAGTACTGCAAATCTAAAAATCAAGTACAAGATTTCCAAAAGCATGCTCTAAAAGGTAACATCATAAAATTTACCATTGCAATTGCTTCCTCTACATCATCCTTATTCCTTTCGGCGACACGTCCTCTTAATGCTTCCAATGCATCCCTAAGCTTCTTCAATAGGACATGTTTTTCCATTGAAGCTGCCTCTCTTAGTCTAGCCTGAATTGCACAAATAACTAGATTATATTTCGCACATTTTCGGTATAAACGTCAAATTTCAAATTTCCCAAAATTCAGTCTTCTCAATCATGTTATCCTTCTCGATAAAAGTTTGGTTTCTTATAAAAAAAAAACAAAAAAACAAAAATAAAGAAGAAGAAGAAGAAGATTTCCCCAAGTTAGAGAGTGAAACGGAACTATGAAAGAAGAACTCACCAAAGGGAACTGATCCATATTCTTCCACTTACATCAAATCAAGCAAATGAATGGATCAAATAAATATAGTTTTACTAATAAGATTTTGATATCTAAAGAAAGTTTAAATGTATACGCAACAGTGAAACAAACTCTTTTTTCATTACTCGTTTACATGAGATACGGGTTTATGAACCGCTAAAGAATTAAAAGAAGATAGTTTTAAAAGTACGATTTCTCATTTTAATTCAAATATACGTTTAGTCTTGAACTTTGAAGGTTGCGTCTTGTAACAGCCCAGGCCTACCACTAGTAGATTTTGTCCTCTTTGGGCTTTCCCTTTCGGGCTTCCCTCAAGGTTTTAAAACGCATCTGTTAGGAAGAGGTTTCCACACCCTTATAAGGAATGCTTCGTTTCCCTCTCCAACCGACCAACATGGGATCTCACATGTCTATAATAGGTGAATTATGTGTTTAATACACCCCGATATTTAGAAGTGTCTGATCGGTTCCTCAAATAGTTGAATGATATGTCAGACACAAAAATTTGGTCTCCTACAAAACTACTTTTCAATTTTGAGTCTAATACATCCATGAACTTTCAAGCATTTTCCAATAGATAGTAATGAAGCAATACCAAAACAGATATTTAGCTTATAAAAAAATTATGTACAAGTAAAGGGTTTTCTTGTTTTGGTAGTAAACATAACTTTTCATTGAAAAAACCTAACCTCTTCAGACAACTTAGCAGCAGCAGCCAAACCCTTCTCAAATTTATTGGTCAAGTCTCGAACCGAGAGGCGTTTCTGCTGTTCCAAAAGTTGGGCAGCCTCGCAAGCAACGACCTGCCTCATAGATAGTACTTTGGGATCATCTACTGCCTCCACAATCTGATTGTTAGCTCCAATTTTGTAGTTTGGAAAACGACTGGAAGCAAATATCACATCCGCTGATACAGCTGAGACACCCTCTCTTTGCATTGTGTCATTATAAGTACGGCTTATCCTTGTCATTTTCTAGGCCGCCTACTCTGTAAAACACAAGATTTGTCTGTTTAGCAGAAAAAATAGAACCAAAAGAACCAATAAGTGAAATATGTCTTTTAACAACAAATTTATTTCTAGGGAAATTGAATAATTTTGCTAAAGATTCGCCATGAAACCATGGAAAAAAAACAAGATGACAAAATATCAAGCTCAGTAACGACCATCTAGCTTAGCTGTAATAGCCCAAGCTCGTAGCAAATATTGTCTTCTTTGGGCTTAAACATGTCTATTAGGGAGAGGTTTCCACATCCTTATAAGGAATGGTTTGTTCCCCTCTCCCACTATTGTGGGATCTCACAATCCACCCCCCTTGTGAGCCCAACGTACTCACTAGCACACCGCCCGGTGCTTGACTCAAATACCATTTGTAATAGCCCAAGCTCACCGCTAGCAAATATTGTCTTCTTTGGGCTTTCCCTTTCAAGCTTTCCCTTTCAAGCTTCCCCTCAAGGTTTTAAAACATGTCTATTAGGGAGAGGTTTCCACACCCTTGTAAAAAATGCTTCGTTCTCCTCTCCAACCGATGTAGGATCTCACATTAGCTTTATCGAATCAATCATTCTTTCAAAAACTTCAAAAAAACCTCAAACTTTTTCTTTCTTATCTTGATAGAAAACAATAAACATCATTGATTACTAATTGCCTGATGCGTTTCTCTATTTTCATAAAACACCCAACAGCCATCACAGAAAGCATCATTCCAAATAACACAAAAACACGAATTGGTACCCAAAATTAACCTATCAAAAACACAAGGAGACAAACAATGCAGCAATTTATAACAACAATTGAAGAACACAGTCACACACAAACCCCAAAATGTGCAAAAAACCAGGATAAACCCATAGAGCGAGAGAGAAAACAAGCACATATGCAACAAAAACCCAAAACACATAGAGAAAAACCCATTATAAATCTCAAAATTAGACACAAAATGGTGAAGTTTAGACTTACAGACGACTGAAAACACTCCTTGAAGAAGATTTTCGGGTCTCTGATTCTCGGATCAGATATACGCAAGAAGCTCCTCGACTCGATTACCAAACAGAGCCAGAAAAACTGGAATATTAATTGAGAGAAAAAAAAATTAGCTGTTCGCTTTTTGAAAAACGATAGCAATAGAGAGAGAAAGAGAAGCCGCAGTGTTTGTTAATTTGGGTAAATTGGAAGGAAGACCGCGGAGTCATAGGGTTTGAAGGCATCGGCCATGGCGGGTCCTCCTCACCACATTATTTCGTCTTCCATTTTATTGTCTTTAAGGATGGATTTAATATCTTTACCAAAATAGTGAATATTTAGATAGCGGATTGAATAACGTAATTTTATAAGGTCAAATTCTAAGAATTTATCAAATAAGGTAATTCATCTAAATTCAATTAAAAAAAGCCTTATTTTAACCTATGAATTTTGAAATTGATAGTGTTTATATAATCTCGTAACCCGACCATTTGAGCTACTTAATTCAGATCATAAAAGTTGGATTGAGTTAGATTTTTCTTAGTTGGGTTGAAATTTTGAGAAATCGACAATTCGATTTGGTTTGCAGGTTTAAATTTTTGGGTCGGGTATAACCCAACTCAACCCTACTATACATTTTAAGAATTTTTAAAATTTATAATTGACGATATTTACGGTAAATGTTAAAGTCAAACCTTCAGGGTGGGGCATTCTTTCCTTTCTCGAATAGATGTGGGTCTTATGTCCACCCCTTTCGGAAAGGGGCACTCTTTCCTTCCTCCAATCGATGTGGGACCCCACCAAATCGTCTCCCTTTGAGGTTGAGCGTCCTTACTGGCACATCGCCTCATGTCTAACTCCTTGACCCTCGTTGGCACATGGTCTGGTGTCTAGCTTTGATACCATTTGTAACGCCCCAGATATACCGTCACCCGATATTGTCTTCTTTGGACTTTCTTTCAGACTTTCCCTCAGATGTTTAAAACACATCTACTAGTGGAAGGTTTCCACACCGTTACAAAGAGTGTTTTGTTCTCCTCTCCAACCAACTTGGGACATCACGTTACCACCTTTCCTATTCGGGAATCTCCGGATCTACGCTTATTTTCAACTCCCCGAAGCATTTCGTCGCTTACTACGCCCTTCCTCGTCTCTGGGTGCCTAGGTATCCACCGTAAGCCTTTCTTCGTTTGAACCTCGCNNNGCCCTTAACTTTAAGGCTATGCCATCCTAAGGTGCTGCTAAATGGAAGGATCTTATCAACGTCCATGAATGATAAATCATAGATCGAACTGCCGAATCGGAAAAATGGAGTGCTATCATATAGCTTTATATCGGTTAAGTTCACGAGTTGGAGATAAGCGGACTCGAACCGCTGACATCCGCCACAGGGTAAACCACCGCCTCTCAGGCCCCCGACTGATTCTACCATAGAGGCCAACGATAGACAATAACTCCCTCCCGAACACAGCTTACAACTTTCATCGTACTGTGCTCTCCAAAGAGCAAACGTCCGTAGCTACAAAATATTCGAAACTATTCTTTAAAAAATAGGGTTCCGCTTGATATAGCTGTTACTTCCACCTATTGATTTATTTGGTTTGTTACCTAATTTTTATAAAGCAAGTCGAGTATTAAAAAAAAAAAATTCTAAAAATTTGTTTTTGATCCTCGAATTTGATGAATAATTTAATTAAAAAGCCCATATTTTAAAAAACCAAATAATTATGGGACGGAGTTCGAATTATTGAACGTTTGATATTTTAAAAATTATAGTTGAAATTTAATTTTGTTATAAAAAAATTCTAACCCGAACATAATTAAGTGGATAAAAATATAAATTAACGTCTAACGAAGCAATAATTTGATTCCCGCTCACTAATAATTTGATTCCCGCTCACCGACTTTTAAAAAAATAAATTTTGATATTAAAAGAAAAAGAAAAAGAAAAATGAAAGCATCATAAGTCCCATCTAAAAGATAAGGATTAACATATAAAATAATTATAAAATAAATAAGAATTGTTACAAAATATGAAAAGAATATAATTTAGGCATCAATTAATCTACGAGATGATCACAGCCACAAGTTTCACTTCCAAACACATTTTCATCCAACGGCTCAAAGTCATTGCTTCTTTGTTGAACGTTAAAAATATTTGCCAAGAGGTCATCGATGACGTCCCATATGTTTTGTGCTTGTAAATTAACACGCATCTTTAATGATCACACTACGTAGTTGCTCTTTGTGAGTAACGGGTACTGAAACGTTACATTTTCCTCGTTTATTATGTTCGATGAGGTCTCATACGCATTCTGCTTGTAAATTAACATGCATATTTAACGATCACACTGAGTAGTTGCTCTTTGTGAGTAACGGGTACTGAAACGTTACATTTTCCTCGTTTATTATGTTCGATGAGGTCTCATACGCATTCTGCTTGCAAATTAATAGGCATCTTTAACGATCACACTGTGTAGTTGCTCTTTGTGAGTAACGGATACTAGGACGTTACACTTCCCTCATTTCTACTTATATATATATAATCTCGTTTAGTAATGTTCTATTTTTCTATTTCTCATATAACGACCCATACTCAAGATTCGAAATCTAGATTCGACACGATGATTATGACATTTTCTTACATCATCTACGACATGGTCACGTTACATACTTATCACTTCTAAAAGTGAAGATTGTCTCTGGACTCGATACCGGATGTCCCCGACATTTTGTTACATTCTCTGCGACATGGTCACCTTAATTGTTCATCACTTCTAAAAGGTGAAGACTATTCTCACATACCAACAGAACTTATTTCAACATGTTTTGTCCTTGCTCACGTGCATTCTAGAAAAATTCTCAAGAGGTCACCCAACATAAAATTGTTAGAAAGTAAAATAAAGTTCACACGTTGAACAACTGAAATCAATCATATTTTTTTAAATTAATAAAATTATTTTAAATTTTAGTGCGACTTAAAATTATTTTATAAAAAAATATTTAATCTATTTTAACATTTAAAAATATAAAAATTAATATAAAAAAATATTTAAAAAATATAAAAAAAAATGAATGACAATTTATATCAATTTACGGATTGATAACGACGGTTTAAATTCTCGTACCCACTTATCGTAATAAAAAATTAAATAGAAATAATATCTCGATATTATTAACT
The DNA here is from genome assembly GCF_002738365.1 of Cucurbita moschata. Lineage (NCBI taxonomy): Eukaryota > Viridiplantae > Streptophyta > Magnoliopsida > Cucurbitales > Cucurbitaceae > Cucurbita > Cucurbita moschata. The sequence continues at coordinate 3,065,976 of NW_019268541.1, forward strand.
AAAATATATTGAAAATATAATGCATCTTTTAATACAATAAATGAAGTACAAAGATTTGAACTTTCGAAAGCATTAAAAGTTATGATTTCGGGAGTGCAATGGTTGGGTTGTGATATAGAAACCCTAGTTGAGTCTATAATAATGTTCGTAAACGCTTTGGATATGCAAACCCCTAATTCACAAATGCTAAACTCCGAAATCAAGTTGATTTTATTTCAAATGATCGTAACGCTCGAGAATTTGATCTAACAACCTTATCGAAGAATAGATCTAAATATTTAAGCACTCCAAAACGTTAAGAAATTACTCTAGTAAAAAGTAAGATTCAAATTACTTCGTTTATCGAATATCTCAAGGTAAAAACACTTTATGAGATTCGAATAACTCCATAAGTAAGATTGATCGTGTATAATGAACATGCAACCTAAACTACCTATAATTGTGAAGAAACTTAGTTATCGGCTAAAAGAAAATACAAATGCACTTTTATTACATTTTCGAATCTACTTTTTTATTTATTTATATATATATATATATATATGACCAGATATTTCAAAATTATAATTTTCATATTTTATGATCGTAATTGGTAAAATATAATTTTAAATTAAATAAAATTTTTTAAAAAAGTTTATATTACTGAGGGAGAGACATTGATTTATATGAACATAAATTTTTTTGGACACCAAATTTCGGGTTTGTTAAATTGGTAACTCGAATGACTCAAATAGGGTTCATAACTCGTCCTATATTTTCAGGTTGGGCCCAGTTCGGAGTCGGGTTGTTCATATATTTTTTAATAATTTAAGAAAGTCATACTCGTTCACAACAATAAAATCATAAAACTCAAATATCAAATATTCACATGTCACACATCTCTTACAAACGTCAAATATTTTCGATGTTCATAATAATGTTAGAGTAGAGTTGATTCGAATTGTCGATCAACAAAAAGAAAATTCTAACTCGATACCAAAATGAAATTTAAGTTTGAGATTGATAAGTTGTGGAAATGGATATGCCACAAGAAAACGCATATAATTTCTGTTGTAAATTCATTATCCATTGACCATTGGCAGCAACGAGGCTGCATCCAATTTGATCACCCGAAATCGAAAAAGCGAAGAATTAGTGGGTTCGTGCGTGGATCTCATAAATTTTTCCCTCCGATTATCATTCCCTGATAAGGAAAATACGTGTGTAACAATTCAGGAAAGTTGAAGAAAAAATCATTTAACTCTTCATTTTCTTCCTTCCACTTGTCGTCTCAGATCCAATCTATTCATCTCCTCGCTGCCACAGGTGCGTATTTCTAATCGATTTCTTCACAAACTTATTTTTTCATGGATGTTTCTTTATTCAAGAATCTCCTACTGTAGTGATGCGAAACAATCGGTTCTCAATGTTTATGTTTATGGATTTATTGATCCTTGATGTTTCTCGAGGAATCGGGAAATCGAGAGACGATCGCGAGTATCTCTGGCTTGATTCTGTTGCGTTTTGTATGAGAATCGTATTTAATGATCGATGATATACGGATGTTCATTGAAATCGACTTTTGTGTGAATTAGTTTTACTCTGGATTCTACGGCTAATAGTGAAAATTTGATTCTGATGATGATAGATCAGACCTTGAGGTTGGTTTTTGAAAGCGTTGTGGATGGGGATTCAAACGATGGGTTCACAATTGAACGGCCAACAGTCCCATTTACAACCTGCCTCGTTGATGAGACAAAATTCATGGTATGGTCGTACTCTTGATGAGGTTAAAAGCCAGTTAGGTGAATTGGGGAAGCCTGTAGGGAGCATGAACCTTGATGAGTTTCTTCATAACATCTGGGCAGCTGAAGACAACCAATCCATGGAAATGGAGAGTGAAAGTTCCTCTTCGGCGTATTCTCTGCAGCGTCAAGCCAGTTTCACACTGGCTAGAGCGTTGAGTGGGAAGACTGTTGATGATGTGTGGAGGGAGATTCAACAAGGGAAGAAGAAGAAGAAGAATTGTGAAGATTTGAAAACTCAGAGTAGCGTGACTACACTTGGTGATATCACTTTAGAGGATTTCTTGATACAAGCAGGGCTTTATGCTGAGGCTTCTCCAAGTCCCATTATGAGCTTGGATGCCATTGATTCTATGGATGAGCAGACTTTTTCACAGAAAATCGGCTTGTTGTCGTCGTTCCCTTCGCTTGGCACACTGTCAGATACAACACCAAAACGGGGAAGGGATCCCTCAGACACATTTGAGGAGACTATGGACCGGAGGCTAAAGAGGAAAATCAAGAACAGGGAGTCTGCTGCTCGATCTCGAGCAAGAAAACAGGTCATTATTTGGGAAGCTTTTCCTGTTAAAGGACTAATTATTTCTTATATTTAAGCACTAATCCTCTGATTCAAATGTAGGCCTACCATAATGAATTGGTGAATAAGGTCTCACGCCTTGAAGAGGAGAATTTGAAGCTCAAGAAAGAGAAGGTGATTGATTTTGTTGCATGTGGTTTATTGTGTGGTCATGCACCCTTATGCCTACTTGATTTATTGAATTTTAAGTTTCAATGCCAATTCTATGATTGGGGTTTTAATTTTCAATAGGATGGGAACAAAAGAGGCATTCATTAATGAAATAACCCACATTCTTGAGGAATAATTATTAGTTTATCACTAGGTCAAAAGGAAAAAGGGCACAAGGAAAAAAGATGTGCTAAATTTTGGTGCCTATGAGTCAGCCTATAAATTAGTACTCACCTATTTAGCTTATGTTTACAAATTAGAACCGAGAATGGGAGGATAAAAATACTTTTCCTTCCTTCTCACAATTCTTGAAAGGTCCCACTCTGTATTAGCCCAAGCCCTTCGCTAACAGATATTATCTATTTTGGCCTGTTACGTATCGCCGTCAACCTCTAGGTTTTAAAGAATGTTTCGTCCTCCTCTCCAACCGATGTGAGATCTCACAATCCACCCCCTTTGGGGGCCAGCGTCCTCATTGGCACACCGCCCGGTGCCTGGCTCTGATACCATTTGTAACAGCCAAGCCCACCGCTAACAGATGTTGTCCTTTTTGGCCCGTTATGTATCGTCGTCAGCCTTACGGTTTTAAAACGCGTCTATTAGGGAGAGGTTTTTACACCTTTATAAAGAATGTTTCGTTCCCTTCTCCAACCGACGTGGGATCTCACATAATCCATTTCGTTTGTCACCTATTTTGATAAAGACAGAACTGAGGATCTTTGGGATAATACTGATGTTTGTTGGAACTTGGGCTGAGGAGGAATCTTAATGAAATGGAAGTTGAAGAATGGCTCTCTGTCTTACTGATAAGGGCGATGGCAGATTGTGGAATGTAGATTTCCTGGGAACTCTCTATTTCTTCTTTGCTTAAGCATTTGACTAGAAAATGAAAGGTTTTGTCAAGTCATCTCCACTTTTGTTTGCGATTTCTCTTTGAACTCTTCTCCTTGGAGGCTGTAAATAATGGATACAAGAATTTTAATTCGGGCATCTTTCAACTCTTGCTATATTTTGTGCACAAATAATGACAATGTGTTGCTGTGCTCTTTTTTAAGAGACATTGGGATATCTGTCGTGAAGCTTTTAAGCTCAATAGGGTGGAGAATTTTATGGCTCAAGGTTTCTATTATGAGAAAAAATAACTGAGATAGTTGCTGCAGTTATTTGGTCTGTAAAAGTAACTGGAGATTCCCCATTAACACGGGAATAGGAGACAACTTCCTTAGCTTAGGTATCATGGAAGGACTAGGCAGTGGTAATAGTAGGAAGAGAAATGAGGCACTTTTAATGGCTAAGGAGATTCCCCATTAACACGGGAGTTGTTGAACTGGACAATAGTTAACATGCCCACATGTATTCTTTTATGTCTCAATGCAATTGGTTTCTCGTAAAAGAAAAGAAAAAAAGAATGAACAAGAAAATAGTTAGCTAGCATTAATGGGAGTGATAAGGGGCACAAATCAAACTTAAGCATATAGGGAGAGTTTTACCATCAGAATTGGATGGCAAAAAAAATTTATTCTGCCATCCTTGCACGTACGGGGAGTACGCAGCTGACGTGATAGCTGCCCCTACTATATGGACCGCCCAAAACCTGGGGCTAACATTTTAATTAGAAATCTACATTGGATTGCGGCGAGACTAAACAGGTAGACTGAAGCTCTGGATCACAAAATGTAGGACAACAAGCCCCGGACCGGATGGATGATCACCCCTCTCAAAATTTCCTATGCTTTAAGTGGTAAAGTGCCAAAGAACTATCACTATGATTAGTAGGGTGAAAATACCAAATCCTGGAATATAATGGCATGGAGCTAGGCTGATAACTGAGTCTTGAGTGGAGAGAATTCAGTGAACTTTTGCAGATCTTAGGGAGAATACAAGTGGGAAGGTGAAGATAAGAATATCTGGAAGTTACTACAATTTAGAATTTTCAGCTAAGGCCCCTGTTCACCATTTTGAGAGCTGCTAAAGTTGCCCTAGAGGGTGAGGGTGATCTATCAAAGATAAAAGCAGAAGTGTTCAAAGAAGATAGAAGTTTGTTAGAAACTATGTCCTGAGGGAGTAAATATGGTCGAAGGGATTCTGAGCAACGGATACTTTAGACTATTGCTGTAATGGCAATCCTATAAGAATGGAATATTTACTGATGAAATAATATTGTCTCTCTCATTTGCTTGTCACCTGATACAAAATTGGCCACCATTATTCTGATTGGCTTAGTATACTCCTAAGGTTGTTAAAGACAACAACTTAATAAAATCATAATTCATAGTGTATAGATATGGGATCCATGTAGAGAAGATGTATCTGATAATGAGAGATTCAATCAACCTCAGAGAGGAAAACTAGGGATTCCTGCATAATTAGGTAGCCGGAATCGTGGCCTCAGGACCGACACCCGAGGCTCCTCGAGTGGGGACCTTCTTTGGATACAACACCAGAGGTTCCGTGAGTCCAAAGACGTCTAAGGCAAGCCCAAAAGAAGATTTTCCTCTTCCTCACATCGCTGTTCTGGTGGATTACACTTTTTTAAAGTTTAGAAACGAAATAGATGAAGCGTACTCGAAGAAAACATTAGTCACATGTCTTAGGTATGAACTGCAGCAATTCAATATCGAAGTGCAAAGAGGATCTATTCTTAGTTTTCAGTTCACCTCATTCAGTGTTTAGTTTTCGACTCTCGGTTTGATTATGCTTGATATTCAATGTCCGCTTTGATCAAATGCAAGTATATTTCGTCTTCTTCATTGATGAACTAGATGCAGATTTGTTGTTTTACCACTATGTATATATAGTTTTGATTTGTGTTTCAAATGATTCTTGTGCCTGGTTTTCTCTCTCGCCATCTCAGTGAACTAAAATAATGTTCTGATCTTTCAACTACTGACCCTTTTTCATCTAACCAAGTAGGAATTCGAGAACACGATGCAAAGCGAACCAATCTCGGAACCGAAGTATCAGCTGCGAAGAACTAGTTCAGCCTCCTTCTAAGCTGCATCTTTGGTAGAAAAGGTATTGGTATGGTGGGTATGTAGGGAGAATGTTGCAGTAAGGTATACTACAGAGAGTCAGCTGCATGTTTGTGGCTCCAACGCTGAATATAGTTTGGTTTTACATGTACATTATTTATTGATCCATATCTAATTTTCAGCTATAGAGAGCAGCAAAAGTTCAATGCTCATAATCCTGTTTCTGTTTCTGTTTCTGTTTCTTGGGCACGAATGCCAAGCAATTCTCATCTGAAACTACACTTTGTTTTTTAAGGTTATTTGGTAGTTCTCTTTTAAATGGCTAATAAAGAAAGAAAAAGAAAAGAAGGTATGCTTTGAAACCGAGCAGCTCTAGACGTTCAACTTGTTGAGACATGCATTTTCGATTAAGAGGTAAGAAATTTGAATCTCTCCGCTGTGTTGAGGAATATTTCAATAAAAATTTTGTTGAAAATATTTAAATTAATAAACAAACATTTTACTTGTTATAATCTTGAAAAACAACTATCTTCACATTATTATTTTAGTTTTTTGTTAGTTACTTTGTTAATGTATCTTGTATTCTTGCACTTTGCACTAGAATGGAAATGTGAACTAATTTCTTGTCTTGATATAATTAGATTTCATTTTTTCACGTCCATGTAATTGGTCCATGTAATTGGTACCTAGTCCGTTGGAGGGAGAACGAAACATTCTTTACAATGATGTGGAAACTTCTCCCTAGTTGGCGCGTTTTAAAAGAGGAGCCCAAAAGGGAAAGTCCAAAGAGGTCAATATTTGCTAATAGCGGGCTTGAGCTGTTAAAAATGGTATTAGAGCTAGGCACTATGCAATGTGTTAGCTAGGACATTACGCCCTAAAGAGAGGTGGGTTGGGGATCCCACGTAAGGAATGGGCGCCTGGTGGACTGGGGGTCCCACATCGATTAGAGAAGAGAATGAGTGCCTGCAAGGACGATGAGCCCCGAAAGAAGTGGATTGTGTGATCCCACATTGGTTGGAGAGGAGAACGAAACATTCTTTATAAACGTGTGGAAATCTCTCAGCATACTTAAATTCTAAAACTTGAGACTCTAAAACTTGACACTTCTCTCAGCAGTATTTCAAAAGAACTTCAAAGCTCCATTTTTAGCTGATTTCTTGATGTGCATTTCGTTCCTATCAGTTTCATTCTTTCCCAATCCGATCTGGTTGGCTGTACATAAGGAAACAACTTTCCTGATGAAAAGAGTATCGTTCTCAGAGGAAAACAAAACCTTCTAAACCAAAACCAAACATAAATTCCCTCCTATGACCCTAACATTATAGATATCAATCGTCTCCCAAATTAATACTCATTCTTCTTCTATGAGCTAAATGCATAACTTTCAGTTTGCTTCATGCTATATCAGGCAAGGATACTCAGATTACAATCAGCACTTGCAAACATCAATATGACCAACATAATATCATACTTGGAGAGAATGAGATGCCTTTTTCTAATGGTTGCAAACCTTTTCGAGTCGGGCAGATGATCCGAGAAGTAGCTTGCATAGAGTTAAATCCTCTTCAAGCGTGTGAGAGATGGGGAAGCTGCAACTCTTTCCTCCTTGAAGGGTTGAGTTGAAGAATCAGAAAGATTAGGCATCCTTGAAACACTACCTTTTCCTTTCTTGGCATTTGGCCCAAATTCCTCTATCATGTATTTCCACCCATCTATCGGTCTCCGACGACTAAATATATGGGTCTTGATGAAACTAGCAATCTGCACATGAAAACGAGCAACTTGGTAACGAGTACGCTAAAGAGAGAGTTTCTGAAATGAAAGAAAATCCAGAGCAACAACAGTGTATAGGGATAACATAGAGGGGCGTGGTGAACTCCGAATGAACGAAATGATATCCTTGATTAAAGAAAGTTAAGATTGTAACATCACACTATCGGTAATTCATTAACCATTTCAATTGTAAACAATGCAATAACACTAGTCCTGTCATAGACGAGTCGGTTATAGTTTTCTTCTGTGATTTTTTCTCGACTAGAGTTTTCCAACCCGGTCTCAGTGAACCGAGCCAGAATTTGACAGCTACAACCAGAAAGATCAGAAAATTCTTAGTTCTTAATCCATGTTATATGCATACTACCTCTGGATTTAGTTGAAATGATACCACGAGCAATTATTTATTGTTTCATTCAATAAATGAGCTATTATAGTAATTATACGAGAAGCCATAAAGTCTTAAGATTATGTACATTTCAAGCTTGGTAATTTAGCTTACAAGAATGGTTTTCAACAGAGTTGTGGGATGTTTATTGCTTATTTTTTTAGTTCAATGGGGGTGGGTAATCTAACATTTGACCTCTTGGTGAACGGTACATGCTAAAACCAATTAAACTATGCTCAAGTTGACAAAAATATTATATCGTTTATCTAAGTGCTCTTTGTTTCCTTTGTGTTGCACGATTACACAAATTTTCTTTTCCCTTGTATATTTCATCTTTCTAATGACAAGTTCTGTCACTTATCAGAAGAAGCCTTTTTTCTTTAAATAAAGCGTGGTAACAACAATAGCAAAACGAGGAAATATTAACACACCTGAAATTTGTTGTATGCAATACGACGATCGAACTCCTGAAGAAGAATGTCTTCTTCCCTTTGTGTCATCTCCCATACATTTCCCTCGTGGCCTTTGGATGTCGTTTCCCATCCATCTGGTTTGTTTCTGAACTCTGAGGAACTTGGAACTTTTGAATGGTTTAAATCATCATTGACAGACTCAAAAATCCTGCAATCATAGCAGTTTAGACTTGTTGTGCTAGCTCAAGAAAAAAATGGAAATAAAAAAAAATAGCAAGGCAGTAACTTGCAGACATATTTTCCTTATTGTGTTCTTTTGTACGAGTGAGTTTTACGCCGACCAGACTCGAAGCTTCTCAAGCTCAAGCATTTACATTTCTAGTTAGAGACCAATGTCTTGGAGCTAACATTGGATCCACTCAAGAACCTACTAGTCTAGGTAAATATCTAATGCATTCATGATCAGGTTTTGAGCTACCCCTCCTTAGATTATGCTCACGACCATACCATTAATCTCTAGCTCGCTCGGGGTCCACCAAGCCAGCTCTTAAAGACAATGGTTCTAAGTTATTATCATTTGGGCTTAAGGTATTGTTAAATTCAATCCCTCGTAGTGGGCATTGGTCTCTCTAACTTTTTGTAATTGTCTATTTGGTCTAATTCTTTTGGATTGGAACCTTTATTTTCTAAGTTAGTGTTGGAAATCCTTTCCATAGAGATGATTTTTCTGTGTTCTTTCATATATCTAAAAAATTTGGGGTCGAATCCAATTAACAAACACCTTTACTAATGATCAGCAGATAAACACCACAAACATGAGGATTTAACCATTTGCATTAACAAAAGAGAAAGAAGAACTCACTCAGAGCAGCTATCCATCAATCTTTCAATGTCATCTCCACTGCCTGTAATGGAATCCCCCAACCTAGCCTCCTCTTGCTTCTCAATCTCCTTCATCCACAAATTAGCATGAATCCTCTGTTTCTTCAATCTATAATCCTTCTTTATGTTTTCCAAGCTATAAAGCGACCCGCCGCCACCATCACCTTCCATCTCTTGCTGATCCACTCCTTGTTTCTGCGTTTGAGATGCCTTTCGCCTCTCGTTCCAATTCTCATTCATATCCTCAACAAATGCTTTCGTCTCTGCATCCACATCCGACGGCAACACAATCGTAGGGTTTCCAGACGGGAAGTTCACATCGCTCTCCCATGGCGCTTTATTCTTCGGCGAAAGGTCTTGCGGAAGCCAAGCAGATTCCCAAGTATCATTCCACTCATCGTCGCCATTGCCAAACTTCCCGAAACCGGAGGTAGGGGAAGAAGATCTGCTTGACAAGGCTCTACCGTGGAAGGATGAACCGAAATGGGATTGTTTGATTTGCAGAGGCAGATCAAGAACTCGATTCTTATTCGTTGAATAGAATTTTCCAATGCGATGAAGGGAATTCATGTGTGATTAACAAATGAAATAAGAACAAGGATTCGGATTGGCGGCCACAAATTACTGCACAGTGAGGAGAAGACTTCGGAAGAAGAAGAAAGCCGGAGAGGTTGGGAGAAAGGAAGGCGCGGAAGTTCGAGAGAGGTTTGGTTTTTATTAAAGAATTTTCTAAATTAATAAAAATATTTTGAGCCATTAATATTATTAATTTAAAAAAAAAAATTAATAAAAATTGTTAATTTATTTTAAAAATATTTTTCTTTAACAAATACTCTTAATTTCTTTTTTAAACCTATTAACACATTTTAATTTTTTTAGAAAAATAAAAAAATGCTCTTTAGTGTTTTAAAATATAAACATATAATTAAAAAAAAGCATTAATTTCCTTAATTTTTGTATAAAAAAAATTCAAAATTGAAAACCGTCTTATACCCGGTAGATAATTTCTAATTTCTTTTTTGAAGTTTAGTGTTATTAATGGTACTTTTGAAAATTCATAGATATTTTTTAACACGTGGATATTATTTTTAACAGGACTAAATTTAAGATATTATTGAAACTGCGGGCGTTTATTGAACTATGCTTAATTAATACCTAACAACACGGGTATCGTGTTCAAGTAGAAGATATTATTTAAGAAAATTAGATGGTAATTTAATAATTATGTTTAAATCCTAAACCCTAAACCCTAAACCCTAAACTATGTTTGGATTGACAAAAATTGCAAAATTGATCCCTCAACTACGATTCTATGAGATTTGTACCTTAACCTTTAGTCGAGAAAATAATTCCCGAGAATGTTGCAACTAAAAATTTCAATAATGTACGAAATCACCTTACGATCAAACCCTCAAACTATAAAATTGTAGCCATCTAACTTTTTTTTTTATTTCAAACAATTGTAGCTCGATCTGTCGTAACCCTAATCCATTCCCATTTTGGACGGATTAGATCTACTAGTTCTTTGATTCTAGTCTCTCGCAGATTGTTGAATTAAAAAAAAAAAAAAAAGATCGAAAACTACTCTTCACCCTTATAAAAGTGGTGTGCTTTAATCTAATAAAGATCGAACCTCGAACCTCGAACTTCAAACCGAGTGAATGTATACCAATTATCATTGAGCTAATAGTCGCACATCTCTAATAAGATTGCATTTCAGTGGAAAAATGACAGAATTTTTTGGAACTCTCACCATTTGTGTCTTGTAAATCTCTAGATAATTAAACTAAGTAAATGTTGTCTAATGTGAACAAAATATGAACTATCAAATGAAATGATGCCAAAAAAAATGCCAGAAGGAAGAAACATTGTGATTATATGATTTCAATCACTGCTTCCTTCCAACACTTTAATCTACATACCTCATACAATGTCATTGTCTCTCCCTAACTTCATTTTTCTTTTCTAGCCAACGCCTCTCCTTTGTACTCACAGGCAGCAGTCACCACAAAGCCTGCTCCTATCTGGATCGAAAGTTTAACGTAAGGACGTGACACGAGAGGAACGGGGGAGGGGGTCGATGGTGCCCCGAGGAGGGGGGGGGNGGGGGGGGGGGGGGGGGGGGGAGTGCGTGTGTATAATTTGTAAATACTTACTTGACAGTCTCTTAAAACAGCGCGCTCCTGAAGTTGCACATTGCTGCAGATAACCGAACCTTGAATTGAACAACCGTCTCCAATGGTAACATGATCCATGACGACTGAATTAGCGATCTGTATTGACGAGGGTCGTAAAATTTAAAGTTAACAAGGTTCTTACAACAAATAGACAATGAAATTCCTCATTTTATCCCAAATTAATAGGTGATCATATGATACCTTCACATTGGAACCTATCCGGCAATGTTGGCCAATTACTGACCGTTTCACGCTACATTTGTCACCCATCTGTGAACCTTCTCCCAACATACAATGGGGTCCTACCTGAAACCCTCATCCCACTTAGTACAAGGGACTGACCAATATAATAAACACAAGTATAAAGTAAACCATCATTCGGGAAGTACAGATATTTGATTAATTCAGGAATAACAAGGAAATTCTCTCTACATGTTTCTTTCTTTTTTCTCTTTCTTTCTGGAATAAAAACCAAGCTTACATGGAGAAGAATGAAAGAGGACTTATGTTTTGCCTCTTCCTCGGAGAAAGATGATCAAACAATTCCCAATCATGGTCCTTGTAGATCTGATCATCTATATAATATACAAAAAGAAACTTCAGATATTTGATATCTTTCTTTTTTAATGAGATCTCAAGTTTCATTAGATATCTTACGACTGGAATCCCTCTTTTTTCTAATCCAGTTCCTCGAGGCTTTTAGAGGTTTTGAAAAGAAGTTTGGTCTCTTACTAGACCGTCATTTTATGCTGTTGTTTAACTTTCATATTCTCAAGAAATTTTTTCTTTTTAAGAGAAAACAAGAACAAGGAAACTACATTGGCGACCTTTACTATACAATATATGCCGCACGAATCAACATTTGGAATTATATACTAAAAATGAAGGTATTTATAAACTCACGGTGGTTTTTGATCCGAGTTGGGCAGAAGGATGAATGATGTTATTTTGAGCAGAGAAAGAGTAACCTGAAAGATGACTTGCTTCTCCAATAACCTTACAAAAATTAAATCAAACGTTAGTCACGAGAACAGATGCAACACAAGAAGGTAAGGAGTGGGTTCGAGCACTACAATAAACTTACATCCCGATTAATGTCGCTGTATGCTTGAATTGAAAATAAGCGAGCACAATACTTGCTACTAGGGGGAATATAAACACAACATTTATGTGTTTTTCGAACCAGAATAGATCCATTAGCACCATATGCATAAAGATCATGAAAGCTTGTAGTAGACGAATTAGAAAGTATCTGTGAAATCAATGCTTGGATCTTATGGGAGGAAACTTTCTCATTCCCATTTTCTTCCGCTTGGGGTGTTCGATTCAATACAACTTCTGACCTCTACATTTATTGAAGAAATTAATCTAGTTCAGTAAATTTATATGCACTTGTTGACACAATAGAATATGTCACGGCATTACAAACTAACCAACTGGCTCCGCACAAGATAGGGCAACACGTCTTGCCTTAAGCTTCGGAAAGTATCTTTTTGATCTAGAACCTCCTGCAAAGCAGATCTGGGAGATAATACAATGGAACATGCATAAGGATATAGACATCATTATGACTAATGTTGTAGTAGTAAACAAGGAGGATAATTAAATTGAGACCTTCTGAACGCATACATATATGCATCCATGAGATCAGTTCGGATATCCATCTGCATAAAAGAAAGAGATAAAGTAACATTAAACGCACGAAACATGTATAAGTCACATCATCCAGATGAAATGTAATAATCAAACTCGAAACATAAAAAAGGAAAAGTAATTCAACCAGATGAAATAATTGATAGGTTCGAAAATGAAGCGTTTCACAAAACTGTGAAACCTCAAAGGGCCTAATGTGGTTTGGTGCGATAACTTCAATCAAGCACATTAGTAATCAGTAGAAAGACAACTAGGTTTTAGAAGTACGGAAGTTTTTTTACCAAAGAATACCTTGTTATAGTAACCGTTACCTGGCCAACTGCACGGAGTATGCTCTTTTGAATTTTATAGTCTTTCTCGATTTCAGCACCTGGAATGAAATAAAAAGAACATAAAGGGAACATGTTGAATAAAATTCTATGGAGATATTCCAAAAAATGCTAACCGGTTGCTATGTATAGTAAGAACTGCTTGGTTGGATCAAGTCCAACAACATTGTGAACTACTGCTTTCTTGGTCTTATCTTTTCCACCAGTTGATCCAGACTCGGAAGACCCACTGACTGGAACAGAGCAGAGCATTGCAGTAACTACAGCATCATGCCGCCTATGCGCAGCAGCAACTGCACCAGGAGAAACATCAGAAACAAGATCACCACTGACAACCTGCAAGCAAAGGACATGTAACTGTAAATAAACATAGAGTTATAGATCATATGCTGCTTAAAGTGCTCAAGTCTAACCAATATATCATTTGCTGTTAAGTGGCGAGCAATGGCCCGAAGTGCCCCAGCAGTTCCAACATCCTCAGGAACAGAAGTAACCTACAAATAACAAATTCTTAGAAGAACTACAAGCAGTATTTTTCCTTGTAGGTAGCAATGGGGCTTGTGTATGTTTGGAAATCATCATTCTGACGGAAAATTTTGTGAAACCATTGCAGACTAGAAGAATATGTATTGAGATCAGCAACCTTTTTAGGTTACTTGTGTATAACCAACCCTCTCGATTTTCTCATTCATAAGGAAAAGTAAAAACGGAAGGTGATGTAGAGCAGCAGCATCGACATCAAAAACATGAAATTATGCAGAGTCCATCGAAGATAAAAAAAAAATCAAATGTATTTCAAATTTCAATAACTAGGAAAGCAACATAAACTTACTGCATACTTCTTAAACACTTTTGCAACATACCAATTGGACATTTTCGATATATAAAATGAACATGATTAACCTCATTGGACAACTAACTCTACTTGCAACATTTGCTTACCAAGAAGACTCATCCTAAGTAAGTGACTGCCATGGAATTTGAACTCATTCTCTCAAAGTCATTGTACATCAAGCGAATCCATTGTGGTTACCAACAAAATTAACATTTGTTATTGTAGTACATTTTCTGCATTAAAAGATTTCACGTTTAACTATAAATACAGAAGCTACCCCATTCACAAGTTCTTACAAAGTCCTAACACATGGCTATTTTAAATACATTAAAAGAAATACCCTTGAATTACACCACTTAACCATGTTAAAATTTATAGTTTCCCTACTCCAGACAACAAGGCTTCTCTCATACTATTGCAATATGAATTGTGTCCTGATGGGCATAAAAAAAACATTTGTGTTTTGTGTTTCACGTTCGTCAAAAGAGCGTACAAAAAGGGAGGAGAACTAGACGTTCAAGCCCAACCCAGAGGCTATAAAATTTTGCGAAGAAATCACTCCAACTAGTCAATAGCAGAGAAATAGACGTCGAACAAACACAAAAGTTCTTGCAAGCAAACAGCAAAAAGGCAATATTTGATCCAATCCAAACTTTCACTGAGCTTCCACCCAGTGCCCCAAGAAATTTTGTTCAATGAACCAAAACCTCCATTTCCAATATTTCTATTCGTACGAATAATATTTTTCTTCAACAATCAACATCAATTTAAATATCAAAATTTTCGTAATATAAGACCATTCATTGAAGTTCTCCCATTTTTTCTTTTATGTTAGAGAAAACGGTTAAAGATAAGATGAATATAACGATGTAATGTGAAAAATTCAGTTTTTACATTTTAATAAACTCTCAACATTCTTTCCTAAGTCCTACCATTTTATCTATAAATATTGACGTTATGATCTTTTATTCAGTCATGAGTCCTCAAAGCCTAAGGGTTCTTGCACAAGGTTAGTCCATGAAGGGCGAGTCAAGACTTAAGATCAGACGAAAAGGCGTCGTAACGGATAACGGGTGAATACTCCTATACTACTCAGAGTCCAGGGAGCGCAAAGGCACGCCCTAATTCTCCCCTGCGCGGGGAAAATGGAGCAAAAGGCAACCTCATATTTCATCCAGCAATTCGATCATACAAAACACTCAACCATCTCCATAGCCAAGTATTAAATAACAGCTTAGTACCTCTACACGTAGACGATCATCATAAGCCCCTGATATCCAACTCCCTATACGAAGAGCCACATCTTTACCTTCAGCAACCTGCACACATATAAAAACACAGTGAAATCATTTACTCCATACACCGCAGGGGAACATGCAAGAGTATACATTAGAGTAATAAAAGGAACCATACAACAATGAGATCCTTCAGGTTACTAAGTTCTAGAAGCTCCAGTACGTACGAGAGGACCGGACGATTCGCCACCGGCAGTAGTGCTTTGGGAAGCTCCTATTGGTGAAAACACCAGACAAATAAAAATACATTCGAGTAAAACCATAAGAATACCAAATTCCAAAGTGAAGATTGATCAATTGCTGAGAAAATTGAGATGAATGAAAGAGAAATGTTGATGATGAACATAAGGTTCGGAAGTGAAACCTTGGAAACAAGAGGTACAAGATTCTTTGAAGTGCCGCCGGCTAACACCACCACCTGAAAATCCATGGAAGCAGACGAAGAGGTGAAGTACTCTCTGAATCTGCGGGGAGTTCTTCAGCTTCCGTCAAAATCGATTGTGCTCGAGAATGGAAATTCTTCTTCTTCTTGTTCTTCGACTGTTTTTTTTTTTTCTGCGCTAATTTAGCAAAAAAAAAATCTCTCTAGTGAAGATTTCGCAGAGGCTTGTTCGTCGAATAGAAGGTAAATGCTAATAATAATAAAAGAAAATAATATTATAAATTTAGTCTTATTTTTTTTTAATATAATTTGTCGAAATTTAATAAATACATAAATCTATGTCATTAAAAATTAAAATTTTATTAAATTATGTCTACAGATATAATCATTATAAGCAAGTTGATCGTTCACAAGTTGTTCGTAATTATACCAGAATTAAAAGTTTATTTTAACTCTGTAATTACATTTTAATAATTTGTGTATGATCCAACCATAACCAAGTCTCTATCGAGTCCAATTTGTTTATGATATAGCCATAAATTAAGGCTCGATCGGGTCAATGAGAATTTGAGGTCTCATTATTAATTATTATCTTATAAGGTTATGTTCCCGACTCCCTATTTGGTCATATACAAAAATAATAATAATAATAAATAAACATACTCTACTGACTACAAAATTCATTCTCACCCAAGTAGATCAAAAGATAAGTTTAGAAGTTCATAATTCACTCAAGATTAAATTTACGGCGCATATAATTATTTTGTGAAATATTAATATTTTTAATTAACGGATTTATAAATAGAGATTAAATATTTCGTGATCTAGTCTTATAAAAATTAATTGTATAGATACCAACACTCCCATATCTCCACATTGGGTCGAATTAATAATATTATTAAAATAACACATTTAACCTTATCCCTATATTATAGGATTTTAGATTATTATTTGAATAAGATTTTATGTCCCCTATACATAAATATGTTAAAATAGAAATAAAATAATTAAAATTATTTTTAATTTTTGAAAATAAATCACTAATTATAAGGCTACAGGCATAACTCTAAACTATAATTTGGTATAGTTACGATGGATTTAATTTTATCGGGTTGTCGTATTTAGTTTTCAGTCCCACTAGCTTAAAGTGATATAGTTTATGTTGCACGTGAATGTATAATCTGACCCTAAATTGGGTGATAATTAGAACGTACAATGTCGTATAATGAGATGATCAGCGGATAGTGCTATGAGACCAGTGATGTCATGGTCCACGTCTATATTTTTAAAAACTATATTAATAATATCGTTTTGTTTTCTATTTCAAAGGATTTGATTTGTTATTATTTTAGCAAGGATCTCGAGACCAAATTATTTGATTTTTGAATAAACGATTTTAACCGTGTTTTCTTTATTTACCTTAGTTGTGACCTCACATAGAGGTCTTAGAGAGTCGGGTTGTGACATCACTTCTCTGTCGAGAAAAGCCCAAACTTCTTGTGTGCTTGCTTTTGTATGTTATTGCTGGCATATAGCCAAATAACAATGATCATGTAACGGTCCAAGCCCACTACTTATAGATATTGTCATTTTTTAGCTTTTCCTCTCGGGTTTCCTCTTAATGTTTTTAAAACGCGTTTGTTAGGGAAAAGTTTTCACACTTTTAGAAAGAATACTTTGCTTTCCTCCCCAACCGACGATGTGGGTTCTCACAATTCATCCCCCTTTGAAGCTGAGCGTCCTCGCTGACACTCGTTCCCTTCTCCAATCGATGTGGGAGCCCTCCAATGAACACTTCGTGTGTTTGCTTTTGTACGTTATTGCTGGTATATAACCAAAGAACGATGATCGACTACATTTTGTGTCGATGAAGGAATTAGTGATTTCATAGTCAATATGTATTTAAAGTTACAAGTTTTGTATTTAAACTCATAATAATTTCGATTTTAGTCGCCATTAGAAATTATGCTGGTTTTGTATTTAATACAAAACGGCCTATATTCACCGCCGGCAGATATTGTCCTCTTTGGGTTTCCCTTTCGGGCTTCCCCTCAAGGCTTTAAAACATGTTTGCTAGGGAAGGTTTCCACACCCTTATAAATGATGGTTTGTTCTTCTCCCCAACCAATGTGGGACAACACAATCCGCCCCCCCTTTGGGGCCGAGCATCCTCGCTGACACTCTTTTCTTCCTCCAATTGATGTGGGACTGCCCAAAATCCACCCCCTTTAGCGCTCAGCATCCTTACAGGTACACCGCCTCGTGTCTACCCTTTTGGGGCCCAGTGTCCTTATTGGCACATCGCCTCGTGTCCTGGCAAGCCCAAAGAGGACAATATCTGCTAGCGGTGGATCTGGGTTGTTACACAATAGTTATCTGATGAGAATGAAGCAATCAATTTTTTAGTTGATAATTTGTGTCTTATCTACTAAACTATGTTTGAACGGACTTTTGTTTGTCTTCTCTCGACTCCTTTCACGACATTTAACAATTTAGCTTGATTGAACTGTTAAAATTAGCTTACTCGTCAATTTAAGTGCTCTAAAACTGAGTTTTTCTTTTAGATCGTTTGTTCTACATGTAAAAATTTCGGGTCCTTA
Source organism: Cucurbita moschata (assembly GCF_002738365.1). Lineage (NCBI taxonomy): Eukaryota > Viridiplantae > Streptophyta > Magnoliopsida > Cucurbitales > Cucurbitaceae > Cucurbita > Cucurbita moschata. The sequence goes on from NW_019268541.1 coordinate 3,084,189, forward strand.
AATCATGACAGAGGAATCTAGATACAATTGATGCATGGAGGCTCGTGAATTTTGAAATTAAAGATTCTATTTTGTTTAGATTACCACAAAAGAATGTATTTTTTTTTGTAACCGTTCAAGTCCACCGCTAGTAGATATTATCCGCTTTAGCCTATTACGTATGATCATCAGTCTCACAGCTTTAAAACACGTTTGTTAGTAAGTTTTCAAACCCTTATAAGGAATGTTTTGTTCCCCTCTCCCAACCGATGTAGGATAATCCACCCATTGGGAGCCAGAGTCATCGTTGACACATCGCCCGATGTCTGGATCTGATACCATATGTAACAGCCCAAACCCACTATTAACAGATATTGTTCACTTTGATTCGTTATGTATCGCCGTCAGCCTCATAGTTTTAAAACACGTCTGTTAGGGAGAGGTTTTCACACCTTTATAAGGAACGTTTCGTTCCCCTCTACAACCGATGCCAAGTTGATACAATACACGTCGAGCATGATTTGTTCTCTTTCCCAACCAATGTAAGACATCACAATCCACCTCCTTTAGGGTCCAGCGTCCTCGCTGACACTCATTCCTTTCTCCAATCAATGTGGGACCGCCACCAAATCCGCCCCCTTTGAGGCTCAGCGTCCTTACTGGCACACCGCCTCATGTCTACCCATCTTCGGGGAACAACGAGAAGGCTGGCACAACACTCATTCCTTTCTCCAATCGATGTGGGACCGCCACCAAATCCACCCCTTTGGGGCCAGTGTCCTTACTGACACACCGCCTCGTGTCTACCCCTCTTCGAGGAACAACAAGAAGGCTGGCACATTGTCCGGTGTCTGCCTCTGATACCATTTGTAATGACCCAAGCCCACCACAAGCAGATATTGTTCTCTTTGAATTTTCACTTTCGGACTTCCCCTCAAGGCTTAAAACGAGTCTGTTACGGAAAGGTTTCCACACCCTTGTAACATATTTTGTTCTCCTCCCAACAAAGGTGGGACGTCACAATTTCAAACCAGATAAGTAACATAAGACCAAAATTTGTGGACTAAAACAGACGGTCTTTAAAACTTAAAGGACTATATATATATATATATAACCGTGAAGATTTAAGGGTCAAATTAATATTTTAAAAGTGTAGGGACCAAAATAAAAGAAATTAGAAACTCAGAGATTTTTTAATTAAAAAATTATAATTTTTAGTATAATTTATTATTATTATTAAACCGAAAAGCTCGGTTCGGTTCGGTTTGGAGTTCAAAAATTGAAACCAAAGTGTTCAGAATAAATATTGTCGAAAAAAAATAATAAATAAATAAAAAGTTTTATATTCGACTAATCTTCCCTATTCCCACATCATTTGATTGCTCACTCAATTCCAAGAGTTCATAAAAGGAAACCAACAATGGATGCCAAAAACCCTGAATTCAGCGATGTAGATATCAATCCGTTCGCGAAATCTCATTAAAAAGACACCATCCATATTACAAATCTTCATCTTACTCTTAATCCTGTTTGAAATTCTTCAATTTTTCATTTTTAATCATCAGGGGATCGGTAGCTGCTGGTGAAGAATCATGTTCTCATCAATGGCTTCCTGTAACATCCCGTGCAGTTCAGGGTTCCAATTTCGGTCCATTTCTTTTAGAAGGAATTTCGTCTTCAATGGGCCACACGGTTCACTCGCTTTTGCCTCGGGGTTGAAGCACCAGAAGAATCCACTCGTTCAAAGGGTCACTACATGCAATTCCGCCGCTTCCAAACAACAATTTGAGGTAAAATTTTAGGTTTCTTTCGTTGGATTGGATAGATGTTTTGAAATTATGTTTGTTCATCGGTTTGATTGGGGATTTTGAGTTGGGAATTAGATAGTTTATGATCCTGATGAACGGATAAACAAGTTGGCTGATGAAGTAGACCGGGATGCTCCTCTTTCGAGGCTTACTTTGTTCTCACCTTGCAAGGTAACAATGGAGTTCATTCATGTTAAGCTTTGGAAATGGTGGGTTTATCCCTTTTGTTGGGTTTATATGTTGAGTTTATTGATGCAGATTAATGTGTTCTTGAGAATAACTGAGAAGAGGGAAGATGGATATCATGATTTGGCTTCTCTCTTTCATGTAAGTATTGGGAATGCTTCTAATTGATATCATGATTTGATGATATTGTCACTGTAAATAGCCTTTTCGGAGTCCTGATTTGAAGTGAAACACTTCCCTATGCCTGTTTTTGGTATGTTTTTGACAATGTTCTTGAATGCCATGAAACTTTTAGCTTGCTAAAACCACTTTTTACGATTCAAAAAGTCGTACCAAACTCACTTTTCGTCGTTTAGAAGAATCCGAGGTGTTTGATAACTCGGTTGGTGAATTTGGATGTTTTGTTATTTTTTCCATGTAAGTAATGAGATGCTTCTGTTTGATGATATTAGATGCCTTTTCAGAGTCCTGATTTGAAGTGAAACACTTCCCTATGCCTGTTTTTGGTATGTTTTTGACAATGTTCTTGAATGCTATGAAACTTTTAGCTTGATAAAAGCACTTTTTACGATTCAAAAAGACGTACCAAACTCACTTTTCGTCGTTTAGAAGAATCCGAGGTGTTTGATAACTCGGTTGGTGAATTTGGATGTTCTGTTCTTTTTTCCATGTAAGTAATGAGATGCTTCTGTTTGATGATATTAGATGCCTTTTCAGAGTCCTGATTTGAAGTGAAACACTTCCCTATGCCTGTTTTTGACAATGTTCTTGAATGCCATGAAACTTTTAGCTTGCTAAAACCACTTTTTACGATTCAAAAAGTCGTTCCAAACTCGCCGTTCGTCATTTAGAAGAATCCGAGGTGTTTGATAACTCGGTTGGTGAATTTGGATGTTTTGTTCTCTTTTCCATGTAAGTAATGGGATGCTTCTATTTGATGATATTAGATGCCTTTTCAGGTCCTGATTTGAAGTGAAACACTTCCCTATGCCTGTTTTTGGTATGTTTTTGACAACGTTCTTGAATGCCATGAAACTTTTAGTTGGCTAAAAGCACTTTTTACGATTCAAAAAGTCGTACCAAACTCACCGTTCGTCGTTTAGAAGAACCTGAGGTGTTCAATAACTCGGTTGGTGAATTTGAATGTTTTGTTCTCTCTGCCATTAGGTGATAAGCTTAGGGGATACGATTAAGTTCTCATTGTCGCCATCGAAGAAGGACCGTCTTTCTACCAATGTATCGGGAGTACCCCTCGATGACAGAAATTTGGTAGTTGCTTTAGCATAATGCTCTTGTTGTTTTGTTTCTTCGTTTCCTTAGCTTATTTGTTTGTCATATATCTGCAGATTATCAAGGCTCTTAATCTCTACAGGAAAAAGACTGGTAGTGACAAGTTTTTCTGGGTGAGAATCTATGAAATGATTGAATATCTTCAATGAATGTCATGAAATCTTCTTGTATGAATGGAAAATGTTGAGAACCTATTGTAAAGTTTGGAATTGTTCGTTTATACACGAGCAGATCCATCTCGACAAGAAGGTACCGACTGGAGCGGGGCTTGGTGGAGGAAGCAGTAATGCTGCAACTGCACTGTGGGCGGCCAATCAGTTCAGTGGATGTATTGCTACTGAAAAGGACCTTCAAGAATGGTCGAGCGAGATAGGCTCTGATATTCCCTTCTTTTTCTCGGAAGGGGCGGCGTTTTGTACCGGGAGAGGCGAGGTATGTCTAAATGACTGCAGGCATTGATAAGAAATATACAATCACGTCGATACACGAAAGGTGCAGAAATTGGCATCTTGAGACAGGTTTTGATAGAATTGAGTGTCTTTGTTTTGAACTTACGTTAAGTATTTCTGCATACATCAGCTGGAATAGTTCGATTTCCATTGCTAATTCTAAAAACTGATGAGCTCATGACGACTCATTCTAGATGAATGCTTAACAAATTCTTTGTTACTACCTGGAATAGTTTGATTTCCAGTGCTAATTCTGAAAACCGATGAGCTCGTGCCTACTCATTCTAGATGAATGCTTAACGAGTTCTCATGACGACTCATTCTAGATGAATGCGTAATAAGTTCTTTGTTACTAGCTAGAATAGTTCAATTGCCATTGCTATCTGAAAAGTGATGAGCTCGTGATGACTCATTCTAGATGCATTAACGAGTTCTCGTGACAACTCATTCTAGATGAATGCTTAATGAGTTCTTTGTTACTAGCTAGAATAGTTCGATTGCCATTGCTAATTCTGAAAAGCAATGAGCTCGTGACGACTCATTCTAGATGCATTAACGAGTTCTCGTGACA
>NW_019268541.1:3088685-3088850 GCF_002738365.1 Cucurbita moschata
GACTCATTCTAGATGCATTAACGAGTTCTCGTGACAACTCATTCTAGATGAATGCTTAATGAGTTCTTTGTTACTAGCTAGAATAGTTCGATTGCCATTGCTAATTCTGAAAAGCAATGAGCTCGTGACGACTCATTCTAGATGCATTAACGAGTTCTCGTGACA
>NW_019268541.1:3089504-3089701 GCF_002738365.1 Cucurbita moschata
CTCATTCTAGATGAATGCTTAATGAGTTCTTTGTTACTAGCTAGAATAGTTCGATTGCCATTGCTAATTCTGAAAAGCAATGAGCTCGTGACGACTCATTCTAGATGCATTAACGAGTTCTCGTGACAACTCATTCTAGATGAATGCTTAATGAGTTCTTTGTTACTAGCTAGAATAGTTCGATTGCCATTGCTAAT
>NW_019268541.1:3089738-3172406 GCF_002738365.1 Cucurbita moschata
CAATGAGCTCGTGACGACTCATTCTAGATGCATTAACGAGTTCTCGTGACACCTCATTCTAGATGAATGCTTAATGAGTTCTTTGTTACTAGCTAGAATAGTTCGATTGCCATTGCTAATTCTGAAATGCAATGAGCTCGTGACGACTCATTCTAGATGCATTAACGAGTTCTCGTGACAACTCATTCTAGATGAATGCTTAATGAGTTCTTTGTTACCAGCTAGAATAGTTCGATTTCCATTGTTAATTCTGAAAACCGATGAGCTCGTGACGACTCATTCTAGATGAATGCTTAACGAGTTCGTTTTTTACCAGGTTGTACAGAATCTTCCACCTCCAGTACCCTTGGACGTTCCAATGGTTCTCATAAAGCCCCAGGAAGCATGCTCTACAGCAGAAGTTTATAAGGTAATGGAAATTTTAGAACAAGCTGAAAGAAACTGAGAATTAGTTCTTATTTCCGTTTCATAATGAAGGCCGATTTGTATTCCTCAGCGCTTACGATTGGATCAAACAAGCAAGGTCGATCCTTTGTCGTTGTTGGATAAAATCACCAAGAACGGAATATCCCAAGATGTGTGTATCAACGATTTGGGTATGTGAGTTTGTCTAATGTTTACTCAAACGAGCGCTTGCAAGCTTGTGAAGTAGTTCGAGTTGGTGAAATTAGTACGTGTCGTAAATTACATGCTATATAATGAACGCCTTGAAACTTCAAGTTTGACGAACATAATATCGTTCCAGATTAAGTGACGTATGAACATTAGTGACTTGCTTAACATATCAATTTGACCCTATTTTAGTAACATGCACTATGTTTTACAATCCTTGGCATTCTTTCTCTTCAGAACCTCCTGCTTTCGAGGTCCTCCCGTCTCTTAGAAGATTGAAACAGCGTATAATTTCTTCCAGCCGTGGCGAATTCGACGCTGTGTTCATGTCTGGGAGGTAAGAACATTAAACGAATTCTTCAAACATCTCTCAATCTTTGTTCATATGCTGTTTTTATGCTATAGACAATATCAGATGTTTTCTGTTCATCATATCACCACCTCAAATTTTATTTCATGCAGTGGTAGCACAATAGTAGGAATTGGGTCCCCAGATCCTCCAGGCTTCATATATAACGACGATGAATTTCAGGACGTATTTTTGGCAGGTAACAACCCGAACGCTCCCTGGCTAGTTTCCTCTATATTTTTTACCTCGCACCACCATCGATGCACAAGTCCTCGTTGTAGGGACTTTTTTCATACCCTGTGCCCGTTAGAGAAGTTATATTCATTGGCTAGCCTGTAAAACTTACATGACTGATAACCGAACAAAAGTATAACTCCATATTTTAGTATTCGAAAAGTCATTCCAAACTCACCCTTTTAATAATTTTGACATCATCTGCTACACGTGCGGAAGAAGATAAACCAATTAAGTAATATTCGTATAGAATGAAAGAAAGTATATAGATTTCTCTCTACTCTCCTCGATTTGTTTTGGTGTATTCTCAAATCAAATGTTTGGATGCGATTTGTTTTGGTGTATTCTCAAATCAAATATTTGGATGCAATCTTACCTGAAAAGTTCTGAATGCAGAGGCAAACTTTCTCACCCGTGAAGCAAATCAATGGTATCGAGAGCCTGCATCGGCATCAGCTCGTAGTCCGCCTTCCGAGCATCCTGAATTGGCTAGATAGCTTGCTCATTGGATGAAATAGAGGTTCAGCTTATGTTCCTTGTTCTAGTGAGGATTCTTGTATGACAGTTAAACTACATCCTCCATTGATAAACTTGGGAAGGGATCTTGAGCTCTTTTTCTATGTCAAAAGAGAGTTATTTACGAAACTTATGTGATTTCCATGACCATTGCTAGAACATTTTCGTAAGTTAGAGAGCTCGCTAACGAAAATAGAAACGATATTTCGACATGAATCTAAAAAGAAGGAACAAAAAATCAATCAAACTCACTTTGTTTTTCTTCTTTTAATTTGGTTTATTATCATAAAATTTCTTCTCCTCTAATGGAGGAGAATAGACAAACTGTCTAGGAAAACTGAAAATATCGTTCCCTTCGAACGGAGAAGTCCACTCTCTAGAACTATTAGCTGATATTTCGGTAGCGCCTCCAGTTGGATCTCTGTTGAAATTAGAAGTACCCAACTGCCCAAATGGCCGAGCATCCACCAATCGAGAGGTATTTGATTCATAAAGGTGCGGACTATTCGGAACATAGGAGGAGTTCAGCCCCTGCAGCAACCCACCAGGTCGGACTGAAGATCTATCCACCGACCAGTCTATGTCGGTGTAGTCTAAATTAGGCATCGAGCAACCCGTGTTCCAATCTACAGGAGACGTCAACCCTGATTGGGTTGAACTTGCTCCTGAAAATAGTCCAAGGGAGGTTGCAGGTGCTATGGGAGATGATGCACCTGTTCTGCTCCATGGAACAGTGGTGTGGGTGGCTTCAGGGATAAAATGTCGTTGTTGCTGTTGCTGCTGCTGCTGATACTGAACTTGAGGATACATCTGAGTCGAGGTCATGTCACTCGCCTTGAAACTTGTTGAGCTGCGAATCTGCGGCACAAACCCACTAGACGACGTCGAATACCGACCAGCAGGAGGTGATGAACTTATAGTACCAACAGAAGCTGGTTTGGTGAGCAATGACGGGTTCCGACCCTGTACTACCGAACTGGGTTCTCTCGCTGGACCAGATTGAAGACTACTAAACTCGGTTCCAGTTGTTAAACTACGAGTTTCGTTCCTGGATGGTGGAGATGACAATTGAGAGGGCGGTGATGCCAAAGAGAAGGAAACGGGGCTAGTTCCTGCACTTGACCACCTTTTATCAGTTATGATCTGTTCATAATTTCCCCATTCCATCTTTGGCTGACTCCTCCTCGGAGGCTGCGGTATGTTCTTGGCAATAGACATACCGGCTGTAATTGCTCCTTTTGTGTAATTAAAATCCTTCTCCTCCTTTCTTTGTTGAATTGAATGAGGATTGAGGTTCGCTTGTGGTCTTAAGGCTTGACTAGTATTACCAGGCAACTTACTGCTCAAAGCGGTTGGAGGGTCGACAGTTGTTTCGGGCTTAGGAGGAGGAGGAGCAGCAGCAGCAGCAGCCGGATCGAGCTTCAATTCTCTCAAGGATTCAGCTGCCTTCTCCAGATCACCTTCATAAGCAACAACAGCTCTCTCAACTTCTTGTTTTGTACACTTATAATGTGCTTCCAAATCTGCTATGCGGGCAAGCTCTTCTGATATGTCAAGTTTTAAATTGTGCCCACCAAGATCTTGATTAGCCGGATCATCTGCCTCTTCACCACCTTCCAAAAGCCATGCAACTGACTCCTCTATATTGCCTTCGTTTAGCATGAGAGCTACGGTCGCCCGATCTTGCGAAAAGCCCATAGAAACTAATTGCTGAGCAAGAGCATCAAGCTTTCTGGACATAAGGTAGCCAGTGCAGCGTTCCTGCAATTCCTGGGCACGTCTCTCTTTTTGACGCTGATGCTTCTTCTCATTCTTAAGACGGGTTTTTTCTCGTTTATCAATGTCTGCCCCTGGGATTGTTTCTGGCCTCACAGTAGGGTTAGACCTTTTGTCTTTATGGTCCTCTGACTCCCCAGACCAGCTACCAGTATTCGAAACAGTATCGTACTCTGCCACCGAAGAAAGTAGAACCCCAGATTGAGCATCTGTATCATCTATGTTCCTGAATTGATCACTGGAATGAAGAGGTGAAGAAACAGATACTGTTGGTTCAAGTGCATGGAAGGTTCCTGAAAGAGGATTATATGCAGTAGCGGGAACACCGCTACTACCAGCAGCAGCAGGTCCTGTCGGCCTTGGTGCAGGCTTCTGTACTTCTTTGCTGGCTTTCTTGTCTTTTGGTTTAGATTTGGAAGCTGGAGACATCTCTCTACAGCTAGAAAATTCTTTCTGAAATGTGCAATACACAACATCAGATCTCTGTAACATAAATGATAATGCTTAGTTCATCTAAACAAATAAATGACTATATTGATCGTCTACAAGCAACTAGAATATGTATACAAACATATGACTCTTAAGACTTAACTCTATCAAGACAACAAAACACAGACATAATCAGCATAAACATACACATGAAGAACTGAAGATTTATATTCTTAATGTCGATTAGCACCGTTTACTTCAAATAATAGCCTGTGACCTCATGTACTTTTTACTGGAAAATTCTAAAATAAGAACTATTGTATTATGGAGTAGCAAACTATTCACTGTTCTAACTAATAAGTTACCAAAGCCCCAGTAACTCATCTGTTCTAATCACAGCATCACATGGAATTTCCAAATCTGTACTTACCTGTACCGGTACGAAAGAACACTATTGCAATCAACCTTGATCTTTTCTACTCCGACCCAAATCACCTCAAGATTATTATAAAAAAGAACAAACAGAAGTTATTTCTCTTCATCGTTAAACTCTTCATTCCCTTTCCAGCCATAAGTCCCAAAAGAGGTTCTAATGAACCCTAACCACAAAACTTTTATCTCCTTGATAAAAGGGAGAGCACCAAGAACAATTCAGTGACAGTCATTTATGTTTATGGATAGCAGTTTGCACATCTAAAGAGAGGAGGATTGGTTCCAGAACAATTGAGAACAGACAGGCCTCTAAGTAAGAGATGAGTCTCCGGCTACTTCAATACAGAAACCATTCCTCCACTAAAATCGAATGCAACAATCCTACACTGAATAAAAAAACTTACCAAGCGTAAACAATCCGCGTAAACAATCCTATAAAGTTCTTCCAAGTCCAGAACTCAAGAAGCATTGTTGAATTCAACATCACAAAGCTCAGCCAACCATTGTATAAGAAGTAAGCAGGCCGAACTAGTATGGTTCTTCAGAGTCTAGCATCACGAATAGTAGATGAAGAATACATACGTAATTGGAATTACAATATGAGAAACGAGAGCCTAAATCATCCAAAAAGACGATAGAAAAAGGCGTGCACCAACCTCTCTTACATTTGTGGCATTGCAGAGAAGAACAAGAATAAATTGGAAAAGAATCAGAAACATGCAAGAAATAACCAACAGAACTCATTACAAACGATGCTAATAACGAAAAGCGAAAGAACGAAAATGCGAAAAAGTCAAAATCCATAGTTCATTCCAAATTCAAGCGCAACATTCAATTTCATTCCAGTTTCTCCAAACCACAAACGATCAACAAAAAATTAAAACCATGCAACAACGCCAAAGAGACGACTGAAGATTCAACAGAAAACAGTACAAAAAAAAAAAAAAAAAAAAAAAAACAACAACAAAATCCAACGGCAGGTGGTACTCCAGAGCCGCCAAACTCCATTAAAACGCAGAGATATCATCCAACACAACGTTTGAAGTTGACTGAAGAAGATTGGCTCCAAAACACAAGACAAATTCGAACACGAACACAAACTCGTACATAGTTCGAGAGCAGATAACAAAAGTTTTCAAGAACCGCAAAAGAGAGAGAAAAAGAGAGCGACCTTGGGGATTGGATTGCAAATATTCGTTGACGCTACAAATTAGATACGGCAGATCGAGAAATTTACGGATGAACGATAATGGCGAGGAGAAATGAGATAGGTATTACAAGGCTGAAGCTGAATCAGATGAAATTAGGGTTTTGAGGAGAGAGAAAGCAAAAAAAAAAAAAAAAAAAAAAAAAAAAAAAAAGAGGAGAGAGAAATTTTGATAATTCCAAATGTAGTAATTAACTGAAATTCTTCTTCCCTGTAATAATAATCTATGAAATATACGTATTTATAGAGCTTATAATAAAGTATTATATTCTTTTATTATATAATTAACATGATATTATATGTGCAAATCATGTATTATTAAAAAAAAAATTAAATCATTATTTTTTTATTTTTTTTTATGCTAAGTTTTTGTCTAATTTTCAAAATCGAATACTTCCGTTCACAATACTCGGCGGAATCTAAGGAACGTGACACTTTTCGCAAAACATGTATTAAAATTATTTTTTATATATTATTATTATTATTATTTTATTATGGTAAGTTTTCTATTTTAAAATTGTATTAAATTTAATGTAATTTTCAAAATTGAATAATTCTGTTTCAACGTCTCGAGAATATTCGGCGGAATCTAAGAAATAGATAATGAGAATTAACGTGATTTTTTTTTTTGTATAATTTTTTTTCAAATATTATTATATTTTCTTATGGTAAGTTGCTATTTTAAAATTATATTAATTTAATATTTAATTTTCAAAATCGAATAATTCTGTTTTAATGTCTGGATAATATTTGGCCGAATCTAAGGAATAGGTAATGAGAACTAACGTCACATTTTTTTTTTTAATATTATTATACTTTTTTATGGTAAGTTTCATATTTTAAAATTGTATTAAATTTAATGTAATTTTCAAAATCAAATAATTACGTTTCAACGTTTTGAGAATACTCGGCGGAATCTAAAGAACAAGTAATGTAAATTAACGTTACATTTTTTATTTCTTTTTAAATATATATTTTTTTTAATGGTAAGTTCCCTATTTTAAAATTATATTAAATATGATGTAATTTTTAAAATTGAATGATTCCGTTTTAACGTCTAAAGAATACTCGGCGGGATCTAAGGAACAGGTAATGAAAATTAACGTGACATTTTTTTTTTTTGTATAATTTCTTTTTAAATATTATTATATATTTTTTTTATGGTAAGTTTCCTATTTTAAAATTGTATTAAATTTAATGTCTAATTTTCAAAATTGAATAATTCGGTTTCAATGTCTTGAGAATACTCTCGTGGAATCTAAGGAACCGGTAATGAGAGCTAACGTGACATTTTTTTTCAAATATTATTATTTTTTTTTAATGGTAAGTTCCCAATTTTAAAATTATATTAAATTTAATATAATTTTCAAAATTGAATAATTCCGTTTCAACGTCTCTAGTATACTTGACGGAATCTAAGGAACACGTAATGAAAGTTAACGTGACATTTTTTTTTGCAAATTATAAATTCTTTTCAAATATTATTATATTTTTTAGGGTAAGTTCTCTATTTTAAAATTATATTAAATTTAATGTAATTTTCAAAATCAAATAATTTCGTTTCTACGTCTCGAGAATACTCGGTGGAATCTAAGGAACAGGTAATAAGAATTAACGTGACATGTTTTTTTTTGTATAATTTCTTTTCAAATATATATTTTCTTATGGTAAGTTTCCTATTTTAAAATTGTATTGATTTAATATTTAATTTTCAAAATCGAATAATTCTGTTTTGACGTCTAAATAATACTCGGCGGAATTTAAGAAACAGTATATTTTGTATATGGAAAGTTCACTGTTTTAAGATTGTATTAAATTTAATGTAATTTTCAAAATCGAATAATTCTGTTTCAACGTCTCGAGAATACTCGACGGAACAAACATGACATTTTATTTTTCAAATATTATTATATTTTTTTATGGTATTAAATTTAATGTAATTTTCAAAATCAAATAATTTCGCTTTCATGTCTCGAGAATATTCGACGGAATCTATGGAACAGATAATGAAAATAAACGTGACATTTTTCAGCAAATTGTAAATTCTTTTCAAATATTATTATATTTTTTAGGGTAAGTTTCCCCTTTTAAAATTGTATTAAATTTAATATAATTTTCAAAATCGAATAATTTTGTTTTAACGTCTCGAGAATACTTGACATAATCTAAGGAACAAGTAATGAGAACTAACGTTACATTTATTTTCAAATATTATTATATTTTTTTATGGTAAATTCCCCATTTTAAAATTATATTAAATTTAATGTAATTTTCAAAATCAAATAATTTCGTTTCAACGATTTCGAGAATACTCAGCAGAATCTAAGGAATAGGTAATGAAAATTAACGTGACATGTTTTTGTATAATTTCTTTTTCAAATATATATTTTCTTATGGTAAGTTTCCTATTTTTAAATTGTATTAATTTAATATTTAATTTTTAAAATCGAATAATTTTGTTTTAACGTCTAGATAATACTCAGCGGAATCTGAGGAATAGGTAATGTCATGACCAATTTTCGAGGCTTCGAAAAATCGAATCATGACTAAAAAGACGAAATCGATAACAAACAAAAAGAAAAGAAAAGTAAAGTAAAAGATAAAAATACCATTTAATTAAAACCAAAGAGAGAAAAATTTTGTTTCAAATTATTACAAAAGGAATTACAAATATAAAATGAAATACAAAAGACTTTATAAGACCGACTAGGGACTGACGCTCCGGAACGACACCCCTCTGTGATAGTGCAGCTCTCGAACACCTCCCCACCTCGATTGGTACCTGAAAAAAAGAAAAAAAAGGGAAACGGGGTGAGTATAAAAATATACTCAGTAAGCAACCTACTTGTAGGCTCTTAATCACATCCAAGTTTAGGAGAGAACTACCAACTATACTCTAGACCCTAGAGTCTCAATACTCTCACTACACAGATCGGAGTGGAAGGACTTAACCTTTGAAGCGGTATTTCAGCGTTTGAGGATGAGGTGCTCCCTCATAACTACATGTACCCTTCGTACAACCCAGCTAGAATTAGTCACTGCATGATCACGTCCTTCCACAGGACGGACCCATCATGCAAGCGACCCTGACCCACTCGCATGCGACATCTTACCATAAGACAGATCCCCATGCAGAGTAGTCAATCTAGCACTGAGTAACACTTCCCTAACAGGCGTCTCACTAAGCTCAACAGTACCACACCGGAGTAGGAAAAAAAGAGTAACATCTCCCTAACTGGCGTCTCGGCTAGCTCAACGGTACCACATTAGAGTAGGAAGGGAAGCGAAGCATACTCGAACGCTATACCAGATACTGTCGGCTAAGAGGTCATCTCTCTACACCTCGAGGTCCTAATGTGGTTCTCTATATCTCAAGGGTAGTTAAAACTATTGAGTTAGGGGCCTTGGCTTCCAGTTTCACTCAATCAAGACTTCTAAGTCCATATCAGTCTGGGGTTAAAGCGTCTCTCCCTCTAAGCATCGCACACGACACCATGGACTGTAACATCATGAGGGTCCCCTAACTAAATCCAACTCAATCCCTACAAGAGTTCACCATAGGCGTAACACAACACTATAGCGCTTATCAATCATATCGTAAGTTCACACAATCATTCAACAGGAGTTTATGTATGATTAACAGTGCATACAATCATACAAGCTCAAGAGGGCGGTAACATCCATTGATACCTGGAGCGCAGATACACAAATTATTCAACAGGAGTTTATGTATGATTAATAGTGCATACAATCATACAAGCTCAACGGGGCGGTAACATACACAAATTCTCTCGTCCACTAACATGGTATGAACAGATAAAAGCAGTAGAAAGATAGTCCAGCAAGCATACAAACATCGAGTACGAATCTCATAAAGGCAGCAAGACAAACAGATATTTATTTGACTTCACAAGTACAGAGGATCATTAGATCTAGCCACCCAGGGATAATTTGTTCTAGCATGCCCTCATAAATCCGTGTGGTTACTTACAGGAATGAAGTGTGCCCTTCAAAGCTTACTTTACGGCTAATTAGGAGCTCCAAATTTCTTGGAAGTTTGCTGATAGGTCCTAAATCAAGTTAGACTTAGGTCAGTCTCAAAATCGAGATGAAAAATAGTCAAATGCCAATACACGCCGGACACATGTCCCATCTTTCCAGCAATGCGCGGCCCTCTCCCTACCTGACACGTAGCCCTCCGGCGTTCGACTTCTCCTCTCATCTCTGCAATTTTCCAGAAAACCGATTATTTTCTATTTTCTTCTCATTCTCGTATTTCTTTCTACATAACTCGGATTAATATGATTCCTTCACGAGATTTGTAGACCTCATATTCATCTACATATAGGTATTTTTCTTATAATTTATTTCTAACCACGGTGATAATGAACTTAGTCCACAGTTGGCAAGAAACATCAATACTTACATTTTCGGTGAAAGTTGGAACTCCTATTTCCAATATACATCGAGCAAGACTTCCTTCACGGATTATGAGCGCAATCCTCTTTGAATTAACATACTCAAATTCGAGAATGTAACTGTCAATATTTCTCACAGATATGAGAAAAATCCGAAAACAAAGGTTCAAGAACTTACTTACGGATTTTCTTCGTTCCTTGACGGTTTTTGGACGATTCTGTGAAGGATTTGTGAAGAAATCTCACCGGAATCGGACTCCTGTGGTCGGATTGGAAGTAGCCGTTACTCCTCCTTCTCTTTAGAACCTTCTTTCTCTCTCTCTCTATTTTCTTTTTCTTTTCTTTTCCTCTCTTTCCATACCATTTTTATTTCTATTCTTTTATTCATTCTTTACTAACCTCCCTTTCAGGTTCGGAAGATGGCAAAATGACCAAATTACCCCTCCCGGGTTGACTTTCACCATTTTTCTTGAGTTCTTAAAGATATTTCTAAACATTTTTCTTTTCTACCTTGTCTCAAAATTCATTCTTTAAGATCCTCAATAAAATCTCGAAAGTTCAATTGAAAAACTTAGGTTTTTAAGTTTCTCATCGGGGTTCGGGTGTTACACGTAATGAGAACTAACGTAACATTTTTTTTTTCAAATATTATTATATTTTTTTATGTTAAGTTTTCTATTTTAAAATTGTATTAAATTTAATGTAATTTTCAAAATCAAATAATTCAGTTTCAACGTCTCGGAAATACTCGATGGAGTTTAAGGAATAGGTAAGGTAATGAAAATTAACGTGACATGTTTTTTTTGCAAATTATAAATT
The DNA here is from genome assembly GCF_002738365.1 of Cucurbita moschata. Classification (NCBI taxonomy): domain Eukaryota; kingdom Viridiplantae; phylum Streptophyta; class Magnoliopsida; order Cucurbitales; family Cucurbitaceae; genus Cucurbita; species Cucurbita moschata. The sequence continues at coordinate 3,100,531 of NW_019268541.1, forward strand.
CTTTTCAAATATTATTATATTTTTTATGGTAAGATTCCTATTTTAAAATTATATTAAATTTAATATAATTTTCAAAATCGAATAATTCTGTTTCAGCGTCGAGAGAATACTCGGCGGAATTTATAGAACAGATAATGAAAATTAATGTGACATTTTTTTTATTTTTGATAGAAAGTTCCCTATTTTAAAATTGTATTAAACTTAATGTAATTTTCAAAATCAATTTATTCTGTTTCAACGTCTAGAGAAGACTCAGGTAAGGAACAGGTAATTGAAATGAAGGTGACATTTCTTTTTCAAATATTATTATATTTTTTTTATGGAAAGTTCCCTATTTTAAAATTATATTAAATTTAATATAATTTTTAAAATTGAGTAATTTCGTTTCAATGTCTCGAGAATACTCGGCGGAATCTAAGGAACGGGTAGTGAGAACTAACGTGACTTTTTTTTTTTTTCAAATACTATTGTATTTTTTTATGGTAAGTTTTCTATTTTAAAATTGTATTAAATTTAATGTAATTTTCAAAATCGAATAATTCCATTTCAACGTCTTAAGAATACTCAGCGGAATCTGAGGAACAGGTAATGAAAATTAACGTGACATTTTTTTTCAAACATTATTGTTTTTTTAATGGAAAATTCCCCTATTTTAAAATTGTATTAAATTTAATGTAATTTTCAAAATAGAATAATTCTGTTTCAACGTCTCGAGAATACTTGGCAAAATCTAAGGAACAGATAATGAAAATTAACGTGACATTTTTTTTTACAAATCATAAATTCTTTTCAAATATTATTATTATTATTATTATTATTATGATAAGTTTTCTATGTTAAAATTGTATTAAATTTAATGTAATTTTCAAAATTGAATAATTCTATTTCAACGTCTATAGAATACTCGGCCAGATCTAAAGAACAGGTAATGAGAACTAACGTGACATTTTTTTTCAAATATTATTATACTTTTTTATGGTAATAATGTAATTTTCAAAATCAAATAATTACATTTTTAATGTCTTGAGAATACTCGGCCGAATCTAAGGAACAGGTAATGAGAACTAACGTGACATTTCCTATTTTAAAATTCTATTAAATTTAATGTAATTTTCAAAATTAAATAATTCTATTTCAGCGGTCTCGAGAATACTCAGCGGAATCTAAGAAACAGGTAATAAGAATTAACGTGACATGTTTTTGTATAATTTCTTTTCAAATATATCAAATATATATTTTCTTATGGTAAGTTTTCTATTTTTAAAATTGTATTAATTTAATATTTAATTTCCAAATCGAATAATTCTGTTTTAACGTCTAGATAATACTCGGTGGAATCTAAGGAATAGGTAATGAGAATTAACGTGACATTTTTTTTTTCAAATTTATTATACTTTTTTTAATGGTAAGTTTCCTATTTTAAAATGCTATTAAATTTAATGTAATTTTTAAAATTAAATAATTACATTTTAATATCTTGAGAATATTTGGCGGAATCTAAGGAATAGGTAACATTTTTTTTCAAATATTATTATTATTATTTTTTTTTTGACAGAAAGGTCCCTATTTTAAAATTATATTAAATATAATGTAATTTTTAAAATTGAATGATTTCTGTTTTAACGTTAAGAGAATACTCGGCGGGATCTAAGGAACAAGTCATGAAAATTAACGTGACATTTTTTTGCAAATCATAAATTCTTTTAAAAAATTATTATATTTTCTTAGGGTAAGTTCTTATTTTAAAATTGTATTAAATTTAATATTATTTTCAAAATCGAATAATTATGTTTCAACGTCTCGACACTTTTTGCAAACATGTATTAAAATTCTTTTCAAATATTATTTTTTTATGGCACGTTCCCTATTTTGTTTTTCAAAATTGAATAATCTCGTTTCAGAGAATACTCGGCACAATCCCAGGAATAGTACGGAAACTAACATGACATTTTTTAAAAATAATTTTAAGAAAAGTTCTCTCTTCTCTTTTTTTCCCGTCTTTTTCACTAATTTGTTTTCTTTCCTCGTCTTCTTCTAGCTCTCCCTCTTTCAATCCCTCGAATTCATTGTCGCCATCATCTCTCGTTGGCCATGATGCTTTGATATCATCATCATCAAAAGCAGGATCCAAGGAAGGGGATGAATGACCTCGATGTTTAAGATATGGGAGAGGAATGAATCTAGCATGACGAGGACTATTCTTCGTTTTCTTATCGAGAAACGAAGTAATATAAAATTCGAGTAGATCTGAGTGTTTAGTCAACCAAAATCATAGGAGGAAGTTTCTCCTCAACTCGATTGTGGCACACTCGAAGATTGTTCCGACTCTTTGGGTAGTCAACGGTGCTCCTCGACTCGGTCTCGAGGAGCTCGCAAAGTTTACTTTTCTTTTTGGAGTTCTTCCGCTTGATGGACTTTGGCTTAGAAACCACCAGTAACATTATAATACATTAATCAAATAATTATTAAATAAGAAAACATTATTACAGAGTCTAACGAACATAAATCTCAACCATCAAACAATCACGCATTTTCAAAAGCTAATATATATGAATATATACACTACATCTATATTTATTCAATGACAACTATTAAACTTTGCATAGTTCAACGGTAATTTACTTGTACTCCTTACGGTCGAAGGTTTAAATTTTCATATCTCGAACCATCCTTTTATCTCATCTCAAGAATATCTGTGCCTTTATAGAAGGTGAAAAAAGAAGACAGAGACAAGCAATTGTCATTTCAGCCCATCTGTGAGAATCTTGGATACAGTATACTATAAAGCCTCCCTTGAGGCCTATAGAGCCCTTGAAAAGCCTCCCCTTAATTGAGGCTCGACTCCTCTTTAGAGCCCTCAAACAACGTACACCATTTGCTCGACACTTTAGTTACTTTTGACTACACCTTCGAGGCTCACAATTCTTTATTCGACATTTGAAAATTCTTCTATTGACATGCTAAGTTTAGGACATGATTCAGATATCATATTAGGAATCACGAATCTCTACAATGGTATGATATTGTCCACTTTAAGCATAAGCTCTCGTGGCTTTCCTTTGGACTTCCCCAAAAGGTCTCATATCAATGAAGATGTATTCGTTACTTATAAACTCATGATCATTCCCCAAAATAGCCAATGTGAGACTCGCTCCCAACAATTCTCAACCCATATAACTATACTTGTATGATTTCAGCTCTAGAACCCCTTTTTCTAGTGCAAGTCGTCATAATAGATAGTATGATTTTTTCTTTTCATATCACTATACACAAGAAAAGAAACAAAAAAGAACAGCCGTAGATATCACTAACTTGAGAGCTGATTCTTATTTCTTATGCCCCATTAGAACATAGGTTTCACATATCATGCTCTAGTAGAGAAAAGCAATAGACTTGGCAATCAAAAGGTTATTCAGGGGTACCTCATCTCGTTATCATGTTGTTGATCTGTAGATAAGCCATTTATATGAATCCCACTGCTGAAACGAGTGACCCTTCGACGAGGAGCAAAAAGATCTGGGAATGGATGTCACCTCAGATTTTGTTGAGTAATCTCTCGCTCATTTGGGAATTCACTATGGCTGCTGCTGTTCCCTCCCCGACCGTGTCTGCTATCCTGCTGAGGCAGCTCGAGCCGACATACCGGGCAAGTATTGTGTTGGACTAGCCAAGGAAGTATGCAATCAGTGTGATAAATATGGTTACAATGTGCATTTGGCCAATCTTGATTGTAGGCATTGCTTCTATAGAAGAGTTAGAAGCAGGAGTTGGAACTGGATCCCTGTGTTCATTCAAGGAAAGCTGGCAGCTAACTCTTCCAGTCCCGAAACACTGACTCGATCTACCTTCTGGAGTGATGCTAGCGAAAGTCAGAACAGGCATGCGTTCATGGAATAACCAAAAAGAGTTAAAAGAATCCAAATTCTGCCATGGGGCAGAACCGGGTCACCTCCTAACTTTGAAGCCACGTGTAACGGTCCAAGCCCACCGCTAGCAGATATTATCCTCTTTGAGCTTTTCTTTTTGAGCTTCCCCTCAAGGTTTTTAAAACGCGTCGGCTAAGGAGAGGTTTCCATACCCTCATAAAGGGTATTTTGTTCTCCTCCCCAACCGATGTGGGATCTCACAATCCGCCCCACTTCAGGGCCCAGCGTCCTCGCTGGCACTCGTTCCTTTCTCTAATCGATGAGGGATCCTCACTAAATCCACCCCCCTTCGGGCCCAGCGTCTTTGCTAGCACACCGCCTCGTGTCTATCCCCTTTGGGGAATAGCCTCCTTACTGGCACATCATCCGATGTCTGGCTCTAATACCATTTGTTGCCCAAGACCTCCGCTAGCAGATATTGTCTTCTTTGGGCTTTCTCTTTCGGGCTTCCCCTCAAGGTTTTTAAAGCGCGTCTGCTAGGGAGACGTTTCCACACCCTTATAAAGGGTGTTTCATTCTCCTCCCCAACCGATGTGAGATCTCACATCAAGCCATTCTCTTGCCGGTAAAAGCATTGACGGTCTCAAGAAGATCAAATCTTGGATAGGGGATTCTTCGCCCCACCAATGCAAACACGGCTTCAAAAATTGGAGGCACTTCGGTTGAAAGATCTTCTGCGTCTGGATTAAAGTCATTTTGAAGCGTTTCATCACGTGCATTGTTAAGTTCTTCAATGAAACCACCATTACAATAAGGGCAAACTATTTCTTCTCCATTAAGCCAGAAAAAATGGCTGCATTGATAGCACCAATGGGTGTCGTCGCCATCAGACGACTTCGTCCTCTACATTGCAACAGTTAAAGAAAAGCCCAGGTTTGTTCCTACATGTAGAGGATTCTGCAATGAAATGTGAATTGGTTAAGAAAATCAATTTTGTAGACAAAATCAAACATTTACACACAATAGACTAACGTATGTAAGAAAAAAAATACTAAGCACAGAATTATCTGACCGTTCATAGAATACAATTTGGAAAAAAAACCAAATAACCAAGTTTAACTTTGCCGTTGCCACCACGTCCCAGTTCAGGAATTTTAACCCAATTCCCTTTTGAAGCTCGCGCTATTGTGCTATTAGACGAGCTTCCCCCGTCTCTACGGATCGACTAACCCATGTGCAAGTGCCATTCACATGGAACTTTTTCCCGCCTTCGGTCTTCAAAGTTCTCATTTGAATATTTGCTACTACCACCGAAATCTGCACTGATGGCCGCTCCGCTCAGGCTCACACCCAAGGTTTTGCAGCAACCACCGCGCCCTCCCTCCTACTCATTGGGGTCTAGCACTTGCCCCGTAGACTGGAAACTCAGTAAATGCCCGTAAAATGAAGACATATCTAGTGACAATATCGTTAAAGATAAAGAAAAACTAGTAAAGTAAATGCTATGAAGATTGCATCACAGATAAAAAAGGAAAAGGCTATAATCTGCCCAAAAAGAGAACCCAGAATATAAAAAAGGATTAATATTGTATAAGCTTAGCCCAGACAATGAAGCGACATCCAATTAAGCTGGAAGGGATGGATTGGATACTCACTATTCAAGAGAAAAGCAGAGTAAAATTGCATTTTACTCCCTATATTTTGACCTATATATCAATTTGGTCCATGTACTTTAAAGATATTTGTTTCATACTCTAAGGTTATATTAGTTGAAAAATACCAATTTGGGTCAATGTTAAAAGTTCGTTTAGAGTTGATAAATGGATGCTGGACTATTGCTAAGAGTATTTGGTAAGCTACGATAAACAAAAGAAGAAAATAAGAACAGAAATGGAAACATATAAACCAAAAATGTAATTTAACTACAAGAAATGACAAATCCCAAATACGTTCATGTGGCTTATATAAAGTAATTGCACTCAGATAGGGTAAAAGCTCCAGAATTTCAACTTGATAGCCATGAATTAATAGTACATTCGCTGTCCCCATTTCTTCTGACAGACTTCTTGATGCACCATCCGTGTAACAGCTCAAAAACAGCGCTAGAAGATATTGCCGGCTTTGGCCCGTTACGTATCGCCATCAGCTTCACGATTTTTAGAACGCTGTCTGTTAGGAAAATATTTCCACACTCTTATAAGGAATACTTCGTTCTCCTCTCCAACCGACGTGGGATCTTACAATCCACCCCCCTTGGAGGCCAACGTCCTCGCTGGCACACCGTTCGGTGTCGAGCCCTTATGCCATTTGTAACAACTCAAGTCCACCGCTAGTAGATATTGTCTGCTTTGACCCACTATTTGTCGTCCTCAGTTTCATGGTTTTTAAAACGCTTCTTTTAAGGAGAGGTTTCACACAATTATATGGAATACTTCGGTTCACTCTCCAACCAAGGTGGGATAGCCACATTCCTCTACTCTCACAAGCAGAGGAGACAATCTGCTGCAGCTGAGAGGAAATATCCCTCATTACAGGCACCATCTCCTTAATCAGAATCATCACTCAAACGAGGCTTTCAAACCCTCGCTCGATTGAGATTCTCTGTAAGATTTTTAAGGAAACATTCCAAAATCATATAAATTAACCCAAATACACGCCAGATATCAAATCAGTCACTGAGTTAGAATAACTTCGTGCACCAAGCATCAATAACGCTCCCAATATAGAATCAAATCAAAATACGAAAGATGCAGAAACAAAAATATCAATCCCTAATATGAAATTGAACAGAGATTGAAGTACAGAAAGACGTACTGGAGCGATGTAGGAGCAGTGGAAAGCCACGGAAGAGGGAGAATCAAGAACAGTGGGTGAAGATTGGATCGAAGGAGAGAGAACGAGAGAACCTTGAGCAACAAAATTGCCCGCGGGGTCCAGAGACAGTTCCGATTTACTGATTCTAATTTACTTTTCCAAGAGAATACTTAGCCGAATCTAAGGAATAGGTAATAAGAATTAACGTGACATTTTTTTTTTCAAATATTATTATTATTTTATATAAGTTCCCATTTTAAAACTATATTAAATTTAATGTAATTTTCAAAATATTTAATGTAATTTTCAAAATTGAATAGTTCTGTTTCTAACGAGAATATTCGATGAAATCTAAGTAACAGGTAATGAAAATTAACATGACATAAATTATAAATTCTTTTCAAATATTATTATATTTTTTATGGTAAGTTTTCTATTTTAAAATAGTATTAAATTTAATGTAATTTTTCAAAATCGAATAATTTTGTTTCAACGTCTCAAGAATTCTCGGCATAATCTAAAGAACAGATAATGAGAACTAACGTGACATTTTTTTTTTCAAATACAATTATATTTTTTCATGGTAAGTTTCCTATTTTAAAATTATATTAAATTTAATGTAATTTTAAAAATCAAATAATTCCGTTTCAACGTTTCGAGAATACTCGGCGGAATTTAAGGAACAGGTAATGAAAATTAACATGACATTTTTTTTTGTAAATTATAAATTCTTTTCAAATATTATTATATTTTTTATGGTAAGTTACCTATTTTAAAATTGTATTAAATTTAATGTAATTTGCAAAATCGAATAATTTTGTTTCAATGTCTCGAGAATATTCGGCGGAATCTAAGGAACAGGTAGTGAGAACTAACGTGACATTTTTTTTTTCAAATATTATTATTATTATTATTTAATGGGAAGTTTCCTATTTTAAAATTATATTAAATTTAATGTAATTTTTAAAATTGAATGATTCTGTTTTAACGTTTAGAGAACACTCGACGAGATCTAAGGAATAGGTAATGAGAACTAACGTGATATTTTTTTTTAAATTTTATTATTATTATTATTATTTTATGGTAAGTTCTCTATTTAAAATTGTATTAAATTTAATGTAATTTTCAAAATTGAATAATTCCGTTTCAACGTCTTGAAAATACTCGGCAGAATCTAAGGAACAGGTAATGAGAACTAACGTGACATTTCTTTTTTTCAAATATTATTATTATTTTATGGTAAGTTCCCATTTTAAAATTATATTAAATTTAATGTAATTTTCAAAATTGAATAATTTTGTTTCAACGTCTCGAGAATATTCGACGAAATCTAAGGAACAAGTATTGAAAATTAAGGTGACATAAATTATAAATTCTTTTCAAATATTATTATATTTTTATGGTAAGTTTTCTATTTTAAAATTGTATTAAATTTAATTTAATTTTCAAAATCGAATAATTCTGTTTCAACGTCTGAGAATACTCGGCGAAATCTAAAGAACAGGTAGTGAGAACTAACGTGACTTTTTTTTTCAAATATTATTATATTTTTTTATAGTAAGTTTTCTATTTTAAAATTGTATTAAACTTAATGTAATCTTCAAAATTGAATAATTTTGTTTCAACGTCTCGAGAATACTCGATGAAATTTAAGGAACAGGTAATGAAAATTAACGTGACATTTTTTTTTACAAATTATAAATTCTTTTCAAATATTATTATATTTTTTATGATAAGTTTCCCCTTTTAAAATTGTATTAAATTTAATGTAATTTTCAAAATTGAATAATTTTGTTTCAACGTTTCGAGAATACTCGGCATAATCTAAAGAACAGGTAATGAGAACTAACCTGACATTTTTAAATTAACTATTAATTCGGGTGGGTTCTATTCAAACCAAACTAATGGTAAGGGAACACATGAACTAACCTAACCTAAATAATTTGATAACCCAACCCAAACCGTAAGGGTTAGGTTGAATTGATTGAGCTTGTCACAACCGAAAAAAATAAAATAAGAATAATAATAAGAATAATAATAATAATAATAATAAAATAATAAATAAATAAATAAAAATTAAAAGACGAAAAACATTTGGTAACCAATCCTTCCTCCTTCCTTCAATCTCTCACCACTCCTTCCCTACCAATAAATTTGGCAACAAATTAGGAAATTCATTTTCGGTAAAAACAACCGCAGATTTACACAGAATTTCTTCCTTTTTACAAAAACAAATAGAAAAAAAAAAAACAAAACAAAAGGTTTAAGCAGATTTAGTTCCGCGGGAGAAGATATGTCATTTGAAGAGCTCAGTATTCCTATGTTAAATCTTCCTTTTATTTTAATTAAATAATATTAATTTGGTTACAGTTATTTAGTTTTGAATTAGAGATTAAATGAAAAGGATACTGTATGAGTTTAGGAAATCACAATCAATTATATTTTAGATCTACTAAATTGTTGCAATGATTTAGATTTACTGAATTGTTGCAATGATTTAGGTTGTAATTTTATATGAATTATAGGAAAAGAATATAACCAAATGAATCGAGTAAATTAAAAGCTAAGAATATAATCGTTAACTAAGTGAGGAGAAAGACAAGGGAAATGAAAAAATGAAATAGAGATAGAAATACAAAACTGTTAACGGAAAAGAAAAATAATAATAAAAATAAAAAGGGAAGATTTGGAAGTAGGAATGTTGAACACAGTTTAAAAATAAAACAGGAAATATTAGAGGGCATTGAACTCCCTTAAATTTTGTCTAACAGTAAATATCAGAATTTTAACCACGTAAATGAGAGAAATAATTTTATAGAGTTCAAACTTGAAACTAATGTCATTGGCTCACGTGGGTTGACTTGGATTTCAAAAGACGGAATCAAACTTTCATTAAAGATATATTTGTGGCAATGACTTAAGCAAGCCAGGTAAGTAACCTTACTATCGGCATGGTTATATTTGATGTTGACAGGGCACGTGTCATATATATTGATATGTGTGAATTTCTGTGGATCGATATGCTTCCTATATGTTATGTTATGTTATAATATGTGGATTGTATGATAATAATTATGGTACGATGTGCTCTAGGAGATATTTGAGATAGGATACGAGAATGATGCACAAAACGAAATGTAACGATAGGAGTAAGATACGTTCATGAAACGTTGGAGTTAGGTTACATACCGAAGTGCTATGGATAGGAGAGATTGATGAAAGAATACGGTTAGGTTATGGGTAAAAAGGGATAGGTTTGTGATAGATTGATGGAATGATAGCATTAGAGTACGTTCTTGTGACGATATGACTAAGGTATATCACGTAATGATATGTCTGTGATAGGTATAAGAACGTTAAGGCTATGGTAAGTTAGAGAACGATATGACTATGACGTGTTTACATTATTGACTTGGTTATGATATGATACATTGTATGCTAGATTATGGTGCTTAAGTACGAAATCATGTGAACGTGAATGTATGTTATTTATGCTGCTTAGTTGATGTGATATGAATGCATGTGACGATGTGTGGCCCTTGTACGATTATGGCTTGTTGTATGAGTATTGAAATGTAACTGAATGAATTGTATGACATGAAATACGGTAAATTGCATGATACATAACCCCGCTAGGAATATGTATGATATGTAATGAAATGAGAATGAGAATGACACGTAAGCATGAAAACGTAACACGGGGTTATGTTCATTAAATGATGACTGTAGGACTAGTGGGACCTCATGCATATTGTGTGATCATGCATTTAGGGGGATACCCCTATCCCATCACGAGGGTACGGACGCGTATATCCAAATGGCAGGACAACGATCGTTATGCCCTGCATAGCGCTGCCGTGACGGTTTTAGTTTTAACGGGTCCCGGTGGGCCCCCAGAGCATGCCCACCGGCTAGGGACAGTGGCCCAGCGGTGTGCGAACTAGCTGGTGAGCCCATACTCGCACGTATGGGCTGCGTGTAGAGTATATGGTACACGTCCACGATTACCTGTTAGGATTATATCGTAGGGAAAACGAAACGAAACAAAACGAAATGAAACGAAACGAAACGAAAGATAGTTCCCATCATTCCATTGCATGTGATTGTTGCATTTAATCCCAATAGTGGGGTCACTTACTGAGTATTTCTTTAAATAGTCAAGCCATGTGCTACTACATTTTTCAGGTTAAGGCAAGGCATTCCTGTACGGCTGACGACGGCATCGCAACTCGAGATCATGGCACATGCATAGGATAGTGGCATTTATTTTCTTAGACTTAGGATAGAATAGGATGTTTTAAACTTAAACGTTTATTTATTTTATTTCGAGTCTTTTGTTGTGTCGTTTTAAAGATGTTTTCGAAACACGTAAGTCCATGGCTGTGTTTTAAGATAAAGGTTATGTTTTATGGAATTTAAATGAAGTCTTCCGCATTCAATGTGTATGGTAGTTATACAGTAGCAACCTTAAATTAAGTAGAAAATTTTGGGTCGTTACAACGTAAGTCCATGGCTGTATTTTAAGTTAAATGTTATGTTTTATGGAATTTAAATGAAGTCTTCCTCATTCAATGATTATGGTATGTATACAGTAGCGACCTTAAATTAAGTAGAAAATTTTGGGTCGTTACAGAGCTTTTGTGGTCATCGGGTTTTTTAAATACCTCCGTTAGAGTAAGAAAATTTTCAATAAGCAACTCCTTGCGTGTGCTTAGATACGCATATGCAATCAAGAACATTCATCGTGAAACTTAAAGACCTAAATCTGTTATCTTAAAAACATTTGATGTGCTTCAATACAACCAATGAAAGTTAGCTTCGGAATCTAGTCACTGTCACATAAAAAATCACAAGACAAATGGATAAATGTAATAGCCAAAAATAAATAAACAAATAAACAAATAAAAATAATTATAAAAAGTACTTAAAATAATAATAATAAATAAATAAAAATAACATTTCCCCACTCCTCTCCACTAACCTCTCATCCATTCCCGCAGTTATCTCTCATCAACTCATCCTTACGCACGAAAGTAACAGTTACTGAAAAAAAAGACAGAAAAATATAATCTTCAGATTTACTTGAGGAGAAAAAAAGAAAAAGACTGAGAATGACATTTACCCGGGTGAGATTCACCACTTGATAAAAAAAGAATGAGAATGGCCTTTACCCAGGTGAGATTGAATAAGGTATATATTAAATCTTCATTTTCTTTTATCCTACTTTTCAGAAATCACAACAAATTATAGTTAGATCTTCATTGAATTATTACACTAACCTAGCTTTGAGTTAGAAACTAAATGTCAATTATTTATAGTAAATCAGGTTAGACTAGTAATATTAGATGAAATTTTTGTCCACAAATGAATAGATTAAAGATAGAATGGCCAAGAAAACTTCTGAATAGGAAACAGAAAAGATTTGGAAACAGAGATCCACTGTAAATTTAGAATACATGAGAACAAAATTAAAAGGCAAAGATTTGGAAATAAAAATCCATGTAAATTTGGAATACATGAGAACAGAATTAAAAGACATAAAAAAAAAGAGATTAAGGAATTAAAAACCATAAACTAAACATGGAGGGAAAGGTAAATACAGATGACAAATACAGAGAATAGTAAAGCTCATAATAACTTAGCTGTATCTACTTTTTGTACGACATAACCATGAAAAATGAGATTTTTAATAAAAATATAATTATAAATTTATAACATTTCAAGATTTCTAACCATGGACCAATGTAAATTAGAGAAATAATACGGTAGAATTCTAACCCGAAACTAATGTCATGGGCTCATATAGGTTGACTCGGATTTCAAAGGACGGAATCGAACTTTCATTAAAGATATATTTGTGACAACGACTTAAGCTAGCCAAGTAAGTGACCTTACTATCGACATGGTTATATTTGATGTTGACACGTGCCTTGTGGTTCTGCATGTGTCATATATATATTGATATGTGTGAATTGTCTGTGGATCGATATGTTTCCTATATGTTATGTTATGTTATGTTATTATATGTGGTTTGTATGATAATAATTATGGTACGATGTACTCAAGGATATGTTTGAGATAGGATATGAGAAGAATGCACAAAATGAAATGTAACGATAGAAGTAAGATACGTTCATGAAACGTTAAGGTTAGGTTACATACCGGAGTGCTATGGATAGGAGAGATTGATGAAAGAATATGGTTAGGTTATGGGTAGAAAGGGATAGGTTTGTGATAGATTGATAGAACGATAGCGTTATGGTAAGTTAGAAAACGATATGACTATGAAGTGTTTACGTTATAACTTGTTTATTATATGGTACATTGTATGCTATGTATGCTTTTAGTCTGATGTGATATGTTATGCATGTGACGATGGGTGGTCCTTGAATGATCATGGCTTGTTTGTATGAATATTTGAATGTAACTGCATGAATTGTATGACATGAAATACGGTAAATTGCATGAAACATAACCCCGCTAAGAATATGTATGATATGTAAAGAAATGAGAATGAGAATGAGAATAAGAATGACATGTCAGCATGAAAACGTGACAGGGGGTTATGTTCATTAATGATAACTGTAGGACTAGTGGGACCTCATGCATATTGTGTGTTCATGCATTTGGGGGATACCCCTATCCCATCACGAGGGTACGGACGCGTACATCCAAATGGCAGGACAACGATCGTTATGCCCTGCATAGCGCTGCCGTGACGGTTCTAGTTTTAACGGGTCCCGGTAGAAGGGGCTCCCAAAGTATGCCCACCGGCTAGGGACAGTGGCCCAACAGTGTGCGAACTAGCTGGTGAGCTCATACTCGCACGTATGGGCTGCGTGTAGAGTATATGGTACACGTCCACGATTACCTGTTAGGATTACACCGTAGAAAAAATGAAACGAAACGAAATGAAACGAAACGAAAGATAGGTCCCATCATTTCATTGTATGTGATTGTTGCATTTAACCCCAATAGTAGGGTCACTTACTGAGTATTTCTTTAAATACTCAAGCCACGTGGTACTACATTTTTTAGGTTAAGGCAAGGCATTCCTGTACGGCTGACGACGGCATTGCAACTCGAGATCATGGCACATGCATAGAATAGTGGTATTTATTTTCTTAGACTTAGGATAATATAGAATGTTTTAAACTTAAACGCTTATTTATTTTATTTCGGGTCTTTTGTTATGTCGTTTTAAAGATGTTTTCGAAACACGTAAGTTCATGGTTATGTTTTAAATTAAAGGTTATGTTTTATGGAATTTAAATGAAGTCTTCCGCATTCAATGTTTATGGTACGTATATAGTAACGACCTTAAATTAAGTAGAAAATTTTGGGTTGTTACAATAAATGCCACAAAAACCTTGGGTCATTCAGTGTATGCATCAAATTCTATAGAAAGAAAGTAATAACATAATAAATTTGTTCACAATCATCACATAAATCATATACAACACAAACTACCATGAACACTAACAAAGCCCTAACAAAGCCATGTACCTTAATTACAAGTTCAAGCACCTTAAATTAGCATCAGTTGAATTGACCTAAAAAGTTGAATCAATCTAATCAAATAGAGTTATAGAATCAAATCAAAATGAAGATTTGAGAGTTAAGGCAGCACATTATGTGTGCAACAAATAAGTCTTAACATGTCTAGTGTGCGTGGTGATCAAGTGCGGATGCAAGTGTAGTGATGGGCTGAATAAACGAAGGGAGGAACGACGGGGTGCTACAATGGTCAAAACTTATAGGTGAGGGGAACCCAAAAGTGAGAGGTTGAGAGAGAGCAGAATCAAAAAAGAGAGAGGCAACTGTACCTACGATATGCAGGTGTAATGATGGGCTGATCAAACAAAGGGAGGAGCGACGGGGTGCTACAATGGCCAAAACTCATAGGTGAGGGGAACCCAAAAGTGAGAGCCTGATAGAGAGAGTGAAATCAAGAAAGACTGAGAGACAACCGTACCTACAATGACATAAAAGTAATTAAAGCTACATCCAATCATGGGTAGAGAAAAAGATAGTGCAGTTAATAGCAAACAGGGAGACGAACGTGAGGGAGACAACAAGGACCAACGTGAGGGAGACAAACATGAGAGAGACAACAAGGACCAACTTGAATGAGACGGACAAAGGTTCGAAGACGCCAAGGACCAACGTAGGGGAGACGGACAAGGGTTCAAGACAGGTGGGGAGCATATTGTTGGATATGGCCCACAATTGAACACAACTATGTAGAAACACTCTCTGTGGAAAACACTCTCTGTGTTGAACACAACACTCTGTGGGAAACACTCGCACACTTTATTAAGATCAATCGAAAAGAGATTTACAAAACACTCTGTAGAAACTACTACTTTGTATTGCTTGTGATTTCTTGGGATGATGAACTGAATAAGGTGGAAGGTATTTATACGAAAGGTAGTCCATCTATTCCTAAAACGAATGATGAACTAAATAGTGTGGAGGGTATTTATAAAGGTAGTCAATCTATTCCTAAAATTTCTTAACGTTTTTCTTCAAAAACCTAAATCATTTTTCTACATTTATTTCTAAAATCATAAATCATAAATATAATTACTCATACAAGGGTTGGGCTTAACCCTATTGGGCTAGTGATGATATTTTAACACTCCCCATCAGCACTAGTTCTCATTCGTTGCATCATGTTGAGCTGATAGCGAAAACTCTCATGTTTGCCAGTATTAAGCCTTTTGTAAACAAATCTACCACTTGATCATCTGTCTTAATCTGCTGCATCTCGATTTCTTCCTTCAAGACTTTCTCTCTAATGAAATGGTAGTGTACCTCCACATGCTTTGTTCTAGCATGAAACACCGAATTTTCTGCTAGGCGAATCACAGATTGGTTGTCGCAATGAAGTGGTATTGGATAGTCAATTTTCTGGTGCCAATCTTCCATCAAGAGTTTTAACAATGTACTTTCCTGAGCTGCTCTAGTCGCTGCTTTGTACTCTGTTTCTCTAATAGACAATGATACTGCTTGATATGAACTAAGAGACATCAATCATACAATATACTTCAATGAAGATGTGAAGAAAATATTGTTGAAATTATCAAAAGATATTTCAATTCATTATGAAGAATGAAGTTTCATGTTATAAATTTTGGGTGGATTATAATTTAGAGTAATTTAGAGTTATTGTATTTCATTAATGTATTTTAGGACTTTTTATTTACATTAGGTTACAATTACATAATGGTTAATTATGACCATTAAGTATGAATGTTACAACTCTTAGAATGTCTTTAATAGTTTCATTTTGAGGCTATATAAAGCCATGTATGTTGTATTTGAAAGTAGACTTGGAAAATATAGTAAAAGAAGCATTTGTGTTTTTCTTTAGCCAATGGCTAAGTTTCTTTGCAATTCTATATAGTTTAGGTTGCATGTAGAATCATTCAAGCTCGACATGATCAATCTTGCTTGTGGAGTGATTCGAATCTCAAACAAGTGTTCTTGCCTTGAGATATTTGATCAACAAGAATCATTCAAGCTAGACATGATCAATCTTGCTTGTGGAGTGATTCGAATTTCAAACAATGTTCTTGCCTTGAGATATTCGATCAACAAGGTAATCCGAATCTTACTCCCCTTATAGTGATTTCCACGTATCACTGTTGGTTGTCTTTTCCTACACCAAAAGATTGTTTTCGAACTGAGCTTGAACACATACTCGATACTTGACCTTCGAATATCGTGATATTGTTTGACATAACTCAAGGTCCGTCGAGCAGCATCCAAAGAAAGCTTCTTCAAACTTCGCATGTACTGACTAATGACTCCAACTTCATTCTCAAATCCATTTGGTTGGTTCATGTAGATCTCTTGGTCTAACTCTCCATGCAAGAAAGCATTATTTATATTCATCTGCCATAATTTCTAATCTTTATTTACAGCAAGTACTGGAGGAACTTGTACGATAATGAACTTTGCCACTGGACTAAACATTTCATCATAGTCTAGTCCATATTGTTGAGAGACCCCTGGATCTACAATCTGAGTTTTGTATCTCACGATTAATCCATCTGAGGTACACTTTATTTCGTAAGCCCACTTGCAAGAGATGAGTTTGGTATCTCTTGGTCTTGGCACTAATTCTCAAGTTTGATTTTGTTCGAGGGCTATAATTTCATCCTCCCTCGCTTTCTTCCAAGCTGAGTTTTGTGATGCTTCTTCATATGTCTCCGGCTCATTAACTTCGTCTTCTACTGTGTTGGCATACTCTGGATTTGGCTTTAGGATTATTTCTGAATGTCTGAGTTGTTGAGGTGTCATTTCATTTTCATTAGGTTCGCTTGGTTGAGTCACTTCTTGCTCACCAACACTAGTGTCACTTAAATCTTCAGGCATATCAGCACTTAAGCAATGTGTACAGTTTGCTCCCCCGTCAGAAGAATTTCTTCAATTTACTCAAGGCTTGGTAATACTTCATTCTCTGAGGGTCACCTCTCTTCCATTGCACCACTTTGATCGTCAATCATGTGGTTTGAGTATCCTGAATCAATGATCCAATCATTCTCATAATCGATATGGTCTCCCATTATCACCATGAGTGCTAGCTCATCTTCTTCTATAACATACAGTACCTCTGCATCCCATTCCTCCTCCATCTTCTTTTTGGATGTTGCCACATTGCTTTCAACAGAATTTTTCTTAGACCAACAATCCCTGGATATGTGGCCCCTTTTCCTGCAATTGTAACAAATGCCTTCAAATCTCTTCCCTTGAGGGTTATTGTTATCATTCTCCCAAGCTCTCCCTGGTTGTGCAGTTCCTTGGTGACTTCTTCTTTTGTCACCATTGTATCCACGTTTGGTAGACGACCTATTATTACTTCGACTTTCACTTGTGTAGAGTGCTTCTCCTTCACCCTTCAATGTGATGCCTCCTATTTGTTTAGCATGGCTTCTTGGCTGGCTAACAAATTTTCAAATTCTACAAGTGATGGTTGAGTGGGCCATCCTTGTACAGCAATAATAAAGCTTCTATATTTTGGTCGCAATTCGTGAATTATAATTCTCTTCATTCGAGATTCTACAATGGCGGATTTCGGGTCTAGTTCAGTAATCTCCTGACAGATCGACTTGACCTTGTGGAAGTACTGAGCAATCTTCATGTCACGTGTTAGGATCGATACCAGTTGTTAGCTCTGATATCAATTGTTAGGATCGCTCAACAACGCACACACTCGATCAAGATGAACACAAAGAACAGGAGAGAAAATACAAGGAGAAATATTGGCTAAAGGTTTTATTATTGATGACTTCAGTTATGTACAACAAGAGAGAATACAGAGAAGGAAAAAAAGTACATCTTTAGAGCACTGCCTAATAGGTATATATATATGGTTTCAATTTACTAAATATTAGCTTTCAAGGATTTAAACCTAGGAGATATAATCTACCAAATATATCTCTATCAAATCTTTACCAAATATCTATCATATATATCTCTATCAGATCTTTACGAGATATCTTCCAAATATATCTCTACCAGATCTAGCATCAGGCTCCATATCCCAACAATCTCCCACTTAGAGACTGATTCAGTCACCCAAGAATTTCATTCTCAATCTGTACCATACCACTTGAGGCTTTGCACAACTTCAATGTTCCAACATCAACACAAAATGTTTGCTGGATTCCTTGTACCCTCTATCTTCTCCAAACACATCACCATCTTCAACTAATCTCCTAGTGAAATGGTATCGCCTTCTGTGTTTTATTTTTAAATGATAGACCGGGTTCCTCACCAACTGTATGACACTCTAACTATCAACCTGAAGAATCTTCTCGCGCTGCTTCTTGCTTAATTCTTCTAGATAGTCTGTCATCCATATCATCTCCTTTCCAGATTTAGCTAATGCCAAGTACTCAGCCCCAGCAATGCATTTCTGAAGCCTAGACATCCCATCATCCATGGCTTGCTCCTACTTAGTTGTATCCTCCAACTGTAGGACCTCATCAAGGGGCTTTCGTTTCCTTCATCAGTCACCAACCGATAGTGTAAAGAAGATACATACCTATCTGGTAATTTGATGGCTCTAGATGATCTTTTCAACACCAGTTCAGGTGTCACTTGCTCCACTGCTAAATGCTCTGCAGTAGTCTTAGGAGTTTCATGAGTATCTGTTACAACATCACTAGGTGAGTTTTCTTGCAACTCAAGCTCAACTCCCACTTGCTTCGTTGTCTTGGAACCATGCTCCACATCTGATTCCTAGTCTCAGGAGTTTCATGAGTATCTGCTACAACATCACTAGGTGAGTTTTTCTGCAACTCAAGCTCAACTCCCACTTGCTTCGTTGAACCTTGCTTCACATATGGTTCCATTTCCAACCGCACTTTCTTCAATTCTCTAGCGGTCCTTGTGAAGCTAACTCGTTTCTGCTTGCTCATAACGTAGTTCTCACAACGACTCACATCAACAGATTTCAAACCTTCTAAAACTTCTTTCGCGGCTAGCGTCTTCATTCCTTTCACGCTCATATGTCCAAGTCTATTGTGCCATAGACTTGAATTTGAAGCACTCTCAGCAACAGCAACTTTGTTCATACACCCTACAGTGGTGTATAAGGTTCCAGATTTTGAGCCACGTGCTACCATCGTAGCACCCTTCATAATCTTCCACAAACTCTTCCCTAACTTTGTTGCATAACCTGTGCTGTCCAACTGACCAATAGAGATTAGGTTCTTCTTGAGACCAGAAATATATCTGACATTCTTTAATGTCCACTGATTTCCTACCGGAGTTTTTATACAAACATCTCCTTTACCTTTAATCTCC
Source organism: Cucurbita moschata (assembly GCF_002738365.1). Classification (NCBI taxonomy): domain Eukaryota; kingdom Viridiplantae; phylum Streptophyta; class Magnoliopsida; order Cucurbitales; family Cucurbitaceae; genus Cucurbita; species Cucurbita moschata. The sequence continues at coordinate 3,120,030 of NW_019268541.1, forward strand.
AAATCTTTGTTGTCGGCAAGATACACCTTATCGAAATTTCCAAACTTGAAATTCCAGAACAACTCTTTATTTGGAGACGAATGAAAAGATGCACCTGAATCCAAAATCCAGGATTCAATCGAACTGTCCACACTGAAGATTAGAGCATCCTCAATGTCTTCTACTGAATTTATAGAATCATCATCATCTCCAGATTTGTGATTCTGCTTCTTCTTCAGTTTTGTACAATCTGTCTAAAAGTGTCCTTTTTCTCCACAACTCCAACATTTTACATTTGGCTTGTTTGGAATTTTTCTCGGTTCCTTGCTTTTTGATCGCCCATGTTCGTTTGAGCTCTTTGATTTACTTCTTCCCCTTCGGTCAACACTGAGAGTATTGCTTGACAAATCTCCAATTTCTCATTTGCGAATACTTTCACTGAGAAATACATCTAGAATTTCATCAAACTTCAGTTTATCAAATCCTCGAGAACTGCTGAATGCGGCAACAACAGTATCCCATGACTCGATGACATCAAAATCATCGCTTTAATTTCATCCTCGAAATTAATTTCCACTGAACTCAGTTGACTTACGATCATATTGAATTCATTTATATGATTAGCAATAGATCCACCTTCAGACATTTGTAGATTAAACAGCCTCTACATCAAATACACCTTGTTCATAGCCGACGATTTTTCGTACATATTCGACAGCGCCTTCAACAGATCTGACGTTGTCTTCTCCTTGATGATATTGAACGCCACGTTTCTAGATAGCGTCAACCGGATCAGCCCTAAGGCTTGTTGATCCTTGAGCTTCCACTATTCCGTGATCATGGTATCCGGCTTCACCCCCAACAGGGGTTCATGAAGATCTTTCTGATACAGATAATCTTCAGTCTCCATCTTCCAGAAACCGAAATCGAATCCATCGAGCTTCTCAATTCCAATGTTTGAACTTTCCATCTTCACAGATCGTGGTGAATTTCGCCTAGCTCTGATACTAGTTGTTAGGATCGATATCAGTTGTTAGCTCTGATACCAATTGTTAGGATCGCTCAACAACGCACAAACTCGATCAAGATGAACACAAAGAACAGGAGAGAAAATACAAGGAGGAATATTGAAAGGTTTTATTATTGATGACTTCAGTTATGTACAACAAGAGAGAATACAAAAAAGAAGAAAAGTGCATCTTTAGAGCACTGCCTAATAGGTATATATATATGGTTTCAATTTACTAAATATAGCTTTCAAAGATTTAAACCTACAAGATATAATCTACTAAATGTATCTCTATCAAATCTTTACTAAATATCTACCATATATATCTCTATCAGATCTTTACGAGATATCTTCTAAATATATCTCTACCAGATCTAGCATCAGGCTCCATATCTCAACATCACGTTGTGAAATTGACAACAACTCATTCTCCAGAAGTTGTAGCCTCGTATCGTTCTTCTTTGAGAACAATATCACGAACGTGTCCCATGCTTCTTTCGGTGTCTTGTCATCCCAAATATGCTCGAACATCTCTTCTCCAATTGTGGTCTTCATGGCAAACATTGTGTTGCCTGCTTTGATTCTCCATTTGTGCAAGGCACCATTAGAATCATCCTTTGACAGCGTTGTTTTGCACCCGCCAACGATCTCCCAAAGATCATGTCATTGTAAATAGGACATCATGCATGTTGCCTACATGTTGTAGTTGTGGTTGTTGAGTTTCTTAATTCCTCCAACGATTTGAAAATCACCCATCGTGTTGGCTATACCTCAATAATACCAGACAAGCTCTTTCGACAAAAGACTTGCAGAATCACAGACTACTCACGACATAAAAGAAACTCACTCATTACTAATCTCAAGAAATCGTTTTTGATGTGGAAGATCAGACAGAGTTGCAACTACAGAGCATACTAGGAGTTCCAAGAGATCAGATAACCTACACTAATCTCGCTCTGATACCATGTTAAACGAACACGACTCTCCACAATGGTATGATATTGTCCACTTTGAGCATAAGCTCTCATGGGTTTGCTTTGGGCTTCCCCAAAAGGCCTCATACCAATGGAGAGAGTATTCCTTGATTATAAACCCATGATCATTCCCTAAATTAACCAACGTGCGACTTTCATCCAACACCTCCCCTCGAACAAAGTACGCCTCCCCTTAATCGAGGCTCGACTCCTTTTCTTTTTGGAGTCTAATCATTTTTTTACTATGCCTTCAAGGAGTCTCTACTCCTTTTCTTTTGGAGTGCTTTGTTTGACATTTGAGGATTTTATTGACATGACTAAAGTTTAGGGCATGACTCTGATACCAGATTGTTGAACACAACTCTCTGTGGGAAACACTCACACACTTTACTAAGATCAATTGAGAAGAGATTTACAAAACACTCTGTAGAAACTACTCCTTTGTATTGCTTGTTCTCTATGGGAAACATTCACGCACTTTATTAAGATCAATCGAGAAGAGATTTACAAAACTCTGTAGAAACTCCTTTGTATTGCTTGTGATTTCTTGGGATGATGAACGAAATAAGGTGGAGGGTATTTATACTAAAGGGTAGTCAATCTATTCCTAAAATTTCTCAACGTTTTTCCTAAAATACCTAAATCATTTTCTTAAATTTATTCACAACATCCCAAAATCATTTTCCTAAATTTATTTCTAAAATCCTAAATCATAAATATAATTACTCATACAAGGGTTAGACTTAACCCTATTGGACTAGTGATGATATTTTAACACAGCAATGAGCTAATCAAACGAAGGGAGGAGCGACGGGGGTGCTACAATGGCCAAAACTCATAGGTGAGGGGAACCCAAAAGTGAGCGCCTGACAGAGAGAGCGAAATCAAAAAAGACTGAGAGACGACCATACCTACGTTGACATAAAAGTAACTAAAGCTACACACAATCATGGGTAGAGGAAAAGATAGTGTAGTTAATAGCATACAGGGAGATAACAAGGACCAACGTGAGGGAGACGAACGTGAGAGAGACAACAAGGACCAACTTGAGGGAGACAGACAAGGGCTCGAAGACGCCAAGGACCAACGTAAGGAAGACGGACAAGGATTCAAGAGAGGTGGAGAGCATACTGTTGGATATGCCCCGCGATTGAAACACGTGGAAACAAATAAAAGAAGCAAAAAGGATGGTAGAAAAAAAAAAAAAAAAAAAAACTGGTCCTTCCAAGAGAATATAGGTGAATTTACTTTTTATAAGATAATATTTATAAAAGGAATAATAAATTAAAAAGAATTATTCTGGACTAGAATACCCCTCCCTCCATGAAAAGAACGTATAGAATCCAACTTTATTCTTAGGGATATAAAATGTCAAAAAGAATTAATTATTCTGGTACCTAGAATTAGAAAAGACAAAAATACCCTTATCTATTTCCACCTCATAAATGTCTACAAAATAGCAAATATCTATAAAAGGTTGATATTAGATTTCATACCTTAAATAAGTTAAATAGAATTTCATTTTTTTTTTAATTTTAAAAAATGACATAAAGTTTTAATTAATCCATATTTTATACCATATTTATTTTTCATTTCATTTTGCATAAATTTATTTAAAAAATAAAATATTATCGGGTTATAATACAGTTCGTGAATTAATATAATATTAATTTATCTAATATAATATTGGTGAATTGATATAAATTTAAACTAAAAATTAAAGTATTTATAAGATTTTTGTTTTAATTTTTTTTTCTTATTTTTAAATTTCTTTTAAATTTGAATATATGTTAAATTATAAATATTATCAAATTTTACCAAATTATCCCGTGAAAAATTTAGAGTTATATAAATATAAAATTTAAATTTATATATAATAAATAAATTATATTTTTAAAAGATTTAGAATCAAACCTATATAAAAATTAAATTTATATTTATTTTAACAAAAAGAAAATAAAATCATTAATATAAAATCCAACTATATTTGTATTTAATTTATGACATTCTTATCCAGTCAGAAACTGCGCACGTGTGAGGAGCCAATTGGCGCGCTTAGTCCCTCGGCGGCGTGCGAATATGACACGTGTGGCCCAATTTCACAGCATTTCCGGTTTTTTCTACGCCATTTTGGAGAAAGACTCTTCAGATCGACTTTTTTGCCTCTTTCTACAAAACCTCTGTGGATTTGGATTCTCGTTGATATTTTCTTCCTCCTCCGTCGACGACTATGGCTGAGCAGCTCACCGATGATCAGATCTCCGAGTTCAAGGAGGCCTTCAGCCTCTTCGACAAGGACGGCGATGGTCTCGTTTCTCAGATCTCTTTTTTCTCTCTCTGCTCTTTTTGTTAATTATCCTTCATTTGATGCGTTTTTCAGCTTTATTTTTCAGATCTGATTGTCTGTGTTGTTGTTTTTGTGGTGTTTTGTGTTTGATCTAGGGTTTAGGTTGAATTCGAGGTTGTTTTGGTAGTGCGATGTTCTTTTTTTTAGCTGCTGGTTTGGATGTTTTTGTGAGTTTTGTTTGAGGATTTAGCGTTGTGGATTGGATCTGCTGTGATCTGACTGTTGCGTGTTTGAACTGTGTTCTCTTTTGCGCTGTTGACTTTATTTGTTTTGTGTTGTTTTTTGGTCATGGAGTTCGGTTTGGACGGCGATCTTGTAATGGAGTGTCGGAGAGAGATGTCTATGAAATGATTTTGCTTAGTTCGTGTTCGATGATGTTTTGTGCATGCGCAAGTTTTTTCTAGGCAATTAAGATATGTTGTGTGCTGTGCTAATTGGATTTCTGGAATGAGAACAAGTGCTGTTGCTCATTTTCTTTTGTTTCATAGAGGTTTTACAGCTTGCACTGGAATTTTCCTTGTCAACTCTGACTAGTTGATTTGTTGACGGTTGTGATTTTGCCAAATGTGTTGCTGGTGAAACTGTCGCAATCTATATGGATAGTCAAGGTTTGAGTGCACATTTATACCTGCACTTGGTAGACGAGAAATGCGTATGGTTTACTCTTAGACTGAGTTCAACTATTTGTTGAAAAATGGAAATGAAATTATTCGGTATCGTTTGCTTCTATAACCTTAGGAATTTCTGGCGAAGAGCTATTTCGTGTACCATCTCTGCTTGAGTTCTAAATTGTACAAGTTCGTTTAATGGTTTTACTGATCTATGAGTATCATGTTTCCTTCCTGGTATATGGCTTTTCCCCTTGTTTGAACTTTGACTGTTCATAGTATGTTTCATGCTTGCCAATCTCTTGAAAACCAATTTCTCTTCTATAAATTAATAAACCATCTGGAATCTTTAGCTCCTTTTCCTCTTATGGATTTTATTATCCCCTTCTCTCGGCTTCTCTTATTTTGATCTGTCCCCATGATTTATGATAATTTGACATTGGGATGCAGGCTGTATCACCACCAAGGAGCTTGGGACTGTGATGAGGTCACTTGGCCAAAATCCAACCGAAGCTGAGCTGCAGGACATGATCAATGAGGTGGATGCTGATGGTAACGGAACCATCGACTTCCCTGAGTTTCTGAATCTGATGGCTCGGAAGATGAAAGACACCGATTCTGAGGAGGAACTGAAGGAAGCCTTCCGTGTGTTTGACAAGGACCAGAATGGTTTCATTTCTGCAGCTGAACTCCGCCACGTGATGACAAATCTTGGTGAGAAATTGACCGACGAAGAGGTCGATGAGATGATTCGTGAGGCTGACGTGGATGGTGATGGCCAGATTAACTACGAGGAATTCGTTAAAATCATGATGGCCAAGTGACAAATGGATCAAACGTGAAAGAAGAGAACCTATAGAGGCTAACAACCGAGAGAGAGAGAGAGAGGTTAGCACAACTGTGTTCCATGGCACACCTATATACCCAACTGGAACACTTTCTATGTAGGACCCTTCTTCTTCTTGGTCGTGTTACTAGCTTTACTTTGGTTCTTCTGTTATCTTTACTCTCTTTGTTTGCATAATTTATGGTACTGTATGCGGGTATTGTTTGCTGTTTCCTTTTCCTTTTTGTTTTTCCTTTTTCAGTAGATTAGATAGTGGTGGAGTCTTCTATTAATATTTGCTATCTTCTTTTTGTGTTTGGGAATATCAGTTCAAGTACATTTCAATGAATCCATTTCTTTTTGCTCATCAACATGAGTCATGAATGTTGTTGTTAATATTTCAATATTTACTGGCTGGGAATTTCTTTCATCACTGACTTCTCTTGTTAAAGTACTATAATTTTGTGCAATTGAGTTGATTTTATTCCAAAATTAAAATTTTCATTTACAAAATCAAACTAAAAAGTCCAAAAAAAATATATTGTGAGGAGTATACGCCAAGAATAGTACTCTCCAAGTGGAGGTTTTCACGAGTTAACTTGTTCCTTGATTCGGGTCCTTGATCCATGTAGATTTAAGGTGAACATTCATGGTTTCTTCCTTGATTCGGGTCCTTGATCCATGTAGATTTAAGGTGAACATTCATGGTTTCTGGCATGTACTACCAAGTAAATCCTATTCGCTACCTATTCTTCTGCACTCCCGTGTCGGTAAGGATACTCTCCTTACCAAGAGTTACCTTAGCTGTTGGTATTCCTTCGTAGATCTCTAAATTTCACCTCTAGGCAAAATTTCACTCTTTTGTTTGGTCCTTTTGCTTACACACTAATGTTCGCTTTTGGTGTTCCTTTGTAGATCTCTAAATTTCATCTTTACATACAAAATTTCATTCTCTTCTTATGTGATGTCTCACTTGGGGAGAGGAGAACAAAACACTTCATAAGGGTGTAGATTTCACTCTCTTATTTTGTGATGTCCCACATTGATTGGAGAGGAGAACAAAACACTTCATAAAGGTGTAGATTTCACTATCTTATTCTGTGATGTTGTGTAGATTTCACTCTCTTATTCTGTGATGTCCCAAAATCTTCCTAGCAGATACGATTTAAAGCCACTTTACAAGGGTGTGAAACCTTCACTTAACAGACATATTTTAAAGCCTTGAGGGGAAGCTCGAAAGAAATTAACTCAAAGAAGACAATATTTGCTATCTACCCTTGAAATTTCACTCTCTATCTCGGTAACACTAATTTTTTTACCGCATTAAAATTTTTATTTACAAAATCAAACTAAAAAGTTTAAAAAAATTATTGAATGGCAAGAACATAGACTACCAAGTAAAATGTAATTGCAAATGATAGGCGTTTTTATTCACCAACATTCCATCGATTTCTAGCTTGAACTTTATCAGAAAAAAACAACTCAAAAATGTTATACTTTATATAATTAAACCAAAATTATTTAACAATCCATCTAAAATCAGGCACCAAATTAATTTGTCAAACGTAGCACACTGAGGAATAGAATGCTAAAACTGAGGCAGACAAATATGCTATCAAAATCTACTACTTTTGATACATTTTGAAAAAGGTAATGAAACTTTTTTGGCCTACAAGTTCTATAAAAACAAAGATTTCTTCACAGATTGAAGAAATATTGATCAGAATAAGAGTTTTTTGTTGCAAGCAAACTTAGGCCAACACAGTTCTATAAAGCAAGATTCCCTCCATGGATGATGGAGCGAGAAGTAGCTCGTGATCCTTTACAATGTTCAGCCAGAGCGAAAAATGGACGATAACTACCTGTTGAGCGGTTTGAAGAGGACGACGGTGACATACTTTGAATGGAACCTATGAGTAAGTCCCAAGGCAACCACAGACTGAGAAGCCCATCCTTTCTCTATGAAGAGGTGGTTAAGCACAACGTGTTGAGGTTTTGAGGACGAAGCTTCGTCGGCGTTCTCCATACCTAGAACTGTGAGGTGCAACTGTGATGGGACGGCTGCTGGCTCCTTGGCGAAGTCTTCCTCGCCGGGGAATGCCTGGCTGTATGTCGTCTCTGGTGATTGGGGAGCCTCGAACTCGACCACGCTCTGTAGAATATCAGGCACACTATCCTACAGAATGGAAACAAATCCAAAATGAAGAGTGAAGATGAAATGCATAGAATCAGTTTGTCTTTTGCATTGCACTAACTAAATGAAGTAATGCACCGCCTCGTGTCCACCCCTTTCGGGGCTTAGCCTCCTCGCTAGCACATCGCCTAGTGTCTGGCTCTAATACCATTTGTAACGGCCCAAGCTCACTACTAGCAGATATTGTCCTCTTTGGGTTTTCCCTTTTGGGCTTCCCCTCAAGGTTTTTACAATGCGTCTGCTAGGGAGAGGTTTCCACACCCTTATAAAGGATGTTTCGTTCTCCTCCCCAACCGATGTGGGATCTCACAGCATATGTGCGAGTAAATGTATACATATATTTTCCCCCCTTTAAGAGCTCAAATGCTCATTTAGGTTCGGCACATGAACAACTACTTTAGTCCATATAATTTCGCTCCTCTTCCTGTATCTTTTGAATGAACTTCGATAGAACAATCCACTGGAAAAATGAAAACACTCATGACAAGCAAGAAGAACCATGAAATGTAGGACATTTGTCTTCTTTGCAAACAGTATGAATGTGTCTCGTTGCACAAATTTAAAAGAAAGGAAAAGAGAGCCAGAATTATCTATCGTATAGGCACCTTTTCTGCTTTTTCTTATAATTTTCTAATCAAAATGTGAATCTATGAGAGAAGGTTATTGAACCGGGTTCCGGAAAGCTCCTACTGAGATGGGAAATTCCCCGATAAAGCTAAAACTCGTACTTCTCCTCCAAAAATGATAAAATTAAGTACCCCAAATCAATCAAACAGGTGCAAGAGTAGTTCTCTGAAAAGTAACACATTCAAGAACCATGATATGATAACGAAAAGACTTTCCGAATCGTATTCGGTGCGTCTACAGTTGCTAGATAGAGGATCAAGACAGAACTCTCAATTACTTGTGCTAATCACGTTTCTTAAAAATAAAAAAGAAAAGAAAGAACTTGTGATAATCACGTTGGTGTTCAGGAGAAGTGTTCAAAAAGGAAAAAAAGGGCTTTGTTCCAAAAGATTTTGGCATCATTCTGACCAGCCAACAGGTTTGTAAGCACATGCGCTGCTTCACTCCTTTACTCTCTTCTTTTCTCTCTTAGTGAGAACACTGCCACACTTTTTTTCTTCTTTTCTTTTAGAACTTATATGGCCTAGTGTTTCTACATAACTTTACAGCCCTGGGGAGTGGAGAGCTATCCTCATTCTTTTCTTTAGTCCCTTTCCGGGTTTAAAACGATAATATCACTAAACATATATATTGAACATATGTATAACAGCCCAAGCCTACCACTAGCAAATATTGTCCTCTTTGGGCTTTTCCTTTCGGGCTTCCACTCAAGGTTTTTAAAACGCGTCTACTAGGGAGAGGTTTTCACACCCTTATAAAGAATGCTTCGTTCTCCTCCCCAACCTATGTGGGATCTCACAATATGAGTGAAAAGACCAATAATGTGCTTACACAATCAACCATTAGCATTTATCACACATTCTTAAGGTTGAAATTATAAACATGAGAAGCAGAGCTAAGCTATCGCCTCGATTCAGATATTTATCCTCCTAACATGGAATCAAGCAAGTATTTTGGCACCTACGTGGTAATTTCCATTTTCACACGACCTTAAACGCATAATTTTTCAACACAAATAACGAGTCAACTCAAGTTCATGTTGATTGGATGGTAATGCAGATGGAGGGAAGAATCACACTTACAGAAACATTAAGAAGATTAAAGACATTGCCCATCTCATCAGCTATGAAAGGAAGATCCGGAATATATCTCCGTTGACCATCGACGGTGAACTTGTAATGATATACTCCAGACGGAAGGACCATAAGTATCGAAAAATCTTTACCAGACCTCTGCAGGGTCTTCCTACAAAATACGTTACATAATATGTCATTGTTTACGCAAAATGCAGTAGAACTGATGTAATGAAGCATGAGGCTCGAAAAAATCACGAACCTGGACGCCCAGTTGTCCCAAGATCCCTCAACAGCAACGCTGCTGCCACCGTAGCTCCATGTAATGATTGTTGGAATTCCTTGCACCGGAGGATTATCTACAGCTTCATGGAGTTCATTCTGCCAGGCTTCGTTGAAATGGGTTGGTCCATTACCTCCTAAGGGAGCCACAGGAACCTGCAAACCTTGTAATACATGCCCACCATCATTTCAAAACCCAGAACCAAGGTTAATCACAAATCCACATGTGAATCGACTCAAAAGCGAGGAAGTCGAACTTACGATCTATTTCAATCTAATCTGGAACTAGAAGTTTAATCACAACTCATCACTTACGAAATCGATGAATGTATTATCAATGAGTTAACCATTAAAGAAGTAACAATCTGCTCCATGAATTGATTAAACAGCCAACCAACTCCATTAAATTGATCAATAGCTTGAAGGGGATCAAGATTAGAGAGAAATCTCAGCTGTTCATATAAAACTATAGTCGATCAGAGTAGGCAAACCCAGTAACAGACATTTCAGCCATTAATCTTCAAAGAACGCAGCACTAAGCAGATGATCCAAAGTGAAAAAACCAATAATAATGAACACTCAACATTACTAAACTTATTGGATGCCATTCTTAGTTCAAGCAGTCAACGAAGTGGATCTTGCCTGGAACTTGCCCAGAAATTTCCCGAGAAACACAACTTCCACCGAACAATAAAAACGTATTTTCATGAAAACAACATCATTGAATGATTCAAATCCCACGAACAAACAAAAAACAACAGTAAGAAAAGCAGAAAGAACAGACAGATACAAACACAGTACACACAAGGGAGAAAGATTGAACGAAATAGTGACCTGAGGAGCGAACAAGATCGGGGATCGGAACTTCCCAGGGCTATCAGGAGGAGTATTTCCCATCGAATCTGAAGAAATGGCGTTACTCGTTTCACTAGTCACAGAACTAACAATCGCCGGACCTTGTCTATCGGCGTCACCTCTTCCTCCGGCTCCTCCTCCTCCACCACTACCGCCGCCAGGAGAACTCTCCTCCTTACCATTGGCATTTCCCATCGTCCTAACCCAAACTAGTCGCGAAAATCCACCAGACGGAGGATCGTATCGCAACAGAAAATTAGGCTTCAAAATTACTGGAAAAAATGAGGATCAATCGGATGGAATTTTCGATTTCTCAATCCGAAATTCGGAATTTGTATAGATTTGTTGATTTTGGGAAGAAGATGAGGAAGAAGAAAACGACAAAGAGAGGTAGAAATAGATATGCCCCACGAGAAGCTCAGCTGCAGGCGAGATGAGAGAGACGACCTTCTCTCTCTAGATTAGATATATGGTGGTAAAGTGGCCCTCGAGTTCCGTTTATTTACGGAAATTGCCACTCTGTATTTGATTCAGACGCCGCCGCCTGAACTTATCTTCACCGCCGGCGAGGGTCAGTCGACAACTACCACATCCACCGCCGACGACGACAACAGCTTTTGTTGACTTTTTCAAATTCCATTAATTTTGGATAATTTTTATTTGTGTTAAATTAATAAAAATATCTTTTAAAAAGTCAAAAGTATTTAGTTAATTTTAAAATTTTTAATAATATTTTCAAAAATACTTTCAAATTTAAAAAGTTTTATTAATTTTCTCCCCATTTTCTTAAAATTTATATATATATATATATATAAAAAGTTATTACCGTTCGTATATAGACAGAAACGGTGTATCTGCCTCTCATTATTATCTCCATTTTTAACGTTACTTTTAAAAGTTATGAGTATTTTTTAAACGTGGTACTAACGGTAAATATATTTTCGAACTTTTTAAAATAATTGAAAGGTAATTTTGAAGTTTAAAAAAGGTTAAAAAAGTGTATTCGAATTTTTTTTAAAAGTTGGTAACGATCAAAGCACGTAAAAGGGGTTTAGAACAGACATGCAACCATAGACAACACTCCTGTACAAGCAAGACTGGGATATCTGTCATGCGGACATAGACAATACGCCTTAAACATGCATCATGACATCCTCCCCCACTCAATTGGTTGACGTCTTTGTCAACCGACTTTGACAAGCAAGACTGGGACATCTATCATGTGGCCATATGCAACAAGCTTTGGACAATTATGATCGTGACATCGATGTGGACTTGTCAGTATTTTGTTTAAAAAATACCTTTTAATTTCAAAAATTTGCCGAGAAAAATCAGTGATGTCATTTCTATTTTTATTTTAAAAAAAAATATATTTTTTCATTTATTTTTTGTGGACTTAAAAAAGGTATAATAAATGAAATAAAAGGAAAAGAAAAGTGGAGGAGAGACAATATGATAAGGAATTGGCTTGCTACCTAATTCATTTATCAATAATATCATGTAATATCTTTTTCATTATTTAATGTCTCCATCACAATTTTTTTTTTTTTTTTTTACAAAATTTAATAATTTCTTTAAATATTTATATACGGTCGCACTCAGCTCTAGTTAACTAATAACTATCGTGTTATCATCATGTACTCGAACTCAATTTTAGTTACGTGCCTGCAAAACTCTTACACGAATGGTCTCCATTCGGCATTGGCAACAGATCAATAGTGACTCGACCCCTAATCACTGCATCTCGACTTTTTGAAGAAATTATGAATACTGTCGGAACTCATTATAAATTATATGCTACGACGTTGGCCCGAGACCTATTAGATTTGAGATTGAAAATGAATCGACGTTGATATTTTTTAAAAAGTTATTTGTGCCCCTCCAACCAAACCAAGGATTTATTTATGTTTCATGTATTAAAAAAAGGATGGTTTAAGGGGCACATTTCCCTTTGATCTTAATGTAGATACGCTAAAGTTGCTATAGATTATGGCTTTCCGTAAACATTTATTTAAAGTATTCTATATTTTGCACGTTCGTTAAAAGAGAAGAATGTGATATCCCACATTGGTTAGAGAGGAGAAAGAAACTTTTCCCTAGCAACTTTTTACTAGCAGACGTGTAACGGGAAAGCCCATTAAGGAAATTCCAAAAACCTTAAGAGAAAGTCCGAAAGGAAAAGCCTAAAAAAGACAGTATCTAGATAAGCACCTATTCCGCTTTGTAACTCTAAAAGACACGTTTTAAAGTCGAGGGAAACCTGTTCCCTAGTAGATGGGGAAGCCCATAAGGGAAAGCCCAAAAACCTTGAGAGAAAGCCCGAAAGAAAAAGCCCAAAAAAAGACAGTATCTGAATGGGCACCTATTCCACCTTGTAACTCTAAAAACCTAAAGAGGACAATATTTGCTAGCGGTGGATCTTGACCATTACGAAAAAAGAGAGTGAGAAGGCAAGAAAGAGTGAAAAATGCAATCTAATAGTACAATAAAAAAAACACATTTTCGACTTCGAAAGTCGAGTACATATTTCTTTCATTCAACACATCAATATTAAAATTATGAACTACCAAATTACATTTCGATGATCAAACTAGCGATTACCGTTTCCAACTAAATTAGGAGACAAAAACATATTTTTAAAGATAACAAATATTCAAAAGTATATTCCAAAAGAGAGTAATCATAAAAATAGTAAAAATATTTAATCATAAAAACAAAGATCTTATATAATCTGTGCCTTCTTTTGCTTTTCACCATCAGGATTTCAATCAAAGCTTCCTCAAGCAAATGAGTACACAACAAAAATGGCAAGAAAATCCATGGTGCAAACATGACCATAATATCAAACTAGAAAATGAACATCTAATTTGGCTGCGCTATCGAATCGTTCTTCGCAACCATATTGAAACGAATCTATTCTCGTTCGATCGTTTGTTTTTTTACATGTTACATCAAAACCATAATTTGCATTTACACAAGGAATAGTAATGGTTTCGAGTTATTGGGTTCTCTGTCTAACCCTTCTTCCGTTTGAATCGCCACCGTCGGAAAGTTGAGCCCACACGCTTCGGGATTTCGATCCGTTGCCAGAAACCTCCCCACATTGTTGAGCAAGTGTCTTCAGGATCTCCGATTGAAGAGAAGGGTTGTTTTCCTTCAAAAGCTCAAAACCTTTTGATTGCATCACAGCTGCACAAGAATGGTTCAATTTACAAAACCATATGAAAGAATGCAAAGAGACAGCAGAATCTATGATGAATGCTCTTAGAAATGAGTTTGGGTCAACTTTGAAAGGGTAAGAAGTACCTTTAGCTAACTAGTAATCTTTTAAATTCTAATTACGCTAAAAAAGGAGAAGTTTGATTGGTTCTTTTAAAAGTGCGTTTACTCAAAGTACTTTTTCAAAGGTCATCCCGAAACTCACCTTGAGACGAAACATGAGGGTCTCGAGGATAGGAAGGAAATGAGTTATCGTCAACAGACGATGATAAAGGTGATTGGTTCTTTGAAAAGTGCTTTACACGAAGTACTTTTTCAAAAGTCATCCCAAAACTCACCTTGAGACGAAACATGAGGGTTTCGAAGATAGGAACGAAATGAGTTATCGTCAACAGACGATGATAAAGGTGATTGGTTCTTTGAAAAGTGCTTTTACTCGAAGTACTTTTCAAAAGTCATCCCAAAACTCACCTTGACACAAAACATGAGGGTCTCGATACAAAAAATGAGGGTCTCGAGGATAGGAAGGAAATGAGTTATCATCAACAGACGATGATAAAGGTGATTGGTTCTTTGAAAAGTGCTTTTACTCGAAGTACTTTTCAAAAGTCATTCCAAAACTCACCTTGACACAAAACATGAAGGTCTCGAGGATAGGAAGGAAATGAGTTATCGTCAACAGATGATGATAAAGGTGATTGGTTCTTTGAAAAGTGCTTTTACTCGAAGTACTTTTCAAAAGTCATCCCAAAACTCACCTTGACACAAAACATGAGGGTCTCGAGGATAGGAAGGAAATGAGTTATCGTCAACAGACAATGATAAAGGGGATTGGTTCTTTGAAAAGTGCTTTTACTCTTAGTACTTTTTCAAAAGTCATCCCAAAACTCACCTTGAGACGAAACATGAGGGCCTCGAGGATAGGAAGGAAATGAGTTATCGTCAACAGACGATGAGAAAGGTATCCTGATGTAGTCCTTATCAACAAGATCACTGATCGGAAAGTAACAGAAATGGAATATGTTCTAAAAAAAGAATTTGTTAAGCCAAAATTCTGAGGTAAACTTGACATTTTGAAGTAACTAGTTGCAGAAAGATGCCCAAACTGGATACTCTCAAACTGAAACTACAGTGTTTTATACAAGATCAAGGAAGAGAGTTCAACAGTTTATGCTGTTTCAATGTGAGTGAAGAAACAAACGTTGAAATACAATCAAGATCCTCCTAAATGTCAAATGGGTGTTCCATAACTCATTAAAGAGCAGTCCACAACAATTCACAAGAGCCCAGAAAAATGAAAGAAAATTGAAAATCCCTTGGAGAATCTATATGAAGCAAGCTATGGGAGATATGACCGGAGAGAAATCCTAGAATTTTGTATCATAAAGAAAAAACAGGGAGAATGTGTCGACCCAAGCGGCCAAGATATTAATAGCTTCTCCTAAAAGTCAGAAGTTAAGAAGTTCAAATCCTTGCTCCTGTACTTGTTTGAACTAAAATAAATAATAATAATAATAAAAGAGGGCATAGTAAAAAATGTTACGTTAAATTATGGTTAAATTACAAATTTAGCCCGTGAACTTGTAGTTTGTGTCTATTCTATCTTTGAACTTTCTGCATTACAACAAATTTAGTTGTTGAACTTTCAACGAATCTACTAAACATACTAAACATAAAACATAAAACTCGTCCTGGATCTATTAAACCTTGTTTAAAGTTCAACTACCAAAAAGACACAAATATTAAAGTTTCGGGACTAAATTTATAATTTAACCTTAAATTCCGGTGCAATTACACCTCCTTTGTAATTAACTCTAACTGGGGTGTGGCTCTTTTGTAGTCCCTAGGGGCTTTATACTTGCATATATCAATGAGTAATATTTATGGTCTTGAGAAAAATGAAGTATTTCTGCGGTCTCAACATTTTATCATGATCATACTGACTAAATTGAAAAACAAAGTACCTCCGAGGTTCATCGCAGCAAATCTCAGGCAAACTGCTTTCAATTCAGTGGCATGGTGCTCCTCTGCGAAACTTAGTAATTGTGCAACAGACCGTACGGAAAGGCTTTTACAAAGATGAGATTCACACATCAGTCTCAATCTCTCCAAACCATACTTATCCGCTGCCGCTAGCAATTTCGCCATAAAGTTGTCATCCACACAAGATTCAGAAGATGAACTTGACGCTGATACGACCACATCCTCTGCGATGGAATCAGTGTACACAAAATGCAGCAAAGCCTGATGAAAATTAAAGCAACTTCAGAATAAAACCTCTAAACATGATGCAGAGATTAATGGCAAAAAACCAATGCAGAAGCAAAAAAACCAGAACCTATAATAAGAGAAAAACAAGTAAAAAGACGAATTAATCATATTTATACCTTGAAAACGTTAGGTTCTAGATCTTTAACAATGATCTCCTCACTTCCCTCAATCATGTTCAAAAAATCAGACCGAAATATGGGTGATCTAGCAGCCAATATCAACCTGTGCGCTTGAAATTTTTCCCCATCAACATTAAAAGTGACATCTGAACCTTCTAGATTTTCAAGCAGTGCACCAAAATGAGCTCCAATATTAGACTCGGGAACAGAAATTGTCTGTGAATGTGGATGTTCTATTGACGAAACCACAACTCCAACAGTACAATTTATTTGCAAGCAATCATCCTTGAGGTAGTCAGAGTTTTCAAGGGTAGATCGTCTAAGAAAACGCTTGTATCCCCTACATTCACAAATCAAAGAAAGGTCAAAGACTAGTGACAGAAGGGACGAATAATGAATACTCAGGAAGGGCTCTCATCTTAAAACCCCCAACGAAGTTCTTATAATGACAGGACAAACTTTTCATTGAAGTATGAAAAGTCCCAAAAAATAAAGAGGGGAAATAAACCATCAACAAACTCAATGTCAAATAAGCTAGGCAATTATTCTAGCTGGCATAATACACACACATCTATGACGAAAAAAATTAATGATATCCCCACAAATCAAGAACATGCTCAGCTCTACAAAGACACTTTGGTTCCTTTGCAACCAAAATTTTCAGCAGACCACTTTAACTATATTCATCCATTCTGTCCGAGAAAGAGAGACCTTATTCATCCATAAAATTTGAGCTTTACTTTTGTAGACTACGACTTCTCATAGAAACTTCTCTGACCTCTTGTTGGTTCTCTCACAAAAGACCCACTACATATCAAAGCTTCTCTATTGGTATTCTCTTCTAAATTATTCTCCGATAATTCGTTATAGGACATTTGTATGAACGAGGAGATATTTATAACTCCCTCAGTTTGTTTTTCTTGCTTCTTTTCCTCTCATCGGGAGTATTTACGTTCGAACACTTGTTTCTTTTGATTAACTAAATGAAAAGTTTTGTTTCTGGTTTTTTTCCTTTAAAAAAAACAAGAAAAAAAGAAATGAAGTAGATGAGAATGCTAAAGAGTTCAACCCTCTAAACATAGAGATAACCTTCTAGTTGGAACATTTACCATCGATAGGATTCCAAGAGTTGCAGGATTTAAGCTAACTCTGAAAGTACTTGAGTGGCCAAACTCCATTCTCATAACGAAACTTCATCTGTTTTGGCTTGGACGACAACATAGTCTATTTTGATACTAAGACGGCTGACTTAACAAGACCAATATTTTTTCCAGATGCTCAAAATATTGGTCAGAATTTTACACAGATAATCCATCTTAACCTCCTTTTCTGAACAAAAAACTAATACATTATCAGCATGTTGATGGTTGGATGATTAAGGTGAAGCCTATTTCTACTTAAGGTACAAGAACACCTTCCTACAATTGTTTATCAAGCAGTCTGCTTACCACATCAACTACCAAGACAAAAACGAAGAAATTCAGGGAGTCTTTGCTCAATAAGCTATGTATCCAATTAGACCTTATTTTTCCTCAAAATGGCAAAATGTGAAGTCCTAATCTATATCATCATAGGCTTTTTAAGATCTATTTTGATGATATCACCCCCTCTTCTTTAACCATCATCTCATCCTACTTCATCCTTAATGAGGATAAGGATAAATCAAGTTGTCCCCTCAAAATATAACACACCAATCATTTCCTAACTCAAAAAAACAGACTTTCTCAAAAAAATTCTTGCATTTAGCTATCACATCGCACAAGCAAGAAGCAGCAACTATTGATCTATAACTAAAAAACCAAACATTTGTAGCAAGGCCACAATAATGAATAGAGTGGCCCTTTGGCCTTCACAACGTTTCATCTTCACTAATAGACACCAAAAGCCACTTTGATTATTAAGCAAAGTTCCAATTCTAACATTTCTAGCACCATAGCCTCCTAACCAAGGTAGGGAATTCCTCTCTTTGAGCAAAACCCTTCAGAAAAAATGTCCCGATTGATTTTTCCAAGCTATTTAGCAAGAAGTTTGAGGGTAGTTGACTATCATTCCCTTCAATATTTTATTTTAGTATGGATAAATGTGGGTGTTCGGACCAAAGTATAGGTACCATCAACAGTCTGCTATGACATTTATTTGTCCTTATGATATTTGATGTCAAGAAACTTAAGTCTTGAGACATATTAAATACCTTAATTAGGCGGAAATCTTGGTCCACAACTTGCCTCTTTGACACTTGGCCAATCCCTGGGGTTAACAGTTCACTTTTTTTAAAAAAAATATGAGACAATTTAGTTGATATTTAAAATTTACAAAAGGGATGTAGTATCCATGTTTACAAAAACAAAAACAAAAACATTCCCAATTTATAGCAGTCCACTAAATTTGAATGAGCTGATAATGAGCCAACCCAAGAAAACACCACTAGAGGCAAGTGGGAGACAGAGAGAAGACAGCAACTCTTACTAATGATAACCAAAAGAGACCCAAACATTACTTGCACAAACATTCAAGAAATAGAATATTGGCTTTCCAATAGCCATATTATGAAGCCAGTGCTAATTTGACCAAATTGCACTAAACACCAGTACTTCTAAAATTTTCACAAATCAAACTATAGGAAAGGCATGAAATATATATATTGTTTTGTTCCATCGGAACAACATTATTATTGATTCAAACTGAAGGGTCAAGTTGACTTAAGAGTCGTAAAACATCTTAAAAATGTGACAACTTAGTTAGAATTTAGATTAATAACCATGGGAGAACTAAATCAAAATAACACTGGACAGAGATACTAACATGATTGGTATAGTATACACCCGGTAGGAGGTTCAAGTCCTCCTTCTATTGGTTTCTAATATAGTATATGCTTGGTTAGGTGAAGTAAATTGAAATTCAGAGATAAAATATTTATATTGTATTCAAAATGGATAATATTTAGATGAGTAATTGAAGTACTCATCTTCTATTCTGATACAATAAAAGTTCAAACCGATAGTTTTCAAAATGGATAATGCAGTATTTAATGTTCAATATAGAAGATAAAATCTGTTAAAGTAATGTTAGTGTCAAACAATAAAATGGCTTAAAGAAATATTGATGACAGTGTTGATAGTATCATCATCAGTCCCCCGTTAGACTTGGCCCTGATAACTTAAATTGAGCAAACTTAAACCATGCATAATGTCTGCTGTTTTAGGTCATCATAGCATACCAGTATGCACGCCAAAAATATTTATTTGATCTCGCACTGTGATGTATATTTCATTTCAAAGTGATCAATTAATCTACTGACAAGTTGTGTTTCATAAATCACTTCATTGTGAAGCACCTGATTGGCTCATTCAATCATAGGTATCTCCATATCACATTGAGTGGACACCGGAGTTAGATCCGACTTGGCTCAAGCAAACTCTACCATTACACAAAACAATGCAAGCAGCATTTCTACAAGAGTGGAGCCTCGGTGATTGGTCTTTTTATATTGCACGGGGAAGGAGACCATATAACTCACACCATTTATTTGTGCAGCTAAACTTGCACGTTACAATCCGGGAGAAATTCTTAGTTCTTCATTCTTCTTCTACTTATCACAACCATTTTACAGAGACTTGTTGAGGTAAGATATTACTGTTCTTTCAAAAGGAAGAAAAAAAAAAAGGTAAAATCCTAGTGCCAACGGAGTAGACAGTAACAAAAAAAATGTTGATTGTTGGTCATCACTGTCAATTTTCCACTTAACCCAAAAGCTTAAGTCCGATAGATTAGAACAGATTAGAACAGATGCTATCAATACTCGAGCATTCTCCTTCACTGGTTAAAAATTTGTACAAGGGCAAACAAGTGGTTATCAATATTGAGGGATCGAACACAAGGCTTCCAATCTTGATACCATGTTCAATCCTCAATCAACCTAGAAGCTTAAGTAAATTTAAATTCAGAACTTTTTGGTATGAAAAATTATTTTATCAATACTAAAACAATCACCAAACGTTTAACATAGAACCTGAAACCTGATGATCTTGCATGAATATGGATACAAAAACAAAATCAAGAACCTGCAGACGCACGATCAAAAGACTACCACAGGTCATACATGCACTGATCGAAACGTTCCACATCTACAAACAGCAACCTATTCACGAATCGATCACCTAGTCGATAGAATCACAGTAAACAAGAAACATACCACATACTGCCGCGATACTTGAGAGTATAGGGACCACTCTCGAGTGAGCGCTCAAAATGGCTATGAACCTTATGCTTCCCTTTACCACTCTGATCAACAAGCGTGAGTTCAAACAACGCCCTCACATCGGTACCGTCGCTAGCCAGTGCAATAAATATGGAGACATAGGTGGAATTATCCTCAACATTCTTCCCGTCCGGATAGAAGTAGACGGCCCATTGAAACCCTCCGACGGTAAATTCATCGCTAGCAATGTGCTTGCCGGGTCCCATTCCCTTGGCCAAAGAGTAGCCCTGGATCACGAACTTATGCGAGCCATTGACAGTATGAGTCACCGACCTCGAGCTCGTCGGCGAGGCGGAGGGGCTCTTCTCCGGCGCGGTGTCAATGGGGGTATTGGAATTGGTGTCGGCCATCTGAATTCAGTACAAAGCTGTGATTGACAAATTCATGGAGGTGGGGGGAGGATTTGGGGATTGGGATTGGGAAATTTGTGCAAATAGATGTAATCTAATGAAGAAAAATTGAAGGAATTTGAAGAAAACGGCTCAGGGTTGCGTACTTTTTGTTGATTGGTTTTGAAAAATGTATCCAAATTTCGCTCGGATTTTTTCCCTTCTAAGCACGCCAACTTGCTCAGCCACCGCTATAGCTTCAACTTTTATTTTATTTTTTATTTTTTATTTTTAATAATCACGCCTCAGTAATAAATATATATTTCCTTTGAGTTGCATTTAATATTTAATTTTTAATTTTTAATTTTTAATCAAATAGTATATTAGTAAAAATATCCTTTCATTTTACATTTTATTTCAAAAATAATTTAAGTTTCATTTAATTTTTAATCAAGGGGATATTAGTAAAAATATCCTTTCATTTTACATTTTACTTCAAAAATAATTTGAGTTGGATTTTTTTTTTTAATTTTTAATTTTTAATGAGGGTATATTAATAAAAATATCCTTTTATTTTACCTTTCACTTCAAAAATAATTTACGTTGCATTTAATTTTTAATCAAGGGTAAATATATCCTTTCATTTTACATTTTACATTTTACTTGCATTTAATTTTTAATTTTTAATTAAGGGTATATTAGTAAAAATATCCTTTCATTTTACATTTTACTTCAAATTATTTAATTTTTAATTTTTAATCAAGCGTATATTAGTAAAAATATCCTTTCATTTTATATTATACTTCAAAAATACGCATTTAATATTTAATTTTTAATTTTTAATTTTTAATTTTTAATCAAGGGCATATTAGTAAAAATATCCTTTTATTTTACATTTTACTTCATAAATAATTTGAGTTGTATTTAATTTTTAATTTTTAATCAAGGGTATATTAGTAAAAATATCCCTTCATTTTACATTTTACTTTGGTAAAAATGTTTTTTTAACTCTTTTTTTTAAAAACGAAACTGAATTAGGGAACTAATTATTTTCCTAACATTTTTTTACTTTTTTTTTTTAGTTTAAATAGTTTAAAGTATTATTAATGTATAAGAATATTTTATTATTTTAAAATTTGTATAGACTAAATTTTTATTATTAATTATTTAATATTTTTATTAATTTATGGATTAAATTTTAAAAATAAAATTCATATCAATTAAAATGTCAAATGCAAATATAATTTAATTACTTAAAAGTACATATCTTCGAGGTTAAAGTATTTCAATCCTACGATCGGTTGAACTAAAAATTTTAATTTTTTAAACAAATCAATTTAGACAGATTTTTTTTTATTTTTTATTTTTATGAACGAACGATAACCATTCAGATAATGCCTCAATACAAGCTAAGTTTTGTAGATTCAAATTCGTGTTTACATTCTTGATATTTGAATAAAAATTTGTCGTTTGGACGTAGTAAAAAAAGATAATGTTTAGTACCTTTCGATCTACAGTCCCTCAAAGCTAGGGATTATCCAAGTAGTGTCAATCCTTTGTCTTTCAGCTATGTTATGATATAAAAGGTGGCTCGGAAGCTTCCTCTCTCCAACAAGCAAGACGTTTTTTTTTATTTCATGCAAGTTTAAGTGACGGTAACTGTAGATGAAAGAAGAATAGGAAAAATCAACATACACATTTGAACTAATAATTAGCGTTTTTGTTCGATGAACATGTTAGATATCTGTATTGTAATCTTGCTGGCAATATCTTTTACGAGTCAAACAAGTAATTACCATCATAAGCATAAAGATATCTTTAAATTTTGTAAACTTTAAGAAAAGTTAAAAAAAAAAAAAAATACCCTCGTCATTAATTTTGGATGAATAGAGCTAAATTTTTATTTAAAAAAAATATCCTTAAAACTCTCAAAATAGTTTTAAAAATATCGAGAATATTTAAAAAACATTATTGAGTTATTAAATTTTTTATTAATATTCTTAAACTTAACAAAAAAAACTAAAAAACACATTAATTTTTTTTTTAAATTAAAAAAATACTTTTAATTTTTTTTAATTTAAAAATACGCCTAAAATGTCTCTATATATATAATTTATAAAAAAATATTTTAAATGTAAATGATGTTAATGTTAATTTTAACATTTTACGGGTATTTTTTAAAACCTAATATAATTTTTTTTAAAGAATATTAGTGTTAGTGATTTTGTGCAATTTTAATTTTAAAGCCCTTTTTTCATTTGTTTCTTTTATTATTATTTTTTTATTTTGTATTACTTCTTCCTCCAATTATTTTTTTTTCTCGATTTTCTAATTTTATTTTCATTTTATTTTATTTTCATTTTATTTTATTTTTGTTTTTTGTTTTTTTAAATATATATTTTTTAATTCAATTTGTATGTTTATGTAATTATTAAAATTTATTACCAAACATAAAATCCTAAAATTTAAGTAAATTAAAATTATTTTAATAATACAAGTTAATAAAAATGAAATAGTCAACTTAATCTAAAATTAAATTATGTAATAATTTTTAAAAGTTTGAGGATATTTTTGAAAGAAAGAGTAGGAATCATCCTCCACAGTGGTACGATAGTGTCCACTTTGAGCATAAGCTGTCATGGATTTGCTTTGGACTTCCCAAAATGTCATACGAATGGAGTTGTTAACTTCTCCTTACTAATAGTTATATATTGTGAGCCGTTGTTGCCACTCTCTTGTTTACATATACAACGTTCTCTTTCAAAAATCTCTCTCTGCCATAGTTTTTTAAAACCATTTTGTTAAATCGAGGCCAGAGGCTCGAGTATATGTCGCTTGGCCGTAGGCGATGTAAAGAACGAATTGGCTTAGCTCACTCGTCGTTGGAAAGTGAGTACCGTACAATCGTAAGACCGCTGTCATCAATAATGCGATTGTGACAAATGGTATCCTATGGTCTTCCACTAAATTAACGAAAGTGAGACTCACACCCAATAATCGTCAACAAATAGGACGTAAATTTACTTTCTTTAAATAAAAAAAAAAAAGTTAAAATTTACCTAAAATTTACTGTATTATACGAGCAAATGGGGTAATTTTGATGGGTAATTTCTGAACAACCATGGCCACTCTTGGATACGCTGAAGAGTCGAGTCAGCCCTGCCTCAATTTCGTGACCCCACTCTTCATCCGACCCTATAAAATGATTTCTTCTCTCTTTCTCTCAGACACCTGTTCATCTGATTCAACACTCTTCCAATGGCGGATTTCTCTTCTGTCAAGTCCACCGCCATGATTTCCCCTGATGAAGCTCTCAGAATTGTGCTGGAAGTCGCTCAACGCCTCCCGCCCGTTGCCGTCTCTCTTCACGATGCTCTTGGTAAGGTCTTGGCTCAAGACATTCGCGCTCCTGACCCTTTGCCTCCTTATCCAGCCTCCATTAAGGTAGTTCCACTATCCAGTGAGCTCAATTTTTGTTCATCTGGACTTGAGTTTTTATGTTAGGTTTAGGATCGGTCGTTTTCTTAGTTGACCTGAAGAAAATTTGATTGCTACTCGTGGAGCTTGATGGAGTTTGTTTGTGGTTTTTACTTGTTCTTTGGTTTTTGATTGGAGAAATGAAATGATGTCGGATTGCTTGGTTGGAGTGGAAGAGAACGTTCTTGCTTCCAGTGGAGATGATAGATTATGTTTCAGTGGATTTTCTTTTTGCTTTGTTTTCTGATTGGAAGACATTATGTTGTTCTAATGTCTGATTTTTGAAATTCTTTTGAAGTGTGAGGGCCTCATGACACTTGGGAATCGTTCTTGTAGGATGGTTATGCAGTGGTTGCTTCAGATGGGCCTGGGGATTATCCGGTGATTACAGAATCTAGAGCTGGAAATGATGGAGTTGGTGTGACAGTTACTCCGGGAACCGTTGCCTATGTAACCACTGGAGGTGCTTTTCTAATCATATTTGATCATAACCAAGTTGCCATTTTGTGGTTAGCATGTGCTTAAAGAGGGTTTAGTGCTGAGAACATTAATTTTGTTGTTAGACTACATTACATATGTGCTTGAGTGATTAAGTAGTGTAGTTAATTAGCGTTTCTTGCTGAAAATTTCGAAAGGAGTTCTTGTTGATGTACTGATAGTATCCTTTTCTGAGAAGAGAAACAATTTCATTGAGAGATGAAATAGGTGGGGTTAAAATTCTTGACACCTTAGGAAAAATCTCCCATTTAAAATCAAAGACGAGAGGCTAATCTGAGAAAGGATGTTTACATTTATACCAGTGTATAGCATGAAAAAGAACATAATCCAAAAAAATAGTAAAAGGTCGAGAAGGTATCCCTGAAAATTCAAGCATTCTGTTCGTCCCAAAGATACTAGAGGAAAACCCTACCGACAGCCAACTATACAACCTTCTTGGCACCTTAAAAGGGATGTCCCACAAAAATAGTGGCCAACATATTAACAACGCAATTAGGAATGATGTTTGGTTGTTGGATATCTCCTAGCTAAAAAATTTCTATGTGATGCTCTAGTAAAGGAGGAATATATGAATGAATCTAAACTACATTCGAATCAGAGTGATCTTGATCATATGATGGTTGAGAAAGGCTTAAAAAAATTGAAGTTACTTCCTATACCAATAACGTGCACCTGAGCAAGAAAAGAAAAGGTGCTGTTGGTTTTCCCCATTCAGTCTACACATAACACACCAGCTTGGTGGATCGGTAGCAGTTCTGGAACAATGAGATAAAGGTTTGATCCAAAGTATTCAAGGACATCATGATGAGACTTAGAGTTAAGAGCAACTTTGGTAGTGCTAAGCCTGATTTTTTTTTTTTTTTTTTTTTTTTTATGTGGATAGCAGCTTAACAGCCTAAATACCTCTCACAAAGTGTAGAGAAGAAATTCACAGCTTTTGTAGTCTCCCAAAATCTGCCCCGTGTGTTTCGAGAATGATGGGACCCGTGACCATCTTTTGTCCACTGCATTGTTGCCTTGCAAGGGTGGAATTTTATCTGCGAACCATTTGAGTTTGTGGTACCCCTTGAGGTGGAAGATGGAGTTTCTAAATGTCTGTCCGGCTGTTGGTTTAAGGATAAAACCAGGTTTCTTTTGTTGAATGTGGTTTGGGCCCTCCAGCTTCTATGGAAAGAAAGAAACTCTAGAATATCTTTACATTAGTATGAATCTTTTGTTAATTTTTGTGACTGTGTATGGTGTATAGCCTTAAATTTGAGTGTCCTTGACAAATCTTTTATAATGCTCCTATCATTCGTATCAGTCTATGTCGAAGGCCTTTGGTTTAACTTCTTTTTTGGTGTAGGACCATCTTATCTTTATGGCCTTCAGGTTGTTTTTTGAGACTTGGAGTAATGAAATCAAATCTATAGTTGTGTATTATCGTTTTCAATTTAAACTCAGATCGGTTATATAAAAAGTTAAAAAAGAGAACGGTCATTGTGTTATTCAACTGTTTTCTTCTCTTTTCTTACTGTCTTGATTTTTTCCCTTCTGAAATACCGATTCATTCTTCTTGTTACATTTTTAAGGACCAATACCTGATGGTGCTGATGCGGTAGTTCAAGTTGAGGACACGGAAAAAATTGAATCCAAGCATGTTAAAATAATGGTGAAAGCCAGGAAGGGTGCTGATATCCGCCCAGTGGTATTAGTTCATTACTTTCTTTTTAAAGAAAATAAAAACTTTATCTTCAAAGGTTCTATTGCAATGACAATTATTTATGAGGAAATGAACAATTTTCTTGAGAGAATACAACACAAATAATTCAAACGGACAAGAATTATACCGAAGTGTTAAGCACAAAGAGGAACAAAGAAAAATTGAAATAATGAATGCAATTTTTTTAGATGTAAAAGAACTACCATTAACAACTAAAGAATTCATTAGAATGGAAGTTATGTTGTGGTCTCTTTGGCAATAGGCTAGAGGAGTTGAGCTCTTCTTGGTCACCCTTTCTTCACCTTCTTGTAAAATAACTCCTCTTCAGTCTTCAGTAGATACTGATTGGTAAGCTTTTTCAAAGCACCCTCGGTTGGTAAGCTTTTTCAAAGCACCCTCGGTTATCTTTCCATATTATTTTTCACTTTCAACTTTTTATTGAAAAGCAGTGCTTCGTTTTCAACATTCTATTGATAATTGCATAAACTTTCAACACCAGACTTATTATGAAAAGGAAATGAGTTTCTCTTCCATCTCAGTTAAAGGGTGGAAATATCCTCCATTATCATTTTCAGTGGAGGCTAAATCTTTTAGTATGGCTTTTGATGGAGATAAAATGGAGGAAAAGTTTGTATAGAGAAAAGGAACTGTTTTTTCTCTGTTTTATGCGGTTGTTTAGTTCTAACTCGGAGGTTGTTTGAGGAGTATACAGTTAGAGCAAAGGGGTACCGAATTCATTAGACAATTCTAGATTGACGACTATCATTTATGGATGAAGTCTTTAACTTGCGTGGATGTGTCCTTGAAATTTTGTAAATTAAAACCTCAACTTTATCATTGGTATCAACATTTTACTCCATTGAAGCCTATATGCAGTTTTCTCCTAAGAAGAGGTAGGGAGAAGGAAAGAAATCGAGGAGGGAGACCTAGTTATGTATCATCTACTTGAAGGAAGGTTCTTTGATGGGGACCTATCAAAAACTAAAGAAAAATAAGATTGACCTTTGCGAAATATTGAAGGAGATTGGATTGAATGCTTGTTTAGTTGACTTGCCTCATCTACGTATATCTAACACATACAAAGTACCTTTTTTTGACAAAATATTTTCTTTCCAGCGGAATTCCAGATTTCCACCTAAACTTCAGCAGTAAGGTTAGGAATCTGGGTAATAGCTATGGATCCATCTCAACTATTGATGGAATTGTAAATTTATTAACCCAAATAACCTTCACTTAGTTGATGGATCCAAACTCTTGGGATATGCTCTACGGTATTTGGATTAGGTTAGTTTGAGTTATTTTGATCTCTCTTTTTATTTTATTTTATTTAGTTGAGAAAAGAAATGTGAAACTACTTTAGAGATATATTCATATATTTTCGTACATTGAGTTAAAAAGAAAGTTCAATGTCATCTTTCATGTTATGCAAGATTAAACTTCAAGTATTTGAGCCAATTATTTTTTGAGAATTATTGGAGAGTAAAATAATCTCAATAAGTGGAATGAAATTATTAATGCACGTGTAATTTTATTATCCTAATGCGAACGAACTGTTTCGTTTTTCTCTAAACTTGGGTTAGTTTGGTTCACCCAACCCAACCCAAATGATTATAGGGCTAAGTTACCAACATGGACTGCATTGTTATTCTTGATAATTAAAATAAATGTTCGCTTAATGCAAGGCTGCTCATCCAATTCAAGTTGGAAACTATTTGCGAGCAATTCTTAGGAAGAAAAATATAAAAGCCCTTCAACCAGATTCTACACTTTTCTTTTCACCAAGAACGGTTATCATGTGACTGGATCTGTAGGAGGCCAGTGAACAGATATCAGCAAACTTCTAAACACAGTTGGGTTCATGCAGTCAATTTTTTTTTTTTTTTTGGCTATGGTATATTGGTTGTTGAACATTGAAGAATGATGTTTGATTTGAGTCAACATGTTATTTGGCCATATTTTTGGATATGAATTTTTGTTCTGGTTAAAATCTTTATATAGTGAGGACTGTGTTCCATAAGGACTCAAAGTTGAAGCTTTGGTGCAATTTATTCAGTATGGGAGATTTGTTTTTTCCCCCCCATTTTTTCACTTTTGGTTAGGCATGAGGCTTTACTGCTGCAAATATCTTTACTAAAAAGTGATATTTTTATTCATTTCCTGTGGACATGGTTTATGTATTGCTGGACCTGGTTATTAGACTTGTGTTTCTTCTATCACCTGTACTTGAAAAGCTCATGATACTGCCTTCCCAGGGTTGTGATATCGAGAAGGATGCTCTTGTTTTAAAAGCTGGTGATAAAATAGGTGCTTCAGAAATTGGCCTGCTTGCTACTGTGGGTGTCATGACAGTGAAGGTATTATAGTGCCTGATATATTTTGTGTTTAGTCATATGTTCTCTCATCCATCTCCTTTCGGATTTACTTTTAATGTTGTATAATAGGTATATCCTACGCCTGTAGTTGCCGTTCTTTCTACAGGGGATGAACTTGTAGAGCCCCAGACTGGATGTCTGGGTCGTGGGCAGGTATTATGGAACATTGCTTCCCTTTGACCTCCTGTATATTTAGCAATTATGTATGTCTAAGCCTTCATACTAGCCTTATTATTTTTTCAAGAGAGATGTTTTACCTGATAAAAGAATTCCTTAATGTGCATAGTGAGGTATTTAGTCATATATTCTTTATACTCGTTAATATGTAAATTTATGTTTTTTAGTTGTACAAAATTTTTATTTGACAAAACAAGTTGTGTAGATTAGGGATTCAAACCGTGCTATGTTACTTGCTGCTGCTGTTCAACACCAATGCAAAGTTATCGACCTTGGTATTGCTAGAGATGATGAAAGTGAGCTTGAGAAGATCTTGGAAAATGCCTTTTCTGCTGGAGCTAACATCCTTCTAACTTCGGGCGGTGTTTCAATGGGAGATAGGGATTATGTCAAGCCATTACTTTCGAAGAAAGGAATTGTATATTTTAATGCGGTATGTAGATGGTTGTTGAAATGCTTTTACTCAGTTGTCCCATTCTTTGTAGTTTTGGTCATGGAATTGAAAATGTCTTTTCAGGTCTTCATGAGGCCTGGGAAACCTGTGACTTTTGCAGAGATCAAACCAGATAAAACAGAAAAGAAGGAATTGAATCAGATTCTTGCATTTGGGTTGCCTGGAAATCCTGTGAGCTCTTTAGTTTGTTTCCAACTATTTGTAGTCCCCGCCATCCGCCAACTTGGTGGTTGGGAAAACCCTCATCTTCTAAGGTACCTGAAAAATTCTCTCTCTCTCTTTTTTTTAATCATCCCCCTTCCTATTTCTTTAATATTTTATACTCGATTACCCGTTTTTCTCTATAAAATGCAGAGTGCGAGTACGTCTTTCAGAGCCAATAAAGTCAGATCCTATTCGACCACTGTTTCATTGTGCAATTGTCAAGTGGAAAGATAATGATGGGTCTGGAAACCCTGGGTAAGTTGGGGTAAATCTGATTCATTGGCCTTCACTCAGTAGGATCCCTTGTCTTGTAAGATAACACGAGCTTGCAACTTATCACTCTCTGTTGCATCTCAACTTTCTCGAATATCCTTTATATGTTATTGATTTGAAATAACTGTTGTTTGGATCAGCTTCTCTGCTGAGAGTACTGGTCAACAGGTGAGCAGCAGACTTTTGAATTTGAAATCTGCCAGTGCTTTGTTGGAATTGCCACCAACAGGAAATATTATAGCTGCTGGAAATTCTGTATCAGCTATTGTTATTTCTGATATAAGCGGTATTGCTGGTTGTGCCAACTCCTTATCATCTGATTCAACCGTTTCTCCGAAAATTAATAAACCCAAAGAAATTAGCACCAGTCAGGCTCAAGATATCGGGTCTAAAGTAGCTATTCTTACGGTGAGTGATACTGTTGCATCCGGGGCTGGTCCTGATCGAAGGTATGAATTTAACAATCATTTTCCCTCCTTGTTGTGTATGTTTTTTGTTCTAGCGATTTATATTGGTTTGTTTGCTAGTAGGATTAGGGGTTTCTTGAGTTCTTTTTTGGTTGCACCTTGGATGGTAGAGATGGTGATGTCAAGCAAGACGGTCGAGATTGTCTTGTTCCTAAAAGTCTTGTAGCTCATTTCAATCCAAAGAGCCTACCAGAAAGCATTCCTCTAAACTAAGTCACATAGACACAGACATGACTGATGTCAATTTCTAAAATCTAAGACCCGGGCACGTTGGGGATACGTCATTCTTTAGGATATATATAAGTTCAGTATAAAAAATCTAAACATGTTCCACTAAAAGGCCTCAGCGTTGGTGGCAAACAAGGTTAGCAGTGGTGACTGCTGCTATTTCCTTTCTCTTCCTCGTGAATTGCATATAGAAGGGAAGGGTAGTAGGGTTATTTATTATATATTATTATTATTTAGCTTTTAATGTCTTTTTCATGTTTTTTTTTTGTTAAGAAATTATAATTTGGCGTGTTGGATACGTGTCCGATGCTTGTCCTTGTCCGACATGTGTCTAACATGGACACTCTGCTTAAAATAGAGTGTCCATGCTTAATAGCCTCAAAGGAACCTAGATTTATTAAGGAGCACCAACTAAAAAGAACCTATATTTTCTATGTAGAAGGCCCATGAAATCAATAATATTATCTTAGTTCTTCTATCAACGAAGTCTTTTTTAAGATAGAAGAGCGACTGATCGATATTTGTGTCCCTCGATCAATTCTCTATATCATCGATCTGCAACGATGTTAAGGTCTTCTGATAAAAGGTATCATGTAATTCTTTGACATAGAAGTTGGTGAGAATGTGTGGTTTTTTCTTAGGAAATCCAATATCTTATGATATGCATCTGGATACTCCTCTTTGAATGTTTGTTTCTTAGAGGCCACTATATTGATGCTAAATAAAAATGAGCGAAGCTGGTATTGTATTCTTCCCTGTTGAAGAGGAAAGTGGAAAATATTGAATGCTTCGCAACAAGTTTCATGAAATAATTTGGGATTTCAAGTCTTGGACAAACAGATTACCATATTCTTATACTTGAAACTTTTACCTGTTGTTTCATCAGATTTTATCAAATAGAGAGCAACCCTTGAAATAATAAATGTTTTGCACAATAAATCTGGTAAAGCACAAAGGATCTTTCTAATATCCTTGCGTACTAAGAGAAATATCGAGAATATTATTAGGATATCATCCACAGTGGATTGTGGATGCGAGAGAGCTCAAAAGGACACAGACACACACACTTCTACAGCGTCCTCCATCTTGCTGTCTGCTACCCTTCACTTCCTTTGCAGACCGGACGATCGAACTGCAAAGGTCTTCCCACCACGCGAAGTTCAAACCCTACCAGAGAGATAGAACTTAATCGAAAACTGGTCTCAAATCTCTTTACAATCGAAGGTGAAAGTGGGAAAAAGACGATGAAACCTTTTCTTCTTTCTTTGTCAGGCGACTTGTTAGGAGTAGGGGCTTTCTTACTCCGTTAAAACTAGTGCTTCAGAAATACATTGACTCCATCCCGGCATTAAAAACGGCCGTGATACCCTAGATATCAACACGCACACACCTCGGTGATATTATCAAATAAAAATTTCTTTGGTCTGTCAAGAAATACTACTATTATTATTATATGAAAAGTTAACATAATGTATGAGTGAAGCTCACTTGACTCCCCTTGTGTTTTTCACCATTGTCATGAAGGCTTGACAAAAGGTTTCTTTCTTTTCTATAGTGGACCAAGGGCTGTTTCTATTGTCCAAACCTCATCAGAAAAATTAGGAGGGGTCAGTATTGTTGCAACAGCTATTGTCTCAGACGATGTCAGCAAAATTCAAGATGTTCTTGTGAAATGGTGTGACATTGACAAAGTGGATCTTATTCTCACACTAGGTAATATTTCGCTAAATTCGATCTTCCCTGGCCGTGGTGCAATGCTTTTATCCAGTTCCCTTTATTTATCTTTTTGTTAAAATTAATCTCCGTCTAGGTGGAACTGGATTTTCCCCAAGAGACGTGACGCCTGAAGCTACGAAACCATTATTGCATAAAGAAACCCCTGGTCTACTATATGTTATGATGCAAGAGAGCCTTAAGGTCAATATTCGGAAGTCTGCTGCATATTGTTGTTTAATTGTTCTGCTATCATATACTTTTATGCTGCACAGTAATTTTGATTGCTCTTAAGCTAATCGTGAACGTTCCGTGATAGGTAACGCCATTTGCTGTGCTCTCACGTTCTGCAGCTGGGATTCGAGGATCAACCCTGGTAATGCCAACAGTTTTCTTTTCATATTTTTGTTTAGCTCTTTTTAGGAGGAAATAGCCTTGAGGAGATGCTGAAACCTTTCATTGAACCAGCATTAAGTAGTGTTAGAAAGTATAGAATCATATTTACATTAAAGAGAAGAAAGAGTAGACCAATATAAGCCCCGAGAAAATCCTATAAAATCTTATTTTTCGAAGATCCTGATATCCCGTAACGGCCCAAACTCACTGTTAACAAATATTGTCATTTTTGGGTCTATTAGGGAAATGTTTCCATACCCTTATAAAGAATGTTTCGTTCCCCTCTCCAACCGATGTGAGATCTCACAATAGATCAATTAATTTTTAAAAAATTTAAAATTTTCGTGGATCATTTAAAGTGTAGGACATACTAGGCACCAAATTAAAAGTTTAGGGACATTAAACACCTTTAAAGATTCATGCACCAAATAGACACAAACCTCAAAGTTTAGCAGGAAACTTGTAATTTACTTAACCAACCGAATTTGGGACCTCGTTGTTCTTTTTATTTCACCTAGTGATTATCTCGGTCAGTCTAGTTCCTATAGAATCTATCATTGAAATACCCCTACTGGGCGATAGGGTTAAGTGGAACGAAAAGGGTTTTCCACGAGATGAGAAATTCAAACTATTAGCCTCACACGAGGTTTGTGAACAAGTGATTGTTTGATAACAAGCAAGGAATGCTCGTCTTTCTGCTGAACAGGATGTATTGAACTCATAATTCATTAGATACTTTTTATGAATGTCAACTATCACAAGTAAATTACTCCTCGTTGTTCAATCGAGTACCCAATGATCTCATGTTATTTGTGTTCAGATC
This sequence comes from Cucurbita moschata, assembly GCF_002738365.1. Lineage (NCBI taxonomy): Eukaryota > Viridiplantae > Streptophyta > Magnoliopsida > Cucurbitales > Cucurbitaceae > Cucurbita > Cucurbita moschata. Next base: position 3,153,784 of record NW_019268541.1, read on the forward strand.
ATCAACATGCCCGGAAATCCAAACGCTGCAGCGGAGTGCATGGAGGCATTACTCCCAAGCCTTAAACATGCATTGAAGCAAATAAAAGGGGACAAGAGAGAGAAACATCCTCGTCATGTTCCTCATGCCGAAGCAACACCAACCAACATTTGGGAGCAGAGTTATAAGGTGGCTTCTGAAGGTGTAAGTGAAACTGGGTGCTCTTGTTCTCATTAAAAAAATGCAATGTTCTGCTATATTAATCACTCAAACTTGCAAGTTTTTGTCCAATAATCTATCGTTTATTTTCAACCGTTCATCATGAAGATGGCCCTTTAGAATGTCTCTGTAGATTCATCTCAACCTTCAGATGTTTGGATGCTTAGAAGAGTCTTTTGTTTCAACTAGTGTCATTACAAAAGTTTAATATGACTTATTAGAGTGTTTCGTACGTGTTTATTTTGTTCTTAAACTTCGAAAATTGTCTAGTGGGTCTTTGAATTTTTCAATTTTATGTCTGTTCGGTCCTACCTATTTGATATTTTTAAAAATTCATATATCTACTAGGCCTAGAATGGAAAGTGTCGAGTCCTATCAAACATAAAATTTAATTTTATTCTCTATATATAATTATCAAAATTAAAAGTTGAAGGATTAAATTCAGGAAATAAAAAATTCAAAATTCTTTGATTTATTACACTTTAAAGTTCACAAGAACTTCCAAGTTTAATGTTTAAACTTGTAAATTAGTATTTTTTTTAATGGTGGGTGAGAGGATTTGAATATCTGACCTCTTAATTAATGATATACGTCTTTCTGACCTCTTAATTAATGATATACATCTTTGTTATATATTATTATCAACCTTAGATTAATATTATCACGTCGTTTTGTCTTTGTAAAAGCTTAATGAATATAATAATTTAATTAAAAAAAAGTCGCATGTCTTTTGGAGTCGGTGAAGTCTGTTCATGAAGAAATAGGATTGAGAGAATATATTGAACATCAAAAACTTTAAATTAACGATATTATATTACATTGCATTATTTAATAAAGTTTCGTACTTTGTCAATATTCTAAAAATACTCATAAATTTTTATTTAATTTTTTTTAAAATACCATTATCAATTTTGAATGAAAATGGTACGTATTTTATTTTAAAAATTAGTGTTACAAAATACTTTAAAAATAGTATTAACACCCAACTTTTATTTATAAAAAAAGAGTTAAAAAATGTTCTTATCATCGATGTATGGACAGAAACTATCGACACTTCATAGATCATCTCCAAACTTTTTAATATTATTTTTGATACATGATACTACTATAAGGGTATTTTTGAACTAACTTTTTGAAAGCTTAAGGGTATATCGGAAACACTTTTGAAAGTTAAAGTGTATTTTTAAAATTCTACTGAAAGTTCAAGGATATTTTCGAGATAAATATTAATGTTTCCATCCATTCTAATGGTAGTGATATATATATTCTTAGGATTTAAACGAAAATAAGTAGTCATTTCTAATTCTTTTAAGTCTTTCTTAGTCATCATATTCTTAAGACTGTTTTCATTTCGATGTACACAGTTCATTCATATATCTTATATTTACTCGGGTGTGACAAAAAGTGCGTAAATTTGTTAGATAAAAATTAATTCATTTGGTCAATTACCCAAATTTTGATTTCTCATATCCATGTTTTTTTTTTCTCCCATTTAAAAAACCGAACAAATGGCGAAAAAAGACAAAAATGCCCCGTCATGATGGAATTGAGTCATAGACAAGACAATTCTATTGCTTGACAGGAGAGGAAATGAGCTACTTCACCGGACCGCTACATGAGCCTCCAGTAGTTTACCAAAGAAATGAATAAGTCGGGCATTCCCGGCCCACCAAGCGAAACAAACCGGTTCTTGGTCACGACACCAGCTAGAAAGTTCCATTAAATAAAGAAAGAGTCTTTCCCCTCGATTTGATACCGCTCTTGCGGCCGAGCAATAAAATAAAATAAGCTTTAAAGTTAGTCTATTAATTTACTGTTAATTTTTTATAATAAGATAAAATAATATATATTAAATCAAAATAAATGAAAAGAGAATTAGATTCTTCGATTGTAATTGCTATCTTATTGGATAACTTTTCGATGGGATTCTTTTCATCTTACCTCCCACGTGACGACATGAATATTTTTTTTTGGAATGAAATTTATTGTTCTTCTAAATAATTTCAAACTTAGGTTAATAATCATTATTAAAAATAATTAAATTTAGTTCTAAATTTATTGTTAATTAATATATATATATTATTTAATTGTATTATTACTTTCGAAAGGTTAGATAAAAATAAATTTATCGTAGTTAGTTCCAAACTTCGAGCCTGTTAGATGAAAGTATCCCACATCGGTTAGTTTAGGGAATGATAATAAGTTTATAATAAAAAATACAATCTCCATTAGAATGAGACATTTCGGAGAAGCCCAAAGCAAAACCATGAGAGCTTATTTTCAAAGTGGACAATATCATACCATTGTGGAAAGTTGTGTTCGTCTAACAGAGCTCAGGATGTCAATCACTTTTAGATAAAAAATTATAATAAAATTTGTTTCGTTGATTTTTGTAGTTAAATTAATAAAAATATTCATAAATTTTGATTTTAAAATGTTTAAAAAATATTTTAAATTTTAAAAAGTTTTATTAATAACCTTCCATTTTTTAAAAAAGGTTTGAAAACTCAGTAACAAACATCATTTACCGTTATTATTATTAATATATTTATGAAAACAGTCTAAAGTTCATGAATATTTTTGAAACAGGGTACCAACCAACCCTAGTGTATTTTTATTTTTTAAAAAAAAATTAAAAAAATTAATAAAAAAAATAGATATTTTAAAAATAAGTATCTATGTTTTTCATTGGAGTAAAAATATTTTTTAATATTTTTAATTTAATGGCATTTTAATTTTTTTTTTTAAAGTTTAAAAGAATATTATTGAAATTTAAGATAAACAGCCATCAACGAAATAAAATTCCCAAAATACAGAGATTATTTCACTAATTTTATTATTATTATTATTATTAGAACATAATCAGAATTCAGTGGCTATATGAACGTGAGAATGTCTGGATAATTTGGAATCAACGATTGTAAAACCCGGCCTCGATTCTGGCGACAGGGTTGGTGGTGATGTAAGAGAGAGAGAGAGAGAGAAAAAACAAGTGAGGATCAAAATCAAAGGGGGTGTTGATTTTTGGTGGGGATTTGAGAGAGAAAAAGAGAGAAATCTGAGTTTAAATGACCCTACTTCCATTGAAATCACTCGATTCCTTCGGAATATCATCGTGTTCTTCCTCATCCACCAGTATTGCACTCAGAAGAGGAACAATTACACCATTTTCGTACCTCCTTGTCTCCTCCATCCACCGTCGTCCTTCCCTTCGCTTATCGATTCGCACTACTTCCACTGTTGTTAGGTATTTCTTTTGTTCTTTTACTTTTCTCTTACTCTATGATCAATTTCTGTGTTGTGGATGCTATTGCGGTTGTTTTTGTTATGGTTTTGTGATCTGGATATGGATTATGGAGGGTATTTTTAAGCTGAATCTTTGGAATTAAGCTTTAAATGACCTAATGGAGTTGTGGGATCGAAGTAGATGAACGTGAAGGGCTCCGACTTCTTGTCTTTCAATTTTGTCTGGTTTTTGGGTTGGAAACTTTTTGTTTCGTGTTCTTAATGTTCTTAATGTTCTTCCTTGATTTGGCTACACATGATAAGGTGGCTGACGGTTTTCTTCTCTTTTTTGCTCTAATGCCGATTTGGTAACTCAGTTTCACCATTTCGATTTGTTTACAAGCTCCATAAGATTTGAACTAATGATGCTTATCTTTTGCTTTTTTTGTTGCACTTGGACGTGTTTGGCTCTTGTTCATGTGAAAATTTTCATTGTAAACACTTCAAATTCTAATCACGAGGTCAGGCTAGATAAATAATGAGTTCATAGGGAATTAGTTTAAGTCATCGTGACCACCTACTTAAGATTTAATATTCGAGTTACTTCGACAATCGAATGTGTTCAATCAGCATTCGTTTATGAGAATAGTCAAGGTACGCACAAGCTTCTGTTCGGATGCTCACGGATATCAAAAAGAAAAGAGAAAACTTAAAATTCTTTCAGTCCCTGAAGTTGGCCCCGATGGCGCAACGCTGCCTAGAAATTAGTGAGCTAAGATTATTCTTTTATACTAGAGGAATCTATGAAATTGTAATTGAAGAAGATGGTTGATTTATAGTTTTTTTCCCGGTTCATTAAGGGTTGTATCGTGTTATTATGTAACAGAGCAATGGCATCCCACGTTGTTGGTTATCCTCGTATTGGTCCGAAGAGAGAACTTAAATTTGCCTTGGAGTCTTTCTGGGATGGGAAGAGCACTGCTGATGACTTGCAGAAAGTGGCTACTGATCTCAGGGCATCTATTTGGAAGCAGATGGCCGATGCTGGAATTAAGTTTATCCCTAGCAACACTTTTTCGTATTACGATCAAGTGCTCGACACTGCAACTATGCTTGGTGCTGTTCCTTCAAGATATGGATGGAACGGTGGTGAGATTGGATTTGACACGTACTTCTCCATGGCTAGAGGGAACGCTTCGGTTCCTGCCATGGAAATGACAAAGTGGTTTGACACCAACTAGTAAGTGAAAGCTTATATGCATTTCCCTACCTTTTTACGATACTTTTTCCGTAAGACTTATATTAGTTGATGATGCAAGGAATGTAATGATGTGCGTGTTTTATTACAGCCATTACATCGTCCCCGAGCTGAGTCCTGAAGATAAATTCACTTATGCATCTCACAAAGCAGTAAACGAGTACAAGGAAGCTAAAGCTGTAAGTTTTCTTATAGAAAAAATTGAAAAGAAAAACACTTCAAAGGAACTGCTATGCTGTTTTGAACTGACAAGCACCTTTTTTCTTTTTTTGAGTAACAATTATTACCTTTTTCCCCTTATACTCCCACTTTTCTATGCAGCTCGGAGTCGAGACCATCCCAGTTCTTGTAGGCCCTGTGTCCTTCTTGTTGCTATCGAAACCCGCCAAGGGAGTTGAGAAATCCTTTTCACTTCTCTCTCTAGTCGACAAAATTCTTCCCATTTATAAGTCAGTCTTTCTTTGCCTCTTTCTGGAAGTCCGTCCCACGTTATTTCGGTTCCACTCTCTTCTTCTTGACTGTTATTGGTGCCTGCAGAGAAGTTGTTTCAGAGCTGAAGGCTGCTGGTGCCACATGGATTCAATTTGATGAGCCTACACTTGTGAAAGATCTTGATGCACACCAGTTACAAGCATTTGCTCATGCCTACTCGGAGCTGGAATCAGTCTTATCCGGTTTAAATGTTCTGATCGAGACATATTTTGCTGATGTTCCGGCTGAGGCATACAAGACCCTCACATCTTTGAAGGGTGTCTCTGGTTATGGATTTGATCTTGTTCGTGGAACGCAGACACTTGATCTTATCAAAGGCGAATTTCCTTCAGGAAAATATCTCTTTGCTGGAGTTGTCGATGGAAGAAACATATGGTCAAATGACCTTCAAGCTTCCCTAAATACTTTGGAGGCGTTACAAAATGTCGTTGGGAAAGGTGCTTGTTTCTTAACTTGCTAGTACATTTTACATTTGCGTGGATACATTTTCAAACTTTAAACAGTGGTAATATATGCCGTTCTTTTGTGTCGTTGACAGAAAATATTGTCGTCTCCACTTCATGCTCTCTTCTTCACACTGCTGTTGATTTGGCGAACGAAACGAAATTAGACGATGAAATTAAGTCATGGCTTGCTTTTGCCGCGCAGAAAGTTGTTGAAGTTAATGCCTTGGCCAAGGCATTATCTGGACATAAAGATGAGGTACTTTATTTGTCTGCTTTTGACCTTGCAATGGGAACTTAGGGACGGGGTGTTGTACCTTAAATGAAACGGTGTAACCTTTGGCTAGGTGCGTTATCTGGCTCGAGTACTGAGAATACTTTTAACCTTAGTTTATTTGACGTGCCATGGAAATCTGTAGTTGCGTAGGAACTGAAGATATTAAAATTTAAGCTTATAATGTTCACTTCTTCTAGGCGTATTTTTCGGCCAATGCTGCAGCTCAAGCTTCAAGGAAATCATCCCCAAGAGTGACAAATGAGGCTGTCCAAAAAGCTGTAAGAATTTATCTGAAGTATATTAGTATCATTTTGTAATATCGCTTTATATTCTTGCACATCATGCGCTCAATCCGATTTCTGTTTTGACTTGCTTAGGCTGCTGCTCTGAAGAGCTCTGACCACCGCCGGGCGACTAATGTAAGTGTCAGGTTAGATGCTCAGCAGAAGAAGTTGAAGCTTCCAAAGCTACCTACCACAACAATTGGATCCTTCCCTCAAACTATGGATCTTAGAAGAGTGCGACGCGAATTCAAAGCGAAAAAGTACGCCTTTTGGTCTTTGGATATTGTTGTTTGTCCTCGGAAAAGTAGTGTTATTAATTTTACAATATTCTTGCATCCTGTTCCTTTAGAATCTCTGAGGAAGTCTATGTCAGCAACATCAAGGAGGAAATCAATAAAGTTGTTCAGCTTCAGGAAGAGCTCGGTATCGATGTCTTGGTGCATGGAGAGCCTGAGGTAAGCATTTGTTGCAAACGAACGCTGAAGAACCTTTAACGAACCATATATTGTCTCAGGTAAAAGAAATGTGGCATCTGAATTTCTGTTCATGTCTCAGAGAAATGATATGGTTGAGTACTTTGGAGAGCAACTGTCTGGCTTCGCCTTCACTGTCAATGGTTGGGTCCAATCCTATGGATCCCGTTGCGTTAAGCCACCTATCATCTACGGTGATGTCAGTCGTCCAAAACCCATGACCGTCTTTTGGTCGACAATGGCTCAGAGCATGACGAAGCGACCTATGAAGGGAATGCTTACCGGTCCAGTGACAATCTTGAACTGGTCTTTTGTTAGAAATGACCAACCAAGGTAGTAAAATTGAATGAACTGTTTTACCAAGGGCAGTTTGCAGTAGTTAACTCAATATAACCCCTGGTTGTTCATAGGTTCGAGACATGCTACCAAATCGCCTTAGCCATTAAGGACGAGGTTGAGGATCTCGAGAAGGCTGGTATTACTGTCATCCAGATTGACGAGGCAGCACTGAGAGAGGGTTTGCCTCTCCGAAAGTCCGAGGAAAATTTCTACTTGAATTGGGCTGTTCATTCGTTCCGAATCACCAACTGTGGTGTTCAAGATACCACCCAGGTTCTTTTCTCCTCTCTCCTTTTCTTTTAGATCAATGATCTCTCTCGTAAAATTTGCTTTGGCTGTTGGTTAGGCATTGGTATGTGTCGTTTTCATTGTCTTGTTCATATTTTGGTGTCGTGTTTTCTGCGTCGAGTTGTATAACGGTCTTGTCAATGACATAGTTAACTTTGTGAGTTTGATGACTGCAGATCCACACCCACATGTGCTACTCGAACTTCAATGACATCATCCATTCGATAATCGACATGGATGCTGATGTGATCACCATCGAGAATTCCAGGTCAGATGAGAAGCTTCTGTCTGTCTTCCGCGAGGGAGTAAAATATGGTGCTGGAATCGGACCTGGAGTCTACGACATCCATTCACCCCGTATCCCCTCGACCGACGAAATTGCTGACAGGATCAACAAGATGCTTGCTGTTCTGGAAAGCAACATCCTCTGGGTGAACCCCGATTGCGGTCTCAAAACCCGAAAGTACACCGAAGTCAAGCCTGCCCTCCTCAACATGGTCGATGCTGCTAAGCTCCTTCGCTCACAACTGGCCAGTGCCAAGTAAGTTTGAGAATGCTGTGGAGCTTTTTTTTTACCTTAGGATACAAAAAAACATAAATTTTCAATAAGATTTTGGCGTTCTAGTGAAGTGATCTTGCTCTCTTTCTTGGAATGTCTTCATTTTCTTGGGGAAGTAATGAGAAATGTTAATCAAACTCCTATTGTGGCTTTTGTTTATTAAAGCCATTCTTTTGTTAGGTTAGATTATTAGTCGTGTTTTTTAGTTCACCGACATGTTAGGCTAGAAACTTGAACGTTTGAACTTTTGATTGACAAGGATATATGCCTTGACCAATTTGAGGAGTCGTACTTTACGTAACGCTCAAAAAGATATCGTTGAAGTTCGAGTCCTTGTCGTAAACATACTATTTAGTCAGGTTTTTTCGTTCATCGACATGTTAGGCTAGAAACTTGAATGTTTGAACTTTTGACTGACAACGGATATATGCCTTGAACTAACTTGAGGAGTCTTACTTTACGTAATGCTCAAAAAGATGTTGTTGAAGTTCGAGTTGTAGTCGTAAATATACTATTTAGTCGTGTTTTTTAGTTCACCGACATGTTAGGCTAGAAACTTGAATGTTTATACTTTTGACTGACAATGGGCATATGTCTTGACCAATTTGAGGAGTCGGACTTTACGTAATTCTCAAAAAGACGTCGTTGAAGTTCGAGTCGTAGTCGTAAATATACTATTTAGACGTGTTTTTTAGCTCACCCACATGTTAGGCTAGAAATTTGAATGTTTGAACTTTTGACCGACAATGGGCATATGCCTCAGACCAATTTTAGGAGTCGTAGTTTATGTAACACTCAAAAAGATGTCGTTGAAGTTCGAGTCAGAGTGAAATAAGGTTTAGTCGAATTAATGTTTCGTCTTTCCTCTCCCTTAGGAGTTAAGTCGAATGAATCTCTTTTCTTTTACCGATCGTAAAACATAGGAAAAGGTTTAAGGTTTTGGTTTGATCTTATTCTTTTACTTACTGTAAAGGTGAAGTAGCAGCTCTATAGCAATTTTATTCTCGTGCCCGAATCCGGGGCAACGAATTTGGTTCCATTGTTCGCTCGTAAACTAGATGTTGATTCATAGCTTCTTCTTCTTCACCACTGTTGCTCCATATGATCATTGTTTGTAAGATTGAGATACACAATGACAAAAACAGCAGCAGCCCCTAGAGCCAAATTCACCATATTTCTCCTCAACCATTCTCCTCTTCTCACCCGTCCAATCCCTCGAGTAGAGGCGGTGGGCGGCGGTTGGGATTCCGCCTTGGGCTCCGATGGCTGAGCCGGTGGGTTGTTGGAAGAGACGGCGGAGGTTTTTCTGGGCTGCGTCACGTAGAGGATGCCTTTCTCAAACTCGGCAGAGATCTTGTTAGTATCAGCATCTTCTGGGATATCGATTTCGTTGAGGAATCGGAGCCACTTGCCGCTGGTGAGCCTCCGTTCGCCGGAGATCCTCAACTTTCCGGTGGATGTCACCCGAACTTCCAGATTGTTGCGTGTGAAACCTGCAGAAAAGATCGAAAATTCAATGGTAAATTCAAATTTTCATAAATTAAAAATTGTTTGTGTTTTCAACAATTTAATTTAATTTCTATTTTATTTTTAAGCTATTTGATCTAACGGTATTCTGAAAATCTGATACATCCAAAAATTTGTTAAATTCAACAAATTCAAATTTATTATTAATTTAAAAAAAAAAATATATATATATATATATATATTTGTTTACAATATAATTATATATATTTAATATTAATTTATTTTTAATAACGCTTAAAAATAATATATAGTAATTTGGAAGGTTATTTTTAAAAATATATTAAAATTAAATTAGTGAAAATACATTTTGAAACTGGCAAAACTCAAAGTGGAAAATGTCAAACCTAAGAGGTGGACGAGAAGAAGATGAGACTCGGGATGATGAAGGCAATCGAGTAGAGGCTCAAAATCCCGATAGCTTTTGAACGAAGAATCCATCGGCATTGCGTTTGATTTTTCTCTCCGGTAATTCTAATTTCTCTTTCGCTCTAACTTCTCTTGATGACTATTTCTTTCGATGTCTTCGAGGCATTCTTTATATCGAACGGAAATCTTGATTCGAAACCTGTTTCTGAAAATCTAAGAATTTCTTCGGGATTAGTAATTCCTTCGCTTGAAGCTTTCTTTGTGCTTTGGCCATGACAGTTGTTTCGATCTTGATCCGAAATCCGCCTCCTCTGAAGTTTGCGAGAAATCCGCTTCCTGAAGTTGCAATCGCAAATAGGAATTTCTTTGAGATTAGTAATTCCTTTGCTTAAAGCTTTCTTTGTGCTTCGGCCATGGCAATTGTTTGATGCAAGAGGGTTAAGAGATGTGTTGTTTTGGTCACTTTGTCCATTGGTAAAGCGGAGATTCTTTTTGTTTCTTTCTTCTACACTTCTCTCGTTAGTGGAGATTTCTTTTCTCCCTTAAACACACTTCGTAATGTAATCTAAGCTTTGATTCAAGTTATTGTAATACGATAGGTCTTGTCTATTTTGATTATAGTTCTTTAGAATTTTTTAGTTTCGATTTCACCCCTATTCTTATAAAAAAAATCCACTGATCTTTTAACGATGAACCACTCTAATACAACAAGGTGTTGGATCGATATGGCATCAATATGGCAACCGTGGATGGGTGAATAGCTTTTCAACCCTGATTAAATTTTTCTAATAATAATAAAGTTTAATATCATGCAATAAAACTTAATAATAATTTAGAATTTAAATATAAAAAGGGTTAGAAAATATAACATCGGAAAAGGGTTCGAAAATATAACACCGGAAAAGGGTTAGAAAATATAACACCGGAAAAGGGTTAGAAAATATAACACCATAGTTTTAGAGTGGTTCGGTCAAACTTGACCACTCCACTCCCGAAACGCCTATTGGGAATTTGAATAAACCTTTTTCGACTCTTTCCTCGGATCAGAGTCCAACCGCTACACCGCTTTTTTTACGAGTTCAAAAGCAAACTCAATCCTTTCCACGACTCAGGATTAAACCGGTACAATTGTCTGAAATTTTATAAGAACACAACTCTCTGAAATAGTAGATTTAGAATTCAACCGTTACACCACTCTTTTTACGAGTTCAAGAGCAAATTCAATTTTTTCCACGGCTCAGGATCAAACCGAAAATTTTATAGAAACAGACATGGTAGATTTACAATTTTCTCATAATACAACATACACGTAGATAAACAAAAATAAAATTGGAAGCTTCGGAGAGAGAAGAACAATAAGACTTTTAAAAGAAAGTTTAGATGAGGAAAATATGGAAGTTTGTATTATGTTCTATGTTCTGTGTGTTGTAAGATACGAAGAGGTGAGAGTTTAAATAGTGATCGAGCTGAAGGACCATCAAAAATAATATTTATTTATTTTTAAATTTAACGTAAAAAACTATAAACCACATGTTTTATATATATATATATATATAAATATAATAATATAATAAAAAAAAATAACCGAAAAGTTTTATAAATCTAATTGAAATAATTTTATACCACAAATAATTTTCTTTCAATTTTTATGAACAGGTAATTGAAATAATTTTATAATTCAAATATTTTTCAAAAAAACTCCATCGTTTGTTACTCTGTCAAAGTTATAAATGTCATACTTCGATTGATCAATAATGTCAATTTTGCTGATGGTCCATGATGACAATTTTGTCACCACATCATCACGTCGGGTATCTTGTTTTGAATTTGATTGGTCTATGATGTCAATTTTGCCACCACATCATCACGTCGGGTATCTTGTTTTGACTAAAACTTCTTCGTTTTAGCTCTAATTTGAGTGAACCAAAGAAGACGTTAAAATCGTTATTCCCAACCTTACACTTACAAAATACTGATAATTGTTAATAATGGAATGTTATCATTAAAATATCAATTAATTATTTAATTAAAATTAATTAATTTGAGACAAATTATTTCCAGAAAAATAGTATGAAATTCATAAAACCATAATGCACATGTCCAAATAATAATATTGATGCATTATGTAGACATTCTAATATATCATCGTAAATTTGAAATTCACTCAAATTCATTATATGCTAATTGATTATTAGAGTTTACAAAATCAAGAATAATATGTCCATTTTGCACATGCTCTCTAATAGAATGATGTCAATGTCAATATGATTTTTGGTTAAATTAATAGCACGGGTGTTATCACAAAATATAGGCACACTATCAAATTTTAATCCAAAATCACAAAGAGTTTGTTTTATCCAAAAAAATTTGAGCAGAACAACTAACAACCGCAATATATTCCACTTCTGCAGTAGATAAGGCAACCGAGCTTTTTACTAAACCAAGAAACTAATGAACTCCCAACAAGTTCCACTAGTACTTTTACGATCGAGTAAACTTCCCTCAAAATCCGCATCAGAATATCCTATCCATTTAAACTCAACATTTGTACGATACACAATCCTAAATTAATAGTCTCAAGCAAATATTTAAATGTTCTTTTAATAGCATGTAAATGAGATTCCTTAGGACAAGATTGAAACCTAGCACAAACACATACACTAAACATAATATCAGGTCTACTAGCAGTCAAGTAGAGTAAAGATCAAATCATACCTCGATAAGATTTTATATCTACACATTTACCTTTTTCATCCTTGTCAAGCTTGGTAGATGTGCTCATTGGAGTTTTTGCAATCTTACCTCCATTGAAGGTGAACCTCCGTGGTGTATTTCTTTGATTTAGGAAGATACAGTAACGACTCTAAATTTCCACATATCTAGAGTCGCTACTAACGTCTCATGCTCATCTCTAATGCTCATCTTTATTAATAATTCATGATATTATTATTATAACTCTAAGAAATGCTCATCTTTATTAGCGAAAAAATTTAAACCTTCAGAATACGTTAAAACATTAGAAAACACTACCGGACTTACGTGTTTCAAACATCATACTGGAGTTCAAAATAAGATAAAACAATGACAAATTAAATAATTTAAATAAATGAAATGCAAGCACCCTATCCTAACAAACTCTAGGAATTTTAAATATGCAACTATCCTATGCACGCGCCATAGTCTCTGATCACGATGTCATCGTCAACCGTACATGGGAGCGTTGCCTTTACCTGAAAAACAATATGGCACACGGCTTGAGTATTTCGAGAAATACTCAGTAAGTGACCCCACTATATGGGTCATGCTAATGCAAACACATGCAATCATGAATTAGGGACCTATCTCTAATCATCTTAAGAGTGGCATCTAGTTTTGGACAAATTGGATGTGTAGTACTTCCCTACACATGACTCACACGCGCGAGTGTGAATCCCCAGGGCGCTCGTACACCCCCTAGACCCTCTGGTCAAGCTAATCTGTAGCGACGTCCGGAGGTCAGCGGGACCCCATAGTATCATGCACCTCATGAACACCCTCATCTGTGTGCATACGCGCTCATCATACGGTGCGGGTCCGCACTCATCATCTCTAGGGGAAGTAGCCCTATACTTGAGAACATACAATATGCATGATGTCCCTCCAAGTCCAATTATACATCTCTTCTGACACAACCCTCTAGTCTCATCTCTTGGTTACACTATGTAACACGTGCTCGTAGATATTTACATTAATATCATTTTCATACTCTTAGGGTTGTGTCCTATGTCGATCTAACGACACGATGCAATATGACAAACAACATCATAAGGCATGTTCAACATGGAAAACATCATCATGTTAATAACATCGTCATGCATACATCATACTCATCATAGAAGCCATTAAGTGCATCAAATATAACATGTACATCATGCATCGAAACATAAATAGCGTACATTTAACCGACATCACAACACAATGCCTTACTCACACATCATCATAATTCAAACAATCTTTAGCCTATCCTATATTAAGGCCACTTACCTGGTTTACTTAGCCAAAGTATTCCCTAATTTAATTAACCTAAGCTCCCGTTCCTCAAGAGCTGCTCCTAAGGTTGCTGGAGTTCGCTTCATATCCCACCGTTCGTCACCTTTCGTTAGTATTTCACATTTTAATTAATAATCCAACTAACAATGTGAAATACGACTCTAAAACGGTCTCAGTAAAAATCGAATTTCGCGTTTTCATTGTTTCTAAATTTTTGTTGGGCAGTAAAATTTAGATTGAAAATAAGTTAATATTATTTCATGGGCTTGAATAATTCAATCTAACTATGGTTTGTTAGAATATTATATTCTCTGGTACAAATAATAATAATTTCTCACATCTTCTATTTTTTTTCTCTCTATTGTACCACTTCGTTTCTCTTTCTCAATTATTTTTTTTTCTTTCCTACAAATGACTATGTAATTATAAACTAATTTTCAATCAATTTTGTTCTCCTCTCTTTCCTAATATGACTATCCAATTGAAAAGACACATTTTCAATCTAGTCTGTTTTCTTCCTTTTCCTAAAAACTATTATTATCAACCGAAGTCATTTTCAATCTATTCTGTTTTCTCCTCTTTCCCGAATGACTATCCAATCAAAGGAGTCATTTTGAATCTATTCTAAGTTTCCTTTATAAAACTGCATATGCATCAATCAATTATGATTTTCTCCTCTTTCCTAAAAATGATCATCCGATTTAGATCAAATTGAGAAAGCCATTTTCAATCAATTTTGATTTTTCATAAGATATCCAAAAATCTAAATAATTGAAAAAGAGATATAAGATAACTTTTCTCTCTCTTGTAAAAGATAAAAGATAAAAGATAAGAAGATCTAATTTACGGATAACTTTTCTATCTTTTCTCTTCCTATCAAATCTGGTTGAAGTGAAGACCATCTTCAATTTTTCTCTCCCCAAATCTACTCTATTTCCTTTGTTTCTTTCTCCCTTCCCAAAATCGGCCATTTTTTACTTCGGTTTTGTTTTTTTCTTTTTATCATTTTGCAGATGTAGGAGGTGTTAGGGGAGATATTTGGGGTAGGTGGAGAGACAATCGATCATTTACTTTTTTTTTTTTTTTATAATAATAATAATAATAATTATTATTATTATTTTTGTCTGGGTTCACTCACTTGTTTAATATCATCCACATATATTTTTCTTCAATTTTTAATGAAGAGAGTAGGGTCGAGTTTACCCATTTTGAAATCATTCTCAATAAGAAAATTACTAAGTTTATTGTATCAAGTTCTTGAAGAGCTTTTTTCAACTTGTAGACATGATGTGTAAAATCAAAATTTTCAAATACAGGAGATTGTTTTACATCAACTTCCTTCATAATATAACCATTTAAGAATGCATTTTTCACATCCATTTGATATAATATAAAATTTTTGTAAGAAGCAAATGCAAGTAATATTCTAATAGCTTCTAATCTAGCAACGGGTGCAAAAGTTTCTTCATAGTCTATACCTTCCTCCTGACAATAACCTTGAGCTACAAGTCTAGCTTTATTTCTAATGATATTCCTATTTTCATCACTTTTATTTCTAAAAATCCATTTGGTTCCAATAAAGGAAATATTAGAGGGTCTAGGAACTAATTCTCAAACTTTGTTCCTTTCGAATTGATTCGGTTCTTCTTGCATAGCTAAAATCCAAAACTCATCATTTTCGGCATCCTTAAGACTTTTTGGTTCAATTTTAGGATCAAAAGCAAGATTATTAAATAAATTAATAGAGGAACGAGTTTTCACATCTTGTTCGTGATCACCAATAATCAAGTCCTTGGGATGAGATGAGGCACACCTCCATACTTTTGGCACTAATGAAGAACCTTCTTCGTTCTTTTCATTTAAGCTCACTTCTTCTTTACTCTCTTTTCCTCTGTCACTGAAAGGTAAATCTCCAAAATTTCTTTCTAAATCATCGTACAAATAGACTCATTAGAAATATCATTACAAGATTCATCAAATACCACACACATAGAATAACTAAAGTTCTCTTATTGAAAACTCTATAAGCTTTACTAGTAGATGAATAACCCAGAAAAATACCAATATCCGTCTTAGAATCAAAATTTCCCAACTTTTCTTGGTTATTCAAAATAAAACATTTGCAACCAAAAAATTTGAAATACCCAATATTTGGAATTTTATTATGACAAAGTAATTTTATTATGCCGAAGTTCGAGTTTTATCAAAATAGGGTCTAATTAAAACTCTATTTGAAACATAATCGGCGTTATTAACAGCTTTTGCCCAAAAATATTTAGGTAAATCATATTAATTTAACATTAATCCAGCACATTCTTGTAAGGTAAGATTTTTTCTCTCAACCACATCTTTTTGTTGAGGAGTCCTTGGAGAGGAGAAATTATGATAAAAACCATTATCTTCACACAAATTTTAAAATGCTAATTCTCCCCATGGTTCCTCCTAATTTTAGTAATTAAAAAACCTTTTTCATTTGGCCAATCTTTTCAAAACATCATTTTTATATATTTTATCATCAAAACCCAAGTAAATCTCGAAAAATCATCAACTATCAGAAAGACATAGTAATTTCCTTCATAGTTAGCTATTTTAGAAGGGCTAAATAAGTCTATATGTAATAGTTAAAGAGGTTTAGCGGTAGAAATTACATTTTTAGATTTGAGAGAGGACTTGTTTGCTTACCCATTTGACAAGCATCACATATTTTATCTTTTTCAAATTTAAAGTTAGGAAGGCCTCTAGCTAATGAATTTGTTGGGATATTTGAAATCAAATGCATACTAAGCAGGTCCTAATCTTCTATATCATAACCAAGAATTATCATCATTTGTGGGACAAACATTATTATTTCTATTTCCAACAAACACCACTTTTCTATCAAACATTTTCAATTATGCAATTATTTTTATTAAATATAACTCTAAAACCTTTATCCCATAATTTACTAATACCAAGTAAGTCATGCTTTAAGCCATCAACCAAAAGTACATTTTCAATCAATTAAAAGTCAATGAGAGTACCAAAATCATTACCTATTATACCCTTACCAATTATTTTACCTTTCTTGGTGTCGCCAAAATTTACTAAGCCACCATCCTTGTTGAAAAGATTCACAAACTTGGATTGGTTTCCCGTCATGTGTCTTGAGCAACCACTGTCCAAATACCACTTATTTTTGGAGGCTTTCAAATAAACCTATAAGCAAAGATATTCAAAATTGACTTTTTGGTACTCATATTTGTTTGGGTTCTAACAAGTTAGGTTTCACAAATTTAGAAATCATGTTTGCATTCATACTAAAAAACTTATCACACGAGAAAACAAACAACGTCATGTAGGAATTTATTTCTTGGACTAGGTTTATGTATTCTATTTTCAATAGAAAAATTATTTCTTAAAAAATTGTTAAATTTTATATTTTGAGAAAATTTTCTTCCATGTTTTGAGAAATTTTCAATTTAAATCAATGAGGTCTAATATGACCTTCAACACCACAATAATGACATATAGGCACAAATCTAGATTTATCATATTGGGATATAAATTTGCATGTGTTAGGTGTACGATAATGGGAGATACTTTAACAAATATTGTTTTAGAACTTGTAGAGTAGAACATTCATCAATATAGCATAATCCTCTTTTATCCCCCACAAGGGTTACCCGCTTCAATTATTTTATCTAATTTTTTAGCACCTATAGTTAACTTTTTAATAGACTCTTAGCCTTAACAAGTTCTTGCATAGTATTTAATTCCGTTTCGTTGAGTAATTTAATTAACTTATATTTTTCATAACAATCATGCTCAAAAAATTTAATTTTATCATGCAGTTTTCTCATTACAATCAAACACGTGCTTTTACGGGTATATCAAATTTTACAACTTATGATTATTCTCTTTTAAGAAAAAAAAAACATTTAATAAAGACTTATTTTTAATAATTGAAGCCTTATATTCCTTTTGAAACATGAACTTCTCAATCAAGTTGCATCTCCTCAAAAACTTTAAATAATTCATTATAAGGAGATTCACAAATTACCTCATTTTCTTCATCCTCTTTGTCACTATGAGCCATGAAGCAAAAATTTGCGACTTCTCCATCACTTGCACTTTCATCACTATCATCCCAAGTATTGGGTTTTATGTCCTAAAACTCATAGTTTGTAAACAAAGATATATTCTAATTTCAATAAAGTTATTATTGATGTTTATTCAGTAAAAATTGTTATTGAATAAAGTGAACTTTACGATCATTAATCTAAATCCAATAAACTAAGAACACTCTGGCTATAGTATGATTACTTGAACTATATGTAGAGACATAAGAGTGGATCAAGTTCAAGTATATAGTCAAAATGATCTATAGTATAAGGACAAGGCTGAGTACCTTATTCTGGGGACACTATGGATGCGGCCCACTTTTGTATATGATATAAACAATGTGATCACTAAATTGTGCATGTGGAGACATGTGAGTGGGGGCGTCCTATGCAATGAGTATTGCATAAGATCGGACCATGAAGAAAACCACTCTCACTTTATAAAGTCGTTTACTGTTGAGACTGATTTTCTTTTCATTCGATAACCTAGGTAACTCGGTTTTAATCCTGAGCTAACCATGAACTCCTGTTTATTCGGAATTATCCTTAGATTTGCATGGGTGAGAGTGGCTCTAGTTCGCCGACTCAACAGACCTTCCATTTCAGGGGTAAGACTGGGTGAATGGCTGGGGACGTGGGGTGCAAGACGGAACTCACTCCTACCCACTTTTAGGGATAGAAGAAAGGTAGTTCCCTTAAGCACTGACTCCAAGTCTTGAACAAGGGGCCCCACCCTCTCATTGGCCTGAGAGGGATTCGGTTTAC
>NW_019268541.1:3172416-3284530 GCF_002738365.1 Cucurbita moschata
GTCAATGAGAGTACCAAAATCATTACCTATTATACCCTTACCAATTATTTTACCTTTCTTGGTGTCGCCAAAATTTACTAAGCCACCATCCTTGTTGAAAAGATTCACAAACTTGGATTGGTTTCCCGTCATGTGTCTTGAGCAACCACTGTCCAAATACCACTTATTTTTGGAGGCTTTCAAATAAACCTATAAGCAAAGATATTCAAAATTGACTTTTTGGTACTCATATTTGTTTGGGTTCTAACAAGTTAGGTTTCACAAATTTAGAAATCATGTTTGCATTCATACTAAAAAACTTATCACACGAGAAAACAAACAACGTCATGTAGGAATTTATTTCTTGGACTAGGTTTATGTATTCTATTTTCAATAGAAAAATTATTTCTTAAAAAATTGTTAAATTTTATATTTTGAGAAAATTTTCTTCCATGTTTTGAGAAATTTTCAATTTAAATCAATGAGGTCTAATATGACCTTCAACACCACAATAATGACATATAGGCACAAATCTAGATTTATCATATTGGGATATAAATTTGCATGTGTTAGGTGTACGATAATGGGAGATACTTTAACAAATATTGTTTTAGAACTTGTAGAGTAGAACATTCATCAATATAGCATAATCCTCTTTTATCCCCCACAAGGGTTACCCGCTTCAATTATTTTATCTAATTTTTTAGCACCTATAGTTAACTTTTTAATAGACTCTTAGCCTTAACAAGTTCTTGCATAGTATTTAATTCCGTTTCGTTGAGTAATTTAATTAACTTATATTTTTCATAACAATCATGCTCAAAAAATTTAATTTTATCATGCAGTTTTCTCATTACAATCAAACACGTGCTTTTACGGGTATATCAAATTTTACAACTTATGATTATTCTCTTTTAAGAAAAAAAAAACATTTAATAAAGACTTATTTTTAATAATTGAAGCCTTATATTCCTTTTGAAACATGAACTTCTCAATCAAGTTGCATCTCCTCAAAAACTTTAAATAATTCATTATAAGGAGATTCACAAATTACCTCATTTTCTTCATCCTCTTTGTCACTATGAGCCATGAAGCAAAAATTTGCGACTTCTCCATCACTTGCACTTTCATCACTATCATCCCAAGTATTGGGTTTTATGTCCTAAAACTCATAGTTTGTAAACAAAGATATATTCTAATTTCAATAAAGTTATTATTGATGTTTATTCAGTAAAAATTGTTATTGAATAAAGTGAACTTTACGATCATTAATCTAAATCCAATAAACTAAGAACACTCTGGCTATAGTATGATTACTTGAACTATATGTAGAGACATAAGAGTGGATCAAGTTCAAGTATATAGTCAAAATGATCTATAGTATAAGGACAAGGCTGAGTACCTTATTCTGGGGACACTATGGATGCGGCCCACTTTTGTATATGATATAAACAATGTGATCACTAAATTGTGCATGTGGAGACATGTGAGTGGGGGCGTCCTATGCAATGAGTATTGCATAAGATCGGACCATGAAGAAAACCACTCTCACTTTATAAAGTCGTTTACTGTTGAGACTGATTTTCTTTTCATTCGATAACCTAGGTAACTCGGTTTTAATCCTGAGCTAACCATGAACTCCTGTTTATTCGGAATTATCCTTAGATTTGCATGGGTGAGAGTGGCTCTAGTTCGCCGACTCAACAGACCTTCCATTTCAGGGGTAAGACTGGGTGAATGGCTGGGGACGTGGGGTGCAAGACGGAACTCACTCCTACCCACTTTTAGGGATAGAAGAAAGGTAGTTCCCTTAAGCACTGACTCCAAGTCTTGAACAAGGGGCCCCACCCTCTCATTGGCCTGAGAGGGATTCGGTTTACTGGTTGGACCACAAANGTGCAACTACTAGGCTATAGTGGAGTGTCCTAGTAGTTAACGAATGTTGGTTAACCAGGTTAATGAGTTTAATCGGTTAATCTTGGATCGTTGGAGCCCATGATCTATAGGTCCATTAGGTCCCTCTCCTAGCTCATATCGGACTAAACCATAGAACAGTGTGACGAGTGAGTTCGAAGTGTTCGAATTCAAATTAAGGAATATGCGTTACATATATACGATATATTTAACCGCAATTTTGTTTTATTTACGAATTAAACGAAACGAGAGAATCTCAGATATTTAAATAAGATTTAAATATCTTAATCAATTATGTGTCGGAATTGATTGGGATTGACATTTGAATTAATATTAAATATTAATTAAATAGTTTAATTAATCATTTAATGTTACTTTAATTTGAAATTCATTATTCAAATTAATTGTTGAATTAAAATGAAGAAAGTCAAAATGTTGACTTTCATCTAATGGAAAAATCCATGTTAGTGGAATTTTGAGGTATCAAAATTTGGTTTAACCAAACTTGCATGTTTGCCAAATAAACCCCACAAGTTTGAGTGGAATTTTGAGTGTCAAAATTTGGTTAACTCAAACATGCATGCTTGCCACATAATCCCAAACATTTGCCTGGAATTTTAAGTGTCAAAATTTGGTGATCTCAAGTTTGCATGAACATGCAAACTTGACTCTTTAAATAGAGTGATCATGATACTTGGATGGGATTCTTCATCTTGATGAAAAACCTTGAGAAAAACTTCTCACAAACACTCTCTTTCACATATACAAAATCCCTCCCAAGTTTAGTCACTCACCGGATTCCACAATCCCGTTCTAAGGCCGGAGGATAGTGGAGAAGACACTAGTGGTGGTTCGAAACCGGTTCGTGAGGCAAAAGGAGTTTGAACTACAAAAGGCTAGTATTTAAACTCATTAAGTTTTAATACTTATGAACATGCTAGTAATTTACAATAATTGATGTTCTATAAGTGCCTAAGATCCAAATTGCTTCCGCATGTGTTATATTAACACCATCACCAAGTAGCCTTCATTGCTTTCTTCCAGGATTTCTTAGATAATTTGAGAAGGGGACAATCCGATCTTATATGACCCAACTTTTTACATTCATAACATATCGACCTTTTACATTCATAACATATTATTATCTCATCATGTTTGCTCTTCTCACCTTTTTGGTGGGTGAAATGTATCCTAAATTGTTTCTTTCTTTTGATGAAATTTTTATACTTAGTAGGCAACATCATCTTCAACAAGGGCTTCCTCCGAAGTCAACTTCCAATGTGATGGACTTTAGGGCTATACTTTACTTCTTTTTGGATTCCTCTTCTATGCGCTCCTTCATGGTAATCTCATGCGTCATGAGAGAACCAACAAGTTCATCCAAAGAAAGCTTTGTAAGATCCTTTGCTTCTTGAATTGCGTCACTTTTGCTTCCCACTTTTAGGCAGAGACCTACGAATTTTCCTGACATTTTTGGTAGTAGAATATACTTTTACAAGATTTTTCAAAACATCTAGAATATTAGTAAATCTAATAAACATATCATCTATATAAATTCATTTCCATCAATATTAAATAGTTCATAATTATGAACTAACATGTTAATGTTTGTTTCTTTAACTTGATTTGTTCCCTCACGAGTTACTTCAGAGAGTTTTTCAAATTTCATATGCTGATAGATACTCTATTAAATTCATCATTACTTAGGGCACAATAAAGACAACATTAAAAGAACATTTTTTTTCATACCATGCTCATCAAATTCATCCTCCATTTTAAGCTCCTTAATGTTATCAAAGATTTTTATTGGAATATAATGGCCTTTACTAACATTTGACCATAATTGATAATTAATCGATTGCAAATAAATTTTAATTCTAACCTCTTTCGGATACGTATAATTAGTTCCATCAAAATGAGGAGGTCTAGAAGTTGATTGTCATTCACAAAAACAGTTTTTAAGAGGTAGATTTTCCATAAGCTCTAAAAATAAAGTTTATATAAAAAAAGTCAATAAGAACAACATGATGCCCATTGTTGGATCCATATGTCAATCCTAGCGGTGAATATGGTTTCAATGATTAAATTTTTCTAATAACAATAAAACTTAATACTAAATTTAAATAGGAAAAGGGTCGGAGAATATAACACCCTATTTTTAGACGGTTTGGTCAAATACGGTGGTTTGGTCAAAATCGACTACTTCACTCTACAAGCGCCTCCTTCAAATTTGAATAAACCTTTCTGCACTCTTTACTTGAATCAGAGCCCGCTTATAAATTTGAATAAACGTTTCTTGACTTTTTCCTTAGATCAGAGCCCAACTGCTACACCGCTCTTTTTACGAGTTTTCTTGGATCATAGCCCGCTTGGAAATTTGAATAAACGTTTCTTGACTCTTTTCTCGGATCAGAGCCCAACCGCTACACCGCTCTTTTCACGAGTTTTCTCGGATTAGAGCCCAACCGCTACACCGCTTTTTTTACGAGTTTTCTCGGATCAGAGCCCGCTTGGAAATTTGAATAAACGTTTCTTGACTCTTTCCTCGGATCAGAGACCAACCGCTATACCACTCTTTTTACGAGTTCAAGAGCAAACTCAATCTTTTCCACGGCTCAGGATCAAATCGGTACGATTGTCTGAAATTTTATAGAAGATTTACAATTTTATCACTGAGTTCTGTCTAAAAAAAATAGGATAAACAAGAAATAAAATTGGAAGCTTTTTTAAATAGCAACCATGGAGGGTTTTAAAAAAAGTTTAAATGAACTTTTAAATTTAGCATGAAAAAAATTTAGCTTTAAACTTTGTTTTACTGACTGTAAAGGTACAATAGTTGAGAGAATAGATGAACAAGTGTTTTTATTATCGTGCCTGAATCTGGGGCAACGAATTTGATTCCATTGTTCACTCATAAACTAGACGTTGATTGAGAGCTTCTTCTTCTTCTTCTTCTCCTTCTTCTTCTTCTCCTTCTTCTTCTTCTTCTTCTCCATCACCCTTCCTCCATATTATCATTCTTTGTAAAGATTGAAATAAGCAACCACAAACACAGCAGCCCCAAGAGCCAAATTCACCATATTTGTCCTCAACCATTCTCCTCTTCTCACCCATTCACTCCCTTCTGCAACTCCACCTTCCTTCTCCCCCCTACCATGGCCGCCCCCTTCCTTCCCCTTCTCCCCCATTTTTGACCCAATTTCTTCCTTCCCCGTTCCTTCCCCTTCTACTCTCTTCTGCAATTTCTTCTTTGTATGTGCTTTTGCCTTCTCCTCTGTTTCTTCCTCTGTTCTGTCCTTCGCAGCTGAATCTTCAACCGGCTCTCCGCCTCCCGCGGTGGGCTTCTCGCCGGATTTTTGGGTACTCGCTGGCGCTTCGGCGGCTTCATGTGGCTTTAAAGGAGTGGCTCTTTGTTTCCCATTTGCCTGTGATTGAGGTCTCTCGTTTTGGCTCTTTGGGGTATTTGGTCGATCAGTTGGTTTTGCGGCGGTGGGCGGCGGTTGGGATTCCGCCTTGGGCTTCGGTGGCTGAGCCGGTGGGTTGTTGGAAGAGACGGCGGAGGTTTTTCTGGGCTGCGTCACGTAGAGGATGCCTTTCTCCAACTTGGCAGAGATCTTGCTTGAATCGGCATCTGCTGGGATAACGATTTCCTTGAGGAATCGGAGCCCCTTGCCGCTGGTGAGCCTCCGTTCGCCGGTGATCCTCAACTTTCCGGTGGATGTCACCTGAACTTTCAGATCGTTCCTTGTGAAATCTGCCGAAAAGATCCCAAATTTAATGGTAATTGTTAGACGAACACGACTCTCCACAATGATATGATGTCACCTGAACTTTCATGGCTTTACTTTAGCCTTGACCAACAAAAGACCTCGTATCAATGGAGAGTATTCTTTGTTTATAAATTACCTTCTTTATCTAACACTCAGTTGAAATTTTCCTAAATTAAAAATTGTTAGTGTTTTTAATCTTTTAATTTAATTTCTATTTTATTTTTAAGCTATTTGATTTAAAAGTATTAGGAAGATCTAATTAAGTTAAAAAAAATGAAGTTCTAACTCACAAAAGAAGGGGAGAATGTCAAACCTTTGAGGGTGACGGTAAGAACGTGAGACTCGGGATAATGTTGCCAATTGATTTGAGGCTCAATATCTTGAAAGTTTTTGGACGAAGAATCCATCGGCGTTGCGTTCGATTTTCCTTTCCGGTAATTCTAATTTCTCTTTGCTCTAACTTCTCTTGATGACGATTTCTTTCGATGTCTTCGTGGTAGTCTTTATATTGAATGGAGATCTTGATTCGAAACTGTTTTTGAAAACCTAGGAATTTCTTCGGGATTAGTAATTCCTTTGCTTGAAGCTTTCTTTGTGCTTCGGCCATGACGGTTGTTTTGATCTTCATTCGAAATCTGCTTCTGAAATCCGCCTCCTATGAAGTTGCGATCGCAAATAGGAATTTCTTTGGGACTAGTAATTCCTTCGCTTGAAGCTTTCTTTGTGCTTCGGCCATGGCGGTTGTTTGATGCAAGAGGGTTAAGAGATGTGTTGTTTTGGTCACTTTGTCCATTGGTAAAGCGAAGATTCTTTTTGTTTCTTTCTTCTACACTTCTCTTGTTAGTGGAGATTTCTTTTCTCCCTTGAAAACACTTAGTAATGTAATCTAAGCTTTGATTCAAGATATTGTAATTTGATAGGTCTCGTCATAATCATAATTTTTTCGTTTCGATTTCACCCCTTTTCTTAAAAAAAAAATCAATTGTTCTTTTGACGATGAACCACTATAGTACAACAAGCTTAATGTGTTGGATCGATATGGCAATCCTAGAGCGGGTGAAAAGGGTTTCAACAATCTTAAATTTTTCTAATAACAATAAAACTTAATACCATTCAATAAAATTTAATAATAATAATAATTTAGAATTTATAGAGGGAAAGGGTTAAATACGAAAAACGGTTAAATAGGAAAAATGTTAGAAAATATAACACCATAGTTTTATAATAGTTCGGTCCAACTCAACCTACTCTACTCCCTCAAGCGCCTATTGTGAATTTGAATAAACCTTTATGGACTCTTTCCACTTTCCTCGGATTAGAGCCCAACCGCTACAAAGCTCTTTTTACGAGTTCAAGAGCAAACTCAATCCTTTCCACGACCCAGGATCGAACCTTTCTTGACTCTTCCCTCAGATCAGAGCCCAACCGCTACACCGTTCTTTTTACGAGTTCAAGAGCAAACTCAATCCTTTCCACGACCCAGGATCGAACCTTTCTTGACTCTTCCCTCAGATCAGAGCCCAACCGCTACACCGCTCTTTTTACGAGTTCAAGAGCAAACTCAATCCTTTCCACGACACAGGATCGAACCTTTCTTGACTCTTCCCTCAGATCAGAGCCCAACCGCTACACCGCTCTTTTTACGAGTTCAAGAGCAAACTCAATCCTTTCCACGGCTCAGAGAATCAAACCGGTACAATTATTTGAAATTTTATAGAAACACTAACCCTCTGAAAGGTAGATTTACAATTTTATCACATTACAAACATCTCTCTCAAGAATAAGAAATAAAATTGGAAGCTCCAGAGAGAACAACAACGGAGCAAAATTGGAAGTTTGGGAGAGTAACATGGAGGCTTTTCAAAAAACAACCATGGAAGCTTTAAAACAAATTTAGATCGATGTGGAAGTTGTGTATTATGTTTTATGTTATGTGTGTTCTAATGAAAGGTAACGGGTTTAAATAGTGATGGAGTTGTAAAAATAGGAATTGATATAATAAAAAAAACGTTAAATGAAAATAACTAAAAAAAATTTATAAATGTAATTGAAATAATTTCATACTTCAACTAATTTTCTTCCCATTTAGAAGTAGCTAAAATTTTTATGAATGTAATTGAAATAATTTTATAATTTAAATAATTTTTTAAAACTCCACCATTTATTACTCTACCAAAGTTATAAATGTCATACTTGGATTGGTCTATGATGTAAATTTTGCCGATAGTCCATGATGTCAATTTTTTCATCACATCATCACGTTGGGTATCTTATTTTGAATTCGATTGGTCCATCATGTTAATTTTGCCGCCACATCATCACGTCGGGTATCTTGTTTTGACTGAAACTTGTTCGTTTTAGCTCTCATTTGAGTAAACAAAAAAAGACATTGAAATCGTTATTCCCAACCTTACACTGTGGACAAAATACTGATAATTGTTAATAATTGAACGTAGGTTTGTTATCATCAAAACATCAATTAATTAATTTGAGATTAAGGGCGAAAAGGCCAACAATCTCCCCTTTTTGATGACCCATTTTTTATGACGACAAACCATTTCAAGAAAAATGACATGAAATCCATAAAACTTACAATAATGCATATGTCCAAATAATAATATTGATGCATCAGGATAGAAATTCTAATATATCATCGTAAATTTGAAATTCACTCAAATCCATATTCTCTCTATATAGCTTTAATGAATTATGAAACATCACAACAACGAAGTGATTCATTAATTATAAAATAACAACGAAGTGATTCATTAATTATTAAAATAACAAACTTAGAACATATTTTCCCTAATTTTCAACCACTATGTAATCATAAAAAAAGAACAATAAAAAATAATAAAAGAATGACATGCTCCCCTTACGAACATACATTTAAATAAGATTATAAAATTCAAGATATATCACACCGAGTAATACCAAACTCAAATTCAAGATATATCCCGAATAATACCAAGCTCAAGCCTATTTTTGCAAAAAAATTCTTCGGCTTGTAAAAATATTTGCTAATTGATTATTAGAGTTTACAAAATCAAGAATAATAGGTCCATTTTGCACATGCTCTCTGATCAAATGATGTCTAATGTAATATGTTTAGTTCTATAATGATGAACAAGATTTTTGGTTAAATTAATAGCACTAGTGTTATCACAAAATATAGACACTATCAAATTTTAATCCATAATCACAAACAGTTTGTTTCATCCAAAGAATTTGAGCAAAACAACTAACAACAGCAATATATTCCGGTTCTGTAGTAGATAAGACAATCGAATTTTGCTTTTTACTAAACTAAGAAACTAATGAACTACCAAGAAATTGACAAGTTCCACTAGTATTTTTACGATTAAGTAAACTTCCCGCAAAATCCGCATCAGAATATCCTACTAATTTAAACTCAACATGTGTACGATACCACAATCCTAAATTAATAGTCCCAAGCAAATATTTAAATATTCTTTTAACAGCATGTAAATAAGATTCCTTAGGACAAGATTGAAACTTAGCACAAAGACATACACTAAACATAATATCAGGTCTACTAGCAATCAAGTAGAGTAAAGATCAAATCATACCTCGATAAGATTTTATATCTACACATTTACCTTTTTCATCTTCTCAAGCTTGGTAGATGTGCTCATTGGAGTTTTTGCAATCTTACATTCATTGAACTTGAACCTTTTGAGTAAATCCTTGGTGTATTTCTGTTGATTTAGGAAGATATCATCTTTCAGTTGTTTGATTTGAAATCCAAGAAAGAAACTGAGCTCTCCGATCATACTCATCTCAAACTCATTATGCATACATTTAGAAAATTCTTCACATAAAAGAAGGACGAATAGAATCAAATATAATATCATCCACGTATATTTGCACTCATAGCATATCTTTTTCTTTAATTTTAATAAAGAGAGTATTGTGAGCTTACCCATTTTGAAATCATTCTCATTAAGAAAATTACTAAGTCTATCGTATCAAGCTCTTGGAGCTTGTTTTAAGCCATAAAGAGCATTTTTAACTTATAGACATGACGTGGAAAATCAAAATTTTCAAATACGAGGTTTTTTTACATGAACTTCCTCTATAATATAATCATTTAAGAATGCACTTTTCACATCCATGTGATATAATATAAATTTTGTGTAAAAAGCAAATGCAAGTAACATTTTAATAGCTTCTAATCTAGCAACGGGTGCAAAAGTTTCTTCATAGTCTATACATTCCTCCTGACAATAACCTTTAGCTATAAGTCTAGCTTTATTTATAATGATATTTCTATTTTCATCAATTTTATTTGTAAAAACTCATTTCTATCCAATAATGGAAATATTAGAGGGTTTAGGGACTCGTTCCCAAACTTTGTTCCTTTTAAATTGATTTAGTTCTTCTTGCATAGCTAAAATCCAAAATTAATCGTTTTCGGCATCCTTGAGACTTTTTGGTTCAATTTAAGAAACAAAAACAAGATTATTAAATAAATTAATAGAGGAACGAGTTTTCACACCTTATTCGGGATCACTAATAATCAAGTCCTTGAGATGAGATGAGGCATACCTCCATACTTTTGACATTGATAAAGTTCCTTCCTTTCATTTAAGTTCACTTTTCTTTACGTGTAAGAGTTTCTTTTCCTTTGTCACTAACAAGTAAATCTCCGAAATTTTTTTCTAAATCATCACCGTAAATAGACTCATTAGAAATATCAAGATTCATCAAATACCACGTGCATAGATTCTTGACTAAAATTCTTTTATTGAAAACTGTATAAGCTTTACTAGTAAATGAATAACCGAAAAATACCAATATCGGTCTAGAATTAAATTTTTCCAGCTTTTCTTGTTTGTTCAAAATCAACTAAAAACTAAAAACTTTGAAATACCCAATATTTGAAATTTTATTATACGAAAGTTCAAGGAGTTTTATCTAAATACGTCTAATTAAAACTCTATTTGAAACATAACATGCAGTATTAACGGCTTCCGCCAAAAAAATATTTAGGTAAATCATATTCATTTAACACTGATTTAGCAAATTCTTATAAGATACTATTTTTTCTTTCAACCACACGGTTTTGTCGAGGAGTCTTCCAAGAGAAGTCTTGATAAAAACCATTTTCTCCCCAAAAATTTTCAAATGCTCTACTATCCAATTCTCCTAAGTGGTCCCTCCTAATTTTAGTAACTAAAAAACCTTTTTCATTTTTACAGCAAATCTTTTCAAAACATCATTTTTATGTTTTATCATCAAAACTCAAATAAATCTACAAAAATCATCTGAATATCAAAAGACATAGCTATTCCCTCCCTAGCTATTTTAGAAGGACCAAATAAGTCATATGTAATAGTTGAAGAGGTCTATAGAAATCACGTCTTTGGACAATCATTTATAGGACAATCATTTAAAATATTTTTATAAGACAATCAAATGACATTTATAGGACAATCGGAGGCTTTCTTGGGCTGCCTCACTGAGATGTAATAGTTGAAGAGGTCTATAGAAATCACGTCTTTGGACAATCATTTATAGGACATGATAAGACATTTATAGGACAATCGGAGGCTTTCATGGGCTGCCTCACTGAGAGTATGCCTCCCTCCAACTTGGCAGAGATCTTGTAAATATCGACGTCGGCTGGAATATCGATTTCCTTGCGGAATCGGATACACTTGCCGCAGTTGACCCTTCGTTCGCCGCTGATCCTCAACTTTAAGGTGCATGTCACCTGAACTTTCAGATCGTTGCTTGTGAAATCTGGAGAAAAGATCCATGATCATTCCCTAAATTAGCAGATGTGGGACTTTCATCATCTAACACCTCCCCTCGAACAAAGTGCACCTCCCCTTAATCGAGGCTCGATTCCTTTGGAGTCTTAGTTATTTTTGACTACTAGGCTTGACTCCATTTTCTTTTTAAGTCCTTTGTTCGATGTTGGAGGATTTATCAATCTATTGGCACGACTAAGTTTAGGGCATGACTCTGATACTATGTTAGACGAACACAACTCTCCACAATGGTATGATATTGTCCACTTTGAGCATAAGCTCTCGTGGCTTTCCTTTGGGTTTCCCCAAAAGGCCTCGTAACAGTGAAGAGTATTCTTTGTTTATAAAAACCATGATTATTCCCTAAATTAGCAGATGTGGAACTTTCATCATCTAACACCTCCCCTATAACAAAGTGCACCTCCTCTTAATCGAGACTTGACTCCTTTGAAATCTTAGTCATTTTTTCTTGCCTTCGAGGAGGCTTGACTCCTTTTTCTTTTGGAGTCGATGTTTGAGGATTTACCAATCTATTAACACGACTAAGTTTAGGGCATGCCTCTGATAGACAAACACGACTCTCCACAATGGTATGATATTGTCCACTTTGAGCATAAGCTCCCGTGGTTTTGCTTTGGGCTTCTCCAAAATGCCTCGTACCAATGGAGAGTATTCTTTGTTTATAAAACCATGATTATTCCCTAAATTGGCATATGTGAAACTTTCATCATCTAACAGTAAATTCAAATTTTCATAAATTAAAAATGGTTTGTTTTTTCAACTATTTAATTTAATTTATATTTTATTTTTAAGCTATTTGATCGAAGATTTAAGTTCAAATAAATGAAAATTATAAATTTAAATTTAAAAATATATATTTGTTTACCATATAATATTAATTTATTTTTAATAATATATAACAATTTGGAAGGTTATTTTTTAAAATATATTAAGATTAAATGGTGAATTTTAATTATATATGTATGTATGTATATAATTATGAATTAATATTTTCACAAAAGAAGGGGAAAATGTCAAACCTTGGACGGCGACGGTAAGAACATGAAACCCGGGATAATATTTGCACTTGATTTGAGGCGTAATATCCTGAAAGGTTTTGGATGAAGGATCCATCGACATTGCGTTCGATTTTCCTCTCTGATAATTCTAATTTCTCTTCGCTCTAACTTCTCTTGATGACGATTTCTTTCGATGTTTTCGCGGTAATCTTTATATTGAATGGAGATCTTGATTCGAAACTGTTTTTGAAAACCTAGAAATTTCTTCGGGATTAGTAATTCCTTTGCTTGAAGCTTTCTTTGTACTTCGACCATGACGGTTGTTTCGATCTTGATTCGAAATCCGCATTCTATGAAGTTGCGATCGTAAATAGGAATTTCTTTGGGATAGTAATTCCTTCGCTTGAAGCTTTCTTTGTGCTTCGGACATGGCGATTGTTTGATGCAGAGGGTTAAGAGATGTGTTGTTTTGGTCACTTTGTCCCTTGATAAAGTGAAGATTCTTTTTGTTTCTTTTTGGGAACATGCTTCGTGATGTAATCTGAGCTTTGATTCAAGTTATTGTAATTCGATAGGTCTCGTCTATTTTGATTATAGTTCGTTTAGAATTTTTTCGTTTCGATTTCACCCCTATTCTTATAAAAAAAATCTATTGTTCTTTTGACGATGAACCACTCTAGGACTAAGCTGAAGGAACTTTTACGCTTTATTTTCAGTGCCTATGGACGATTCCCATGTGATAGAGAGAAGATCGAGAAGTAGTATAGGTATTATTTTAAATATAGGCCCTAAAAGAAGAATGATATTTTTGAACCGAAATTAATGAACATTTTTAAAATTAAAATATTATTAACGGTTAAATAATATTTTTGAAATAAAATAATAAATATTAGTACTTTTTTCTTTTATAGATTTTTTTAGTTTATTATTGATACTTATGAAATAGTATAGTTATTTTTATTAATTTAGTCTATTATAAATTCGAAATTAAATTTGTTAAATAATATTTTATAAATTCAATATATATATATATATATATATTTTTGAAATGGTAAGCAATTTTATTAATTTAGTCTATTATAAATTCGAAATTAAATTTATTAAATATTTTTTTTATAAATTTAATGAAGACTATATATACGTGTGATGCTTAGAGGTATTTTTATTAGTTTAAAATATTATAAATTCGAAATTAAATTTATTAAATATTTTTTATAAATTCAACAAAGTATATATATATATAATACGAGATATTTTTATTAATTTAGTCTATTATAAATTCAAAATTAATTTTATTAAATATTTTTTTATAAATTCAATGAAGAATATATATATATATATATATATATGATATTGGCATTTTTATTAATTTAGTCTATTATAAATTTAAAATTAAATTTATTAAATATTTTTTTAGGTAGAGGTATTTTTATTAGTTTAGTCTATTATGAATTCGAAATTAAATTTATTAAATATTTTTTATAAATTCAACCAAGTATATATATACTTTTGAAAGGGTGGAGATATTTTTATTAATTTAATCTATTATAAATTTGAAATTAATTTTATTAAATATTTTTTTATAAATTCAATGAAGAATATATACATTTTTTTATTAATTTAGTTTATTATAAATTTAAAATTGAATTTACTAAATATTTTTTTATAAATTTAATAAATTTAATGGTATTTTTATTAATTTAGTTTATTAATATCTAATAAATTCAATAAATATATATATATATATATATATAATATTGATATTTTTATTAATGTAGTCTATTATAAATTCGAAATTAAATTTATTAAAATATTTTTTTATAAATTGAATGAAGAATATATATATATATATATATATATATAATATAGACTTGCATCTTCACTCCAACTAAAACGGTGTGCAATAATAACGAACATTATCCCGTTCATCAATTGGCCAATGGCTGAAAATCCTTCAGAAAAAATTTCTTCTATCGTTTCTTCTCTGCAAAATTCTATCTTCTCCATGATTGATTTCCAGAGTTACACGCCTTGATTTCAATTTTCCGCTTCAAGAAGAAGAATCTGATTTCGCCATTTCCTCGTTCTGCGCGAAGGAATCAGCCATGGAGGTTGCGGGAATTTCTTCTGCTCAGCTAATTCATTTCCCAACCACACTCCACAGAACCCTAGCCTGCAATTCCTGCTGTGTTGCCTCGCATCGGAATCCGCTGCCGAGATTGAGATCATCATCTTTCAATTTCAAAACCGTGACGCATCGAAATGTGTTGAGGAAGTGCGAGTTGATTCGCACGGCTTTGGCGTCCGATGTCGTTGGTACAGATCAGCCCGAGATGGAGGAGGAGAAGGAGAAGTTCGATTGGTTTGCGGAGTGGTATCCGGTTATGCAGGTGTGCGATTTGGACAAGAGAGTGCCGATTGCGAAGAAGGTGTTAGGGTTGGATTTGGTGGTGTGGTGGGACAGGAATGAGAATGCATGGAAGGTGTTTGATGATAGTTGTCCGCATAGATTGGCGCCGTTGTCCGAAGGAAGGATCGATCAGTGGGGGAGGCTACAGTGCGTGTACCATGGATGGTGCTTTAATGGCTCCGGTGACTGCAAATTCATCCCTCAAGCGCCCCCTGATGGCCCTCCGGTAACAATTTTATTTTGCTCCATTTTAATCTCTGTTCCTTTGAAACGTTTGGATTGTTGCACTTTTAAAAAGTGACGTTTTGATCCCTTTATTTTCTTTTTTAGATCACTTTTTTTAAAAGCAAAACCAAAATAGAAGTTGAAATTTAAGAGAAGTGATTTGATTGGTATGATCATAGATTAATCTTATATGCATTATGAAGTATCAAAAATTTTGGAAAGAGCTAAAGTTCCAGATTCAACTTATTGGATGATGAAAGTCTCACATCGGCTAATTTAGGGAATGATCATGGATTTATAAACAAAGAATACTCTCTCCATTGGTGTGAGGCCTTTTGGGAAAGTCCAAAGCAAAGCCATGAGAGCTTATGCTCAAAGTGGATAATATCATACCATTGTGGAGAGTCATGTTCATCTAACACGACTTAGCATTTTTTCATTCATTCTCATCCAATTCGTTGCTTATTAGTATCTGAGCAATTCTTCCCGCGGCGAACTTCCCTCCTGTGTCAACAAACCATCACCCATTAATACAACACCAACATTATTTAATTCTAAATTTAGAGCTATGCCTATAGTACCTTCTTCAAATTCGACTAATTCACTTGCCATTACTTCATCAAGACCATAAATACTAGCATGCTATCGCCTACTTGAAGTACAATACCGGCATTTACAATTTTCACTTAAATATAAAAACACAAAGTAGAAAGATTAAACAGTTGTTTTGATCTTTATAGACTTAAACAAATGCTTAAAGTGTGTATATGGGTTATAAAATCATAATAGTTTATGAACAAATTTGATCCCTAATCAATTATCAAATGATATTTTTTTACGATAGGGACTAAATCATTATAATAGTAAATTTAGGGACTAAATTGTTATTAATTAAAGTTCAAGGACTTACTTCTTTAAAAATTCTAGACCATAAGTGGTTTTATGGAGAATAATTATCTTTCATACATAACAAGATTGCAGGCTGGATTTACAAATATCATGAACATTTACATGAATTGATATTATATGCAGGTTCACTCATCCAAGAAGGCATGCGTCGCTGTGTATCCAAGCACAGTGCAGAATGGCATAGTGTGGTTCTGGCCAAACTCTGATCCCAAATTCAAAGATGTCATTATGGAGAAGAAACCTCCCTTTATTCCGGAGCTGGACGACCCATCTTATGTTAAGTTAGAGGGAAATAGAGACATGGCCTACGGGTAATCACTTTGAACCCTCTTTCTGATTTTGATGCTTTTTGAAATGTCAATTGCAAAGAATCAAAACGATGTGTGTGAGATCCCACATCGGTTGGGGAGGAGAACGAAACATTCTTTAGAAGGGTGTGGAAAATTCTCCCTAGCAGACGCGTTATAAAAATCTTGAGGGGAAGTCTGAAAGGAAAAGTCCAAAGAGGACAATATCTACTAACGGTGGGCTTGGATTGTTACAATGTGCTAACGCGAATTGAAGTTCTGTTCACTCAGGCTTATGTATCCTTTTTAGGTAATGTTTACTCATTCTAGTGTCAAAATTTGGGAAAGAACCGTCCCCATAGAGATCGAATTTGTGCTGTCATGGATATTCAGACCATGTTTTGCAGGAGTTAACGAACTTCGTAAGGCTAAACCAAAGTTTGACTGATAACTAGATTGTAACAAGAAGGGTGCTGTGTGTGAGGTGATTAGTCACTAGATAATCTTTTGGATGAGAATGGGAAGGAAAATGGTGTTGAAAGTATCTTATTCATTCATCTGAACTTCTTAGTATAGTGATGATTTTATAAGTATCAAAATGATAATGTAAGATCCCATATCGGTTGGACAGGGGAATGAAGAATTCCCTGTAAGGGTGTGGAAACCTCTCCCTAATAGATGCGTTTTAAAATCATGAGGCTGGCGGCGATACTTAACGAGCCAAAATGGACCATATCTGTTAGCGGTGGGTTTGAACTGTTACAAATGGTATCAAAGCCAGACATTGGTCGGTGTGCTAGCAAGGACGCTGTCCCCAGGGGGCGTGGATTGTGAGATCCCACATCGGTTGGAGAGGGGAATGAAGCATTCCTTATCAGGGTGTGAAAAACTCTTCCTAACAGACACGTTTTAAAACCATGAGGCTGATGGCGATACGTAATGGGCCAGGGCGGACAATATCCATTAGTGGGTGGGCCTAGGCTGTTATAGATAAATTATGAGCTTGAACCCTCACGATGTCATTTTCTGCCCTATGCTAGTAGTGATATCCTAATCCGATTACTTGTCATTGAAAATTGGCGTTTTTTCAGGTATGAGATACTGATTGAAAATCTTATGGACCCTGCCCATGTTCCATACGCGCACTACCGGATAATTCAAGCCCCACCATCACTGAAAAACAGATATCTTTGCCAATTCTATCTTCTCAACTGTTGCATTTAAGGCTCTCACATGGATTGCTTTGACTAACAACAATCATGTGTTCATTCACAGTGAAAGTTGACAGGGAAGGCGGCAGACCACTGGATTTGATTGTTGAAAAGTTGAAACCAGATGGTTATGTTGGCAAACTTGATAGGCTCCGTCACAAGTTTATTGCACCTTGTGTCTATTATTTCTTCTCTGATCCAGAGTTGGAGAGCAAGAACGATGAATCTGTATCATCAACTGCAAACGTAAAGGTATATTACATAACAGCATAACCGCATTTCATGTCTTTCGTTTCGTTGCTTTGAGTTGATAATGGTTAAATCTTCAGTAAATCTAAAAGCTTAAGCTGATAGGTTATAGTAAATTAATAATTAAACCAAAAGTTTAAGTCGATGGGTTATGATAAATTTAATGATATCAATACTTCGACTCTTTAACTGCATTTTCTGGGTTTTGATTCATGAAAAGTTTGTTGTTCCAGAAACCGCCAACTGAAACCTCGCAGCGAAGATCGTTCCTGGTATTCTTCTGCATCCCAGTCAGTCCAGGTAAAAGCAGATTGATATGGTCCTTCCCCAGGAACTTTAGCAAATGGATAAACCATATTGTCCCACGATGGATATTTCATATAGGGCAGAACTTGGTTCTAGATTCAGATATGTATTTTCTTCGTGTTGAGGTAAGTGATTTCGTTCATGGATATCGTATTCGCCTGTCGAGTATAGTTCCTGATGATGT
Source organism: Cucurbita moschata (assembly GCF_002738365.1). Classification (NCBI taxonomy): domain Eukaryota; kingdom Viridiplantae; phylum Streptophyta; class Magnoliopsida; order Cucurbitales; family Cucurbitaceae; genus Cucurbita; species Cucurbita moschata. The sequence goes on from NW_019268541.1 coordinate 3,190,657, forward strand.
TTGTTCTGAATTTAGGAGCACAAATTAGAGGAAATTGGCCCTTCTAATTGGCATAAAGCTTGTTATGTGCCTGTTAAATCAGATGCCTTGGTGGTTGGATTTAGAAGATGGTTGAACAAGTATGCAGGTGGTCAAGTTGATTGGGGAGGCAAATATTCTGGCTCCCTCCCTCCACTGCCTCCTAGAGAACAGGTGTTTGAGAGGTACCCTCTAATTTCTGCTACTCAACTTCCCTACTACTCTTTTGAGAGAAGAAATTGGATTAGTGAAGTAGGCTGGTACAATATGTTAGGATCGCACAACAATACACACACTCGATCTAGATAAATCTAAAAAACAAAAGAGAGAAAATGCAAGGAAGATATTGGCTAAAGGTCTACCCTCGATCTAGATGAACACAAATAACAAGAGAGAGAAAATGTAAGGAAGAATATTGGCCGAAGGTTTAGCCTCGATCTAGATGAACACAAATAACAAGAGAGAGAAGATGCAAGAAAGAATATTGGCTAAAGGTTTAGCCTCGATCTAGATGAACACAAAGAACAATAGAGAGAAGATGCAAGAAAGAATATTGGTTAAAGGTTTACACTCGATCTAGATGAACACGAAGAACAAGAGAGAGAAAATGCAAGAAAGAATATTGGGTTAAGGTTTACACTCGATCTAGATGAACACAAAGAACAAAAGAGAGAAAATGCAAGGAAGAATATTGGCTAAAGGTTTACACTCGATCGAGATGAATAGAAAGAAGAAGAGAGAGAAAATGCAAGGAAGAATATTAGCTAAAAGTTTACACTCGATCTAGATGGACACAGAGAACAATAGAGAAAAAATGCAAGGAAGAATATTGGCTAAAGGTTTACACTCGATCTAGATGAACACGAAGAACAAAAGAGAGAAAATGCAAGAAAGAATGTTGGCTAAAAGTTTATATTGATAACGTCAAGTATGTATAACAAGAGAGAATACAGAAAATGCAAAAAGTACGTTTTGAAATATCGATTTTAAGTGTGTGAGCAAAAATTAGCTGGACATATCGATTTCGTAATTGGTTATTGATTTTCAGGTATTGGAGTCATGTGGTGAACTGCAGAAGCTGCAATGGTGCATATAAAGCTCTGAGAATAGCTGAAGTGGGGCTGCAGGTCATCTCTTTGGCTGCAATTGGAGCTGTGGCATTGACAAAGCAGGGTGTAATTTGTGCAGCAGCTAGGGCCGCCATTGTCACCATTGCAATACTCTGCTTTGCTGCTTCAAAGTGGTTGTCCCATTTCATTCACAAAACTTTCCACTTCCAAGTCTACAATCATGCCCTGGTTTGACACTTTCTTTTCTCCCTCTTTTCATGTCTTTCTTGATTCTACAACTCAATTATAATTATTCTTGCACATATCAAAATGATCATATTTGGATTTGAGAAAACCTGAAACTTTGGGGCCATATATATTTTTAGTTTAACCGGCTTCGTTTTCATGACCATCTGCTATTTAGCAGATGTCGTCAACCGGGCAGGGACACTTTACCTTTACTTAAAAAATTGTTAAACGCTGGATGAGTATTAAAAAAAATACTTAGTAAGTGACCCTATTGTTGGGGTCGAGAAATAGACTCATACAAATCATGATTGGTGTGACCTAACTTTTGTTTTTGTTTTTTTTTTTTTAATAGAGTTGGATGGATAGTATTTTCTTACACATGGTTCACGCATGCATAAATTCACTAGCTGAGCTCGTTAACATACCCCTAGATCTGATTGTGGGCTAGTGCATAGTCACTAATACGGAATCAACCCAAAGAAAAGCTCTAATACAAAATAATCATTACAAAATGACAAGGAAAGTAGGATCCAGATTACTTTGCTTTAATACCAAATGATAAGGAATCATAACAATGGAAGTAACAACGCAAGAACACTTATTTGAGATTAGAAGAACACTTGTTTGAGATTAGAAGAACACTTGTTTGAGATTAGAAGAATACTTGTTTGAGATTAGAAGAATACTTGTTTGAGATTAGAATTACTCTACCAGCAAGATCGATCATGTCAAGTTTAAATGATTCTAAACATGCAATATAAACTACATAGAATTGCAAGAACCAACTTAGCATAGCACTCGACTAAAGGAAAGCAAAAATGTTTCAAACTATCCTCTTTTTTTTTTTCAATAATGTTAAAGTTTTTTATAAACTTCAAATATACCAAAATTTTTTTAAAAATTTTAAAAGTATACTTATCGTTAGTCTATGGATGAATCCGTTAGTCTCATGTTTCAACATATCATGAACTTTCAAAAGTATGCTATTTATTTTTATTTTTTTTACTATTAGTATCCTTAAAATTTAAAATAGCGATAATCTATGAGTTATAGATAGATGATTGTTCGGTTCTAAAAGGATATGGTGTTGCTCATATTTTACAAGAGATGCTTACTTATAAATCCAATCATATTAGAGCTCGGCAAGAAGTACTTGGTATGACGATCATTAGAGGAACAATACCTAAACCTGAGGATACCCAAAGTCTTTTCAATTGCTCGTTCGAGAATTACCTACCAGATTAATAGGAAGGAAGCGTAATCAAAATGAACCGAAAAATTTTTCTACCATCGGTGTAAACATCAACAACTCTGGCGAGATAGTCGGAGAGGTAATAAAACCTATACTTTTCATTACAAAATCAATGAACTTAAAAAAGAAGAATTATTTTGTGAAAAAATTTTACGGACTATAAAAAGCGAGATTTGTACTTGTGGAAATTCATTTATTGAAAATAAATTATCCATGTCACGACTTCAATAACCAAAATAATAATAATAATAATAATAAATTGATAATTTTTGCCACGTAATCACTTCTGGACTGCCACATCATTACTTAATTAAATAATATGATAAAGACTTAAAAAATGGAAAATTTTATTTGTATAAAATAAAATAAATAAATAAACTTTTTTTTTTTTTTTTAATGAATAAAAATGATCCAAATCCAAGAACATTGAAGAAAGGGAGTTCAGCGAACTCCATAGCGCCAGAAGCACTTCCAGATCTCTCCAAAATTTTCCCCCTTTTTTCGTTCTCTCTCTGTTAATCCCTTCATTTCCCTAAGTTTCTCCTGATTTCTGGACGGATTGTTGATTCGATTTGAAGATCTGCTTCGAATCCGGACTTGGGGTTTTGAGAAAACCCCATGAAAGATCCAAATCCGAGCACGGAGCCCATCGGGCAGCATCTGATTAAGGTGATAAGTAATCTCTGTTTCTCTGTTTTTGTGTTTTCAGTTCTTATAATCACCGTCATTGCCATCACTTACAAGCCCCCGGATCCATGGCTTGAATCTACTCCTGCTCTTACCAAATTCTTCACTGCCTCGGAGAATGCCACTTTTAAGAACGATGAATCTGTCGTCAAAACTGGGGAGGATTTGGTGTCTGTTCTTCCCCCTACACTGCCGCCTGCTCGTGGGGATCAGATCACTGAAGCGGTGATTGAGAAATCTGAGGAGGTAATTGCTAATTCTACCCCTAAATTGAATTGTGATGAATTCCGGGCTGTAAATTGTTCCGACCCGCGTATTTTGATTGCTGTCGAAAAGTTTAATTTGAAGGCGTTTAAGTCTATTGCGTTCCTTGAGTATCAAACTCCAGTTAATGGATCTAAGGAATTTGAATGTGATGTTTCGTGGAGATTTAGGAACAAGAAAGAGAAGTCGTGGAGGAGGTACAGGGATTTCCGGAGGTTTAAATTTGACATTGGGGAGGATTGTCATTATAAGGTAGTTCATGCTGGTGGTTGGCATTCGGGTATAAACGCCCGACGACCGAGAAGTACGAATAACTATCGTACTAGGGGTGGTGGAAGTGGTAGAGTTGCTCCACCAGTACGGGATGAGGAGATCAACGACACGATCCCGACGTTGGGATCGGAGACAAATTTTAGGAAGGGGAAGTACTTATACTATTCACGTGGTGGAGACTATTGTAAAGGAATGAACCAATATTTATGGAGTTTCTTGTGTGGTTTGGGAGAGGCAATGTATTTGAACAGGACGTTTGTGATGGATTTGAGTGTGTGTCTGGCGGGTAGTTATAATCCGAGCAACAAAGATGAAGAGGGGAAAGATTTTCGTTTCTACTTCGATTTCGAGCATCTTAAAGAGGTTGCATCTATCGTCGAGGAGGGTGAATTTGTGAGAGATTGGAAGAAATGGGATAGAGGCCACAAGAGGAAGATACCTGTTAGGAAGGTTGTGAGTCATAGAGTGACACCAATGCAACTAAAGAAAGATAAAAATGCTATCATATGGAGGCAATTCGACGCTCCTGAACCAGAGAATTATTGGTACAGAGTATGCGAGGGGCAAGCTGCGAAGTATGTTCAGCGGCCATGGCATGCCGTATGGAAATCAAAAAGATTGATGAACATTGTGACAGAAATCAGTGGACATATGGACTGGGATTTCGATGCAGTTCATGTCGTTCGTGGAGAGAAAGCACAAAACAAAGAGCTTTGGCCTCATTTGGATTCGGATACATCACCGGATGCTATCCTTGAAAAGTTGAAAGGGATGATTCAGCCTTGGAGAAATCTGTATATAGCCACTAATGAACCATTCTATAACTACTTCGACAAGTTGCGATCTCACTTCAAAGTCCATTTGCTCGACGATTACAAGGAATTATGGGGAAATACAAGTGAATGGTACAACGAAACGACACTTTTAAACAACGGTAGACCAGTCGAGTTTGATGGGTACATGAGAGTTGCCGTGGATACCGAAGTGTTCTATCGGGGGAAGACCCGTGTTGAAACGTTCTTTAATTTGACAAAAGACTGCAAGGACGGAATCAATACATGCTGATCGTGGCGAGGACTGCATTACTCATAGGTGAATCATGTCCTCTTTTATTACATTTTGATTCGATTCCATGATGATACATCATTTGAGATCGTTCTTAGTTCAAGTTATATGCTTGCTCCTTATTTCAACGTAATATGGATGCATGATTTTTATTCATTTCTCTTGTATCTTTGTAACATACAAACAAGTCATCCATTCCAATCTCCATTTTCATGTTTTTTGATGCTTCCTCATTCTGCTCTACCTTCCAGTCTAGTCTGGTTTTCGAATATAGGTCTCAAAAGCTACTGAACTAGGGACTTGAATGATTGATGTAGCCACTGGCTAAGATATCATTAGTTTAGTTTGCTGATAGATCCGTTAACTCTCTCAGTTTTATATCCGAACTAGGGACTTGAATGATTGATGTAGCCACTGGCTAAGATATCATTAGTTTGGTTTGCTGATAGATCCGTTAACTCTCTCAGTTTTATATCCAATAGATCCTTATACTTATGATTTTATGTTCAACAAGTCGTTGACAATTCAATTTTGATGAAATTCTTAGTTTTACGTCTGATAGATCCTTAAACTTATGATTTTACGTTCAACAAGTCGTTGACTATTCAATTTTGATGAAATTCTGAGTTTGATATCTGATAGATCTTTAAACTTATGATTTTACGTTCAACAAGTCGTTGACTATTCAATTTTGCGTCGAATTTCATCAGATTTGGAAGTTCCATTGAGGGGTGAATGTTGTTTATGATGGCTTGGAAACTTGGGTTTGAATTATGAGAATGAGGGTGGTTGTAATGGAATTAATTGTTGTTATCCTTTTCTTGTTTTTGGTTAGTACTTAAACATCAACACTGTCATAGAATTGACTAGCTACCAAACATATTTGGGACTTCTCACCAGAAATTGATTTTAGGTTCCAAGATCGGCAAGAACTCGACGGTTCGAATCTCCACATGTTTGAACTCAAATGAAAAACAATCATTGGTCTAGATGTAACGTTTTAGCCTCCAAACTTTAAAAAGTTTCGAGTATTTTAATTTTATATTGTTATGTATTCTTTTTGTTGAAAAGTTTTTATGCAATAACAACGTACCATGCTTATTAGATCGAAGTTAGATATGTCAAATTTTTGAACAAATATTGGTTTTTAGATGAAATCTTTTCCTTCTGTCTCATCTCCAAATTGTTTAAAGGATTTTTAAATTGTTCAATTGGTACCCTTAGAAGCTGAGGTGGTGGTGTCCTAGAGAGTTGTCTCACGCCTTTAGGTATTCTCTACCAACCCACCTGTGTTGGTTTCGAGTACAGGGTAGAGTACCAGGTACCCTTTTGTTGAAGGTCGTTCGAGTTTTTGACATGGATTACTTTAGCGGCATATCGCCTGGTACTCGAACATTGGCTCGAGCTTTTCCTGGGAGTATGGCATGGGTTACTTCATTAGAATTTTGTTTTAAAATTGTTAATGAATAGCTTTCATATAAAACTCTTCTAAAGGTATCGATTAATGTAAATTGACCAAAAACGTATAAATTGATTCTCTTTAAGAGAGCTTTATAAGACTCTTCTAAATGTAACAATTAATATAAATTGACAAAAAAACGTCTAAATTAATTCTCTTTAAGAGAGCTTATGAACTCGAACGAGAAAAAAAAATACAAAAACAATCGGCTTCACTTCTATAAATATAAATTAATCAATTTTTCAAGTACCTAAGCTTATAAAGTTTATCAGTTGTAAGCAAAAAATGATTACATAATAGAGACAGGATATCTCAAAACGTCCTCTAAATTCTCCACACGCTGGCCCCAAAATCTTAGAACACAAAGTCATTGTACCTTCAGGAGGACATCCACTCTGCCTCTGTGCTCCCCTTCCCTTTGAGTACTTGGTAGAATTTGTATGTTCCATTGGCAATGGAAACAAGCAGAGAGTATGCTCATCATGTTGGCATGGTCTGTAGCCTTATATGCTTGTATTTCTGTTCGTGGTTGAAGCGTCTCGCAGTCTCGGATAAACCGAGAGACAATAGGAGCTTCAATGCACCAACCCCCTCTTGCAATGCAGTATCAATCTTTTTAAACAAAAAAATAAGGGAAGCGTTATGCCGAGATGAGTAATAATCATAATGTAATCGAGGATTATAAGACGCAAACTATACATGCCGAAAATCAAAAGTGGGACTCAAGAGGGTCCAAAATATATTTTTCAAGCAAAAGAATGGAGAGTGAATATAAGGTAAGCAGTGATTTGCAGATGAAATTTCATGGGGTCTCAAAGAAAGATAGAAAGGTTTCAACCATGAGTTTCGTGTAGTATAATCAGCAAAAGACTCACTCGTTCTTGAGCTGTGTTATTGAACTTTTGAAGCAAGAATGCTTTGGGATCCATTTGACCAGGTGGCCTTCCAATGCCTATTATAAAGAAAACGTTCTAAGAACGGAGGAAAAACACGTAAAAGACCACAAAGTAGCATAGGCAACAATACTTACCAATTCTTAACCTAGCAAACTCTCGGTTCCCTCGAAAGTGATAAATGACACTCTTCAGCCTAAAATAAAAATCCATTTCAAGAAGATGTACCAGAAAAGGCGATAGAATGGACGAGAAGTCGTGAAGGTTTTACTAAAGAAAGAATAAGCACGGACGATTAGTAGTATGTCGTTACAAAAAAAGAATTCAAGCTGTAGCTTGAGAACTAGACATGATGTTTAGAGGAATCACGTTGATAAAACTTCATGGCAATAGCTAACATTCTGAAAGTTGTAATAGGACTTTATGTATGATACCTTTGACCCCACAAATGCTTTGTTCGATTCTTCAAGCACGTACGGATAATGGAACGATTAATTTAACATGACCAAACATAAAAAAGCAATCCAAATAGGATGTAGTTATCATCATCTCTCTAGCATGCTGGACGCTAAATCAAATGTTGATATAATAAACCGTCTTACATACTCTTATTCTTACTCTTTTTTTGTTAGAGTCTAAGCTCACCGCTAGTAGATATTGTCCTTTTCGGCTTTCCTTTCTGGGCTTCCCCTCAAGGTTTTTAAAACGTGTTTGTTAAGGAGAGGTTTCCACACCCTAATAAGGAATACTTCGTTCCCCTCTCGAATCGATGTGGGATCTCACAATCACTCCCCTTGGGGGCCAGCGTCCTTGTTGGCACACCGCTCGGTGTCTAGCTCTGGTACTATTTGTAACAGCCCAAGCCCACCACTAGCTAATAGTGTTCTCTTTCAGCTTTCCCTTTTGAGCTTCCCTTCAAGTTTTTAAAACAAGTATGTTATGGAGAGGTTTCCACACCTTTAGAAGGAATGCTTCGTTGCCCTCTCCAATCGATGTGGGATCTCACACTTTTTCTTTTCAAATGAAAACAACTAATTGAATTCAGTCAAAGGTATGTCAATGTCACAGAACATGCGTGGAAACACGGGGCAACCTAGCTTGTGGCTATATAGTGGCAATAGGCTACAACAGAAGAGGATAAGGAAAACAAAAAAAGAGATCAACGATACCCGTTGTGGGAGTCATTCCCTCCATTATGTCGAAGCCGAAGCACCCCACATGGCAAGTTCATGTCATCATGGAACTGCAAAGGTTAAGTACACGAAATAATACCATGCCTTTGATCATTTAAGAACTATGTAATTAAAAAAGGATTCAAATTCACATAAGAATTTACCACGAGCACACGGTTTAGAGGTAGCTTGTAATATGCTGCGAGCGGTCCTGCCTGCAATATGATGACAAAACATAAGATTTATGGCATCAAACCAATCTCAGTAAAGAACTAGCTATGACAACCATCACAAGAACTGCTCATAGTAGATCTTAAATCGAATACCAAGTTTTTTTTTGTTTTTTTTTTTCCCTCGAAGTCATCGAGTTGAAAGATGAATTCATTCAAATGAATTCGTGAACTCGAGCAATAAAAAAACGACGACTAAATGGAACCTAAATTATAACAAGACAGAAGCCAAAAGGAGTTTCTCGATCACATACAGATTCACCACTCAAGTTCATGTAAGTCTGAGGCTTTGCCAGAAAAACAGGGATGTCCCCAACAAAACCTGACATATCAATAATACACAAACATCCTTCAACTTCATGCAATCAAAAGAAAAACAACAAGTCCTGTAAACAAAAAAGTGAACATGCCTTCACCAAACACAGCTTTGCAGTGAATCCTGTTCATTGGAATTCCAACAGACTCAGCAAACACATCAATCATCTCAAACCCCACCTGTACTGAACCAAAATAAGAATGAACGAACTAATATCTCTCATTTCAAAATCAAAATGCAGTAATTACATTGTGCCTGGTTCCTCTGAACTTCTCTCCAGGATTGCCCAAGCCCACAAAAAGCCAAGGCCGTGATGATATTGCCGTGCAAAAGCCACGCTTCGACAACTTATTGAACATTTTCCACTAAAACAAACCCTCATACACTTCCCTATTGACTGAAAACCAAAAAATTCGATCAGCTCCTAACCAATTAAGAACAAAAGAAACAACCCCAAAATGTAAATGTAATAAACAAAAATTTATTGGCAATTCAATTCCGCACTCGAGTCATGTCCCTGAGTTGATTCTAACGCAGATTACAAATACAATGTCAGGATTAACAGCAAAAAAGAAGAAAAAGGACGAACAGTGCGATGCGGCAGCCACTAGCGGTTGTTTCATTTCGCCCCCGCCGCCGATTGTTATCGCCGATTGCAGCTGTTCCGAAGGTGGTACCAGACCTTGAATTCAACTGGAAAATTGAAAAATCAACGACGAAGTGAAGAGAATGAAAGAGAGAGATACCTTGTTGGACGAATGTCTTTCAAGAAGAAGCCATGAAAATGGTGAAATCAGGGAGAGAAACCTAGTAAATGGAAATTTTATTTAATTGACAGTTTGGTCCCTGTAATTTTTTAGTTTTTGAGTTATTGGTCCTTTTTTTTCCCTGAATTTTCATTTTTATCCCTTGTTTTTTAAAATTTTGCATCTAAGGACAAAAATGGTTCCACATGCTACCCAAATCAAATTAGACCAAAATTACGGGGTCAAAACGAATCAACGTCGAGAGTAAATAGACCAAAATAATTTTAGACGAGGTAAAGTTTCATGGGTCGAGTTCCATTTCATTATTTCATTTTAGTCCCTGGACAAATTTGTAAATTGGTCCCTATAGTTCTAGAATGATTTAAAATTGTTAATCTCTCCCCTTCGATAAAAATAATTTGTCAAGCCACATCGTCAGATACGAGCATTTGTGATATGGAATCAACTCAAAGGAAAGTATGGAACGGATTACCTTGATGATCAAGATCAAGAGTAAAAAAAACTCATTTCTAAACTCGTGATTCGAATCCCTCCTCAAGAGATTTAATCAATACCACTCGAATGACTCTAGCATGCCAACTGTAAACCCAAGAATTTGCAAAGAAAATCTTAGCTTCCAACAAAGTTAAAAAAATGTCTCTCATCAACGAAAAGAAGCTCTATACAGTTCTTTACGTAACTTCCAAGTTAAATTGGCTAGTAAATAAGAAATACTCTTAACCTCCATATTAAAATAACCGGTTAACAGTGGAACATGGTTAACTTATGTGGTTACAATATAACCTTAACTCCTATATTAAAAACTAGCTCAAATATGATAAACAAATATTTAAATTATAATTAAATAACGCAATGAATGAAATGTGCTTATTAGTCATCTTTGTACTAGTTTCATAAATTTAGTTGAGTTCATTCCATGTAACTTAGAGTGCATTTAACGCATCTCCTTCTTGAAGCTCAACTTTGCACAACATATAAGTGAGGTCTCCAACGTCTTCTACAATTTTCTTTGATGAGCTCAACATAGCTTGAATATAAGTGTACAAGGTTTGTTGTAGCTTCTCGGCTCTCATCCTTGTAAATGGAACTTGAAGTATGGAATTTTTTTTGTCGTGATTCATATCAATTTGATAGGTAGAAATCTAATCAGTGACTTTTAAAAGATTTATTTTAACCCTTAAAGTTTAAAGTTTGTTTCAAAACTACTCTTATTGAATTTTTTTCGTTCAACTTGTAGATGAAAATTTTGTATATGCTTGTGTGAACAAATTTAAGCCCGTACATAGAAAGGGCGTACGTTGCATCAGTGAATCATCCCTATTAGAAGTGGTCAAAAAACTCGGTGATCAACTCAACCCAATTCAACTCATACGAGTTGACCCGGGTTATAAATTTTTGATGGGTTAGGTTAGATACAAATAAATGAAAACTTTATACATGAAGTTCGATCGGATTGAACCAAATTATAATATATATGGAGACGCACACATGTGAAAGAAAATGGTATAGATTTGTGTAAACTAAATTGAGATTAATTATAAGGACTGAATTTTAAATTTTAAAACGTTAAGAATCAAATTAAAATCAGGAATAATATATAAATGAATGGAGATTATATTCAATGAGTTAGTTAGCGGTTATTATTTATTACATGATTTTTATCTTTTCGGTTGATTTGTAAATTATACAGCGGTTTCACAGTTAATCAAATACGGAACTTTGGATTGTATATTAAATTTAGCTATTTTCAAGTTACTAATAGAGATGTTCATTTAACTCAAGGAATCGAGATCCACAACGACCTGCTCCAAACAAAGAATTGTCGTTTACGTTGAAAATGGGGTAATGGTGAAGAGAGTTTTGGGACACGCCTTAAATAGGGAATCTCCATCCACATTAGAAATGAAGAAGTGGGGAGAGAGTTTCGAGACCGACCTCGAACAGAGAATCTTTATTTTTATACCGTAAGAAATTGTCGAGCTGGCACGTAAACTATTAAAATTTGTGTTGAGATATAATATTTAGAAAATATATTATTTATAAAATATATCTTAATATTTTTTACGTTATGATTTGATTTGTGATATATTTTATTTTATTCTTAATATTTAATTAATTTATATTCGAGAAGGTATTAGTTGCTAGCTTATATCTTATTTAAACCTTATGAATATGAATGAGAACAGAGCTTATATTTTCCTTACCGAAATCACGTTTCTTTTTCGGCTTCGGCTCTTTCTACCAAAGCCGACCTTTCCTGTACGCTTTGAGAGACTGAGCCTTCAGATCCCACTTTATTGGTCCTCTTTCCATTGTTGCTAATAAATGTTTAACGTATAACACTATTCCGCTAAGAAATGCCCTCCTTTTGTCTTCGGCTTGTGGTCCCAAATCAAGACATATGGTTTTGGTACAGAAAAGAAATGTCACCAAGGGGCTCAACTACCTTATCAGTAGATCTCCCTCCGTCTTATCGTACCTCTAGCAAACGAACTTCAAGTTGCTGAACCAACAATATCCATAAATTTTCCACGGGAAAATGAAATAGGTGGCAGGAATAGGGACGGAGAACGCTTTCCCACCCCCACCCCGTGAGATAATTTCTAGTATTAAAATAATTTGATTTTTTTCTCGAACTAAACGAGAAAATAATGGATAATATATAATAAACCGTGCATAATAATATTATTTATGCCGCCAATATTGACATAAAATATGAAATATTAGCGATGACTTGGAGAGAAATCTAAAAATGACATGTTATGAAATAAAAAACATGTAAAAAGCATTTTAATAAAAATAAGAAATACAAATAAATAATATAAATTACTTTTTAAATTTATTAAAAAATACTAAATTAATAAAAATATCATAAATTTTTTTAAAAATTTAAAAGTATTTTAATTTCTTTTTTAATAAATTTCAAGAATGTTTTTTACTTTTTTTTTTTTAATAGATAAAATGTATTATAGAATAAATTAAAAAATTAAAATAAAAACACGAAAATCATATTTCTAAATTAAAAAAAAAAAAAGTTTAAAATCGGATTTTCTAACGTGCCCTAATTGCGATGAGACAAAAGGAATTAGGGTTATTTTTAGGTGCCACATCTGTAAGAGGGGCCAATTTTTGGGGAAAAGGGCAGCAAAAATTGGAGCATTGCAAATGGGAATTACCCATTTTCATTGATCGACGAGGAATACGAGGTCCGCCATTCAAAATCAACATCAAAAGCTCAAATTAAATTAATAGCTGGCCACTGAAGGGTGTGGGAGAGAGAGGTGTAGAAACTAAGAACTATAAAATCAGCGCAGTTTTGCAAACCCAGAAAGCCTTTTCGATTTCTTCTTCGCTCCCCCATTTGATCTTTCACTCTTAACTTTTCATATCTGCAAATGGGTGACGATAAAAAGCCTAAATCCGGCGTTTGGCCCACTGTCAAGCCCTTTGTCAATGGAGGGGCCTCTGGTATGCTCGCCACTTGCGTCATTCAACCCATCGATATGATCAAGGTACGACAAATCTTCGGATTTACCGGTTGTGTTTTTGTGATTCAACAGGATTTTGTTACTTGTTCGTTCTCATTCATGTTGTGTGCTGAGATCTTGATCTTACGATTAGTTCGTTAATGGAATTTTGATCTAAGGGTTTTGGGGGTCTTTTGTTCTCTGTTTTCTGGCTGTTTTTGTACTAGATTTACAGAACTTTTGTTGTTTATAATAATGTGTTCTTGATTTTGTTCAGGTGAGAATTCAGTTGGGTCAGGGCTCAGCGAGCGAGATAACCAAGAACATGCTTAAGACGGAGGGAGTTGGTGCTTTTTATAAGGTGGGTTTTAAAGATCTTGTTGAAGTCTGTGATTATATGAATTACATTGCTGATCTTGGTGTGTGGTACATTGTAAAATACTGGTTTGGTGTTAAACTTTCTTGCTGTGTTGGTTATGAGATCTTGTTCTTTTGAGATCCTTTGAGAAGCCTGGAATATGGATATGCTGATTTGGAAATTGGCTTATATACTTGATCTGTGCCTGTATTAGTTTGACTAGTTTGTTTCTTTCCATCATCCTACATTTCAATCTCATTTTCTCTTTAGAAATGTTTGATGGTGGCCATGATGCTTGGGGGTTGGGCAATTTCTAGATCAGTTGATTTCTCGTGTCACTTGCTTGTATGTATGTTTTGTGTGTGATTCGCTTTTGTGAGATCCCACGTCGGTTGGGTCGGTTGGGGAGGAGAACGAAGCATTCTTTATAAGGGTGTGGAAACCTCTCCCTTGTAGACAGTTTTATAAACCTTGAGGGGAAGGCTGAAAGGAAAAGTTCAAAGAGGATATTATCTGCTAACGGTGGGCTTGAGCCGATACAAATGGTATCAAGACACCGATCAATGTGCCAACAAGGAGGGTGAGCCCCAAAGGGAGGGTGGAAACGAGGCGGTGTGCATGCTGGGCCCCGAAGGGGTGAATTGTGAGATCTCACATCTTTCCCTAAGGAGTACAATATCTTCTAGTGGTGGGCTTGAGCCGTTACAAATGGTTAGAGCCATACTGAGCGATGTGCCAGCAAGCAAGGAGGCTGAGCCCTGAAAAGGAGTTGGGGGGGAGGGGGTAGACACGAGGTGGTGTGCCAGTAAGGATGTTGGGCCCCTAGAGGTAGATTGTGAGATCCCACATCAGTTGTGGAGAACAAAACATTTTAAGGGTGTGGAAACCTCTCCCTACATGTTTTAAATATCTTTAGGGGAACCTCGAAAGAGAAAGCCCAAAGAGGACAATATCATCTAGCGGTGGGCTTAGGTTGCTACTGACTTGTTGATCGTTTCAGCTTGTTACCGTGCTAATACTTCGGGCAAAGTTCTTACTTTTATGTGTTATTTGCATGTTTATTTATGTTATTCACAAAAAAACAACATAAAAATTCTCAAGTGAAAGTGCCTAATATCAAACAGGGTCTCTCTGCTGGGCTCCTTAGACAAGCTACCTATACCACTGCACGACTTGGATCATTCAAGTGAGTGTTCTTCTGAATTTCATTCTCAAAGAACTCTCTTAGTAGTGAGTTATAATGAACGTTCTTTCTATTCCCTTCCATAGGATTTTGACAACCAAAGCAATTGAAGCTAACGACGGCAAGCCCCTTCCTCTTTATCAAAAAGCTTTATGTGGGCTAACAGCTGGTGCCATTGGAGCATCATTTGGCAGTCCAGCAGATCTAGCGCTCATCCGAATGCAGGCGGATGCCACTCTCCCCGTTGCACAACGTCGACACTACAAAAACGCATTCCATGCACTATATCGTATCGTTGGAGACGAGGGCGTTTTGGCTCTCTGGAAAGGTGCAGGGCCAACCGTAGTAAGAGCAATGGCATTGAACATGGGCATGCTCGCTTCCTATGATCAAACTGTCGAGTTTTTCAAGGATAACCTCGGTTTTAGCGAAGCTACAACAGTTCTAGGTGAGATTGTTGGCACATTTCATGATTGAAATGCTTGGCAGTTCATCATTTGATCATGTTCTTCATGAATTAATCATGCTTTCTTGTTCTTCCTCTTAGGTGCAAGTGCAGTTTCTGGGTTCTTTGCTTCAGCTTGCAGTTTGCCATTTGATTATGTGAAGACTCAGATTCAGAAAATGCAGCCAAATGCTGAGGGGAAGCTTCCATACTCTGGCTCTTTGGATTGTGCCATGAAGACCTTGAAATCTGGTGGCCCATTCAAATTCTACACTGGCTTCCCTGTGTACTGTATTCGGATTGCTCCACATGTCATGGTACGTACGATCTTTCCCGTTTTCTGTTCTTGTCGTCGCCCCGAGCTGGCCTGAGGACATCTCGCATTATTGATGCGTATTTGTTCATGATTCACTTCTTAAGTTCGGATATATGGCTATGCAGATGACATGGATTTTCCTCAACCAAGTTCAAAAGTTCGAGAAGTCTATTGGACTATGAGGTTCGGAATGATGGGGCGTTTCCTCTCGACCTGCCACAATCGGCCACAGTGGTAAGGAACATTTTTTTGCCCTGCTTTGAGGCTATGTCATGGTTCAACATCGCACCCGTAAAAGTTTGACTTATTGTCTTCTTTTTTTGTGTCGTAGTAGAGTTGAGGGACTAAATTGTGAGCGTTGAGTTCGAGTTGCGATCGGATTATAGGATTTTTTTTCTTTCTTTAAAGAGCATAAAATCGCATTGAAAATTTTGGATGGGGTCATTGATTTGTCAAAATAAAGTTTTGGGGTACTCTTTTTGTTGACAAAAGGGATATGCTGATATCAGTTTTGTTTAACTTTGTTATCTTTCAATATAGACGATTTCTTTATACAACTTTCTATCTTTTTGGTCTATTCATTCATCCATGTACGAATCAAACACAATAGGAACGATAATCAATATCTCATCTACTTAACCTTTTTTTAATTGAAGTTTTTTAGGAGCATGGCTATCTCTGTCTTATATTGGGATAACCTAAAACATAGAATCCAGTCATTTGAGCTCGGTATAGACAGGTAGAAAATTAGGTCATTAGGGTGTGGTATGCTGATTCTGTCACGAGCCGATTGTATTTTAAAATCAATATATCGTCGCCTGAGAGATTCGAACTCTCACGGGAAACCCCATGTACTTAGCAGGCACACGCCTTAACCACTCGGCCAAAGCGACTTTTGTTCAAATGACCATAAACTTTATGGGATAACCAAATACAAACTTTATTTCATCAAACCCTTCCTTCTATAACCAACTCACAATATTATTTCATAAACACTATATGCATTGAAAATATCGAGGTCCCATCACTCAAACTTGTGTCATTAGGTTCATAAGGAGTTGTATAACTCGAGAGGTAAGGAATAATTGAAGTTACGTTGGCTAAAACTCGTATTTTCAAGTAGGGTACTTTGACCACGAATTTTAAGTTGTACGTGACTCTCAACCAACAAAAATTATTTCTCCAGTTTTGTGGTATATAGGAGAGTAACTTTGCTATCTTTGCTTAACAAAGTTTCGTTGTCGTCCAGTGGTTAGGATATCTGGCTTTCACCCAGGAGACTTGGGTTCGATTCTCGACAACGGAATTGTATCATGAATGGTACTTGTAGGCTCCCAATTATATCCTTGTGATATGCTAGGTTACCACACCCTTTTGCGACTATATATGAGGATTGTGCCTCGACTCCCTATAATATATAGGAAGGTAGCTAATCAAGATGCCTTAGAACCTCGTGAACGAACTCGAGTTCCTATAATATATAGGAAGGTAGCTAATCAAGATGCCTTAGAACCTCGTGAACGAACTTATGAGAAAGTGAGCTCCAAAGAGTCAAACTCTCGGAACCGATAGATTCGATGGGTGAAGAGAAAAGAACATTGATATGTGTTTTGAATTTGATGTGTTGTTTTGAATTAATTTTTAAATTACATGCATGCACATTGCGAAAATTCCTATTAAAGTTAGAGAAACAGTGAGCAATATTCTTGTACAATATATTAAAAATAAAAGGTTATTTCCAAAAGCACCAGTGGTCTAGTGGTAGAATAGTACCCTGCCACGGTACAGACCCGGGTTCGATTCCCGGCTGGTGCAAATTCTTGTTTTTATTTTTGTTCTTTTCTTCCTTTGTTTCTTCATTATTTTGGACTTTATTGTTCATTAATTAATAAAATAAACGACTAAGTTTAAATACGTTGAAACATTAACAGCTTTTTTACGGTGCACTTATATTATTGTTAAATCGTTAACTAATTTAATAAATTAAAGTTAAATAAGACTTTATTACGATAATTATTTAATTTTTAGTTTTTAAACTTCCAAAACTATGTTTATTTTATTACATATTTACATTAATTTCTATCTTTTTCTAATAAAACATTTACATTCATAGCTAAATTATAAAAATAAAAACAAGTCAAAAAAAAAAAAATCCCCTGTAAATTACTCAAAATGTAATTTGAATTTTTAATACATTTGTTAAATAATAATAATAATAATAATAATAATAAAAAAGTCTGGAATTGTGGTCACCGTCTTAAATTTTAAAACAAAAAATTCAGAATCAAATGTAACGCTTGAGTAGAGTATAGAGATCACATTAGAATGAGATAAATTCTTAGGATATCAGACCCCAAATTTCGAGACATCGAAATATCGGAAGTGACTCAGAGACTATGCAGTGCAATGATGTGTGACATGTACATTTTTAAAAGAAGAGGAATGAGAGTCGGGATACAAGATGTATATAGTAATGCAGACTACAAGACATGTGGACTCGATGGACGCTTTGGGTTGACATCCTTATCTTACTACTTGCATGATCAACGCCTCTCATAGGTCAAATAATCCATGTAGGGTAACCTAGCTAAACTCTATCACTCAGGTTCACAAACCCTAATTGACCTCATGCCTAACTCAACGGTACTAAACTGAAGCAGAAAAGTTTGCAGGGGCTCCTCGAACGCCACACCGTCTACTACCCATATACGGGGTACCTTTATTTTCCTATGGGGTCGCTGTGGCGGTCATCTAGGCCTTTAGGACAGTTTGACGGTCTTGACGTAGCTCAATGACTCCAGACTATGCAATTCTGACTTTTCGAGTCTAGATCGGTCAGGAGCATGGGGTCTCACCTTTGATTGTCTCTCACAATCCCATAACACTTGTTCTCTGGAGGCATTTCGTCCTAGGTCTTAGACTAGCCAAACTAACTCACGCACCCTAGCCTAAGGTCGTTTATACTACTAATTGTCTACGGGGAGAGTCACACAATCAATCACTTGGAGCTAATGTACATTCTATCATGCAAATAAACATACAATGCTCGACGGGACAATAGCATCCATTAAGCGCTCGGAGCGTAGATTTCATAAAATCTCATCCTCCAACATAGCATGATATTGTACAAGTAATATAAAACGACAAAGTACAACATGCGAGGTCCAATTTACCCATATATACATACAGTAGCATATAATCACGTGTTTAAGTCATAAGCCTAGTTATAGTTCATGCCAAACTAATCCTAAAACCGATTTTTCTAGCATGCATGCAAATCAAGTGATCCAAGTATTACTTCCTAGGAGTTCATATAATTACTTACCGGACGATGGGTCTAATTCATAGTAAAATGAGGTTAGCATCGAAATCGAGGCATAAAATAAACAATCAAGCATCAAATGGGCGAAAAATAGGGACCCCACGCACCTACAGCGCTGTAACGACCCAGATCCACCGCTAGCAGATATTATCCTCTTTGGACTTTTCCTTCGGGCTTCCCCTCAAGGCTTTAAAACGTGTCTGCTAGAGGAAGGTTTCCACACCCTTATAAAGAGTGTTTTGTTATACTCTACAACTAATGTGCGACATCACAAGCGCAACCACGCACAACCACACGTAGGGCCCACACACGATCAACGTACACGCAAAGCCTCGCTTCAAGCCCTAACGAATGAAATTTTACCTTCGAATTATGTGTTATGACATGTGTCAAACATGAAACAGACGAGTAGTATCTCGATCCGATACACAAGTCTACGGGTCGGACTGTGGGTTGAGTGGCGTTCGGGTCGGTATCGATCTGGGTCATGCTCAAATCTTGATCTGGATTCAAGTTGGGTCGGTCGATAGACATGTCGCTGCACAGCATAATGCATTGATACACCACTCAGTCGGAATTTTTCCCAACAGTATCCAAACACACTCCGTCATTCATCGTCCGACGTGTGGCCTATCTTCATCTCTCCTCTACGCACATGTTCCAAATTTTTTATTACCAAATCAATTTATTTATATTTTCATAACTCTCTAATCCTTAATCCAAAACAAATTATTTCCTTACATGAGAAACATATCTCTCTAATCGAGCCTATCTAAACATGATTTCTAATCAAGAAGTTCCTATGATTGAGCCACGACAAAGAAACATGAGTTTTGTTAGTATAGATAGTGACTTTCATTTCTTTAAGCCTTTCTCAACCATTCTATCTCTAAGATCGCGTTCGTCCGAATGTGGTTTCAATTCATTCATATATTCCTCCTTTATTCGGTATTGTTTTTTTTTGTTTTTTTTTTAATCTCTATTCACAAATGCACACGAATGACAAGAGGGAAAAGCATGATCCCACAATAATTCACCTTTAAAAAAAAAAAAAAAAAAAAAATATATATATATATATATATATAGAAACAAAATAATAATAGTGGCAGAATTTTCAGTTTGAGTGGGCCATGAGGCGTGGGGCTTTGATTCTCTGCAACGCATCTACATTACATGTGATGGCTCTGCAACGCTCTGATGCTGCCACCTGCCGTGCCGTGCTCTGATTCTTGTCGGGATAATAATGATAATAATAATAGTACTACTACGCAAGAAATCTGCCACACGTGCACTTGTGGGGCCCACTCTGATCAAACGACTGTGATTCATTTAAACTCAATGATTTCTTTCTTTGACTTTAATTTTATAGAAGACGGTAGAAGATTCTTACTCGATCGACTTGGTTTTTTCAGATTGTGCGTACACGTGTCTGATGACGTCATAAGCATTGGATCCTACGGCTGGTGGTACCAGAAGTAAAATAATGCTTTCAATTGATTTTAAAATTTATTAAAATATTATTTTAATTTTGAAATCTTAATTTTTTTTCTTCTTCTAAATATTTAATTTTACTCCTCTTACTTTAACAAATCTTAACGATAATCTCTATTAATACGTAATCACACGTCCACTCTTACAACGGATTTTCTTTAGGGTAAAATATTGCACTATCCATTACACGACCCTAACTAACCGTGGCTTGGCTCAACCGTGCTCGTACTTACTGTCTATTAGAATCTTAGGTAGTTTAAAACTTTTATGTTATACGGTACTTACTATCATGGTATTCTATTCTGACTCATCGAGTCGTTCTTAGTTTAGGAGCACTAGGGTCTAGATTATCTGTCTGTCGCTCGGAATCCTAAGGTGCTCAGTCTGCTGGAGGCATCTTGGCCTTGGTTGTCGTCTAGTTAACATAACTCTAGTGCCCTAGTTCTAGCTCTATGGAGAGAAATTCCCTCTGCTCAAGAAACACACATTCAACAACCCGAAGCTAAACATATTGTATCATGCAAACATATGAGCAACAAACTCAATGGGAGACAACATCCACCAATAACCGGAAGCACATATCACAATAGTTCATCCTACTTTATAACAGAATGGAAGTCATAAAACAATATTCATCACAAATCTCATTATAACGTCATTTTAGTAATTTCTTACATCTTACATAGCAGACTCCTTCGTATTCCCCAACTCATATTCTAGTTATGCATATTCTCTTTTTAGCTGACACGGTCGAATCCTCTAGATATAGGTAGGCAAAGTGGGTTAAGGTTCATTTCTCGGGTCAAGTCGCTTTGCAAGTCATGTACACCTACCAACCTTCGACACGTGTCTGTACCTTAGCCCATTGCATAGAACCACACATCAATTGACACATGGCCCACCCGATTGTCGGACGCACCACGCCTGTCGTCGATCGACACGTGTCTTGCTCTCTCGTCTGCACAAGCATTTTTCAAGATTCTGATAAGTTTTTATTCTTTTGTACGGAGTTTCATAACTTTTCCTACCAAACTCGAATCAAAATTGTTTCTTTACCAAATTTGTAGACCTTTAATCCATCTTCACAAAGATACATTTATTAATTTTAGGACAAGAACAAAAGGAAATAATCACTTCCAAAGATATTAAAAAATTTCAAAACTTACCGTTTCTTGATGATCTCCGTAACACTGTCTTTCAATTCGAACCAACTCCAGTTTCTTTCGTGATGTGCAAAATCTCTCAAATATCAACGTACTAAAAATTCATTAGTTAAATATAGG
Source organism: Cucurbita moschata (assembly GCF_002738365.1). Classification (NCBI taxonomy): domain Eukaryota; kingdom Viridiplantae; phylum Streptophyta; class Magnoliopsida; order Cucurbitales; family Cucurbitaceae; genus Cucurbita; species Cucurbita moschata. Next base: position 3,212,216 of record NW_019268541.1, read on the forward strand.
AAAAGCTCTCGAATTTGGAGGAAAACTGAAATCAAGAACTCACAATGCTTAACTTCGGTTCTTCCTCAATTCTTGATGGTTTGAACAAATCAAAAGCTTAGATCTTAAGTTGAAGGCTTGCCCAATGAGTTTGTGTAACAACCAAAACCCAGGCCCAAGTCCAAGCTCACCACTGTCCGCTTTTGACCTATTACGTATCGCCATCAACTTCACAATTTTAAAACGCGTCTGTTAGGGAGAGATTTTCACACTGTTACAAAGAATTCTTCGTTCCTCTCAACAATCGATGTGAGATCTCTCCTAAGGATATTGGATATTGGATAAGAGGACGTCCTACTCCTGTCGGCATAGAAGGACTCGACAAAGGCAATGTAGGAGACGCTGCAAATAATGCATGTGGGTGTGAAACGTGTTAAGCATATTTCGATCGTGGACTATATCCAACAATGTATATAGAAACCATTCTTCCATTTTCCGATAAAAGCCAACTATGCATTAAAGCTGGTGTCCCAACCTCCCGTGTAGGTGAAGTTCTGAAAGAAAACTAGACGATTAACCTGACACTAATCAGCCGAGTTTAGCGTTGCGTAGAGTGCCAACGCAGGTAGTACCGCAGAGAACAAAGAATACCCTCTTAAAAATAAGATACGAGAAGTGTTGGAAATGGCCCATGATCGAAATAGACGAAAACAAATAGATTAAACAGAATGAACAACGTGAGAGGAGAGAGCTTTTGAATAGAAGAACCTTAGACACTACTTTTCATGCTGAGTACAAGTTCCTGCATGATCATTGGGAAAGATCAAACCAATTTGAACCGCTCACATCACAGTAGTAGTAGCGTAAAGGCCATAAGTCGGGGGCGGCCATAACATAAAGCTATTACTTTCACATCTCTCTCCATCTTTAAATATCTAGAGAGAGATAAAGATTCACTGCGTGATTAACCTGACTGTGCCTTACACGTGCTCTATAGGCAGCACTCTATCTTTCTTCCCAACGAGCACATTTTTCTTTTAATTTGAGTTCAAAAGACATGGATTTTAGTACGTCTCCGAATAGGGCCCAACTAATCTGGCTAGCTAGTGAGCGGTCCTTTCGGGCCAGAAATGGACATCTCCCACAAGGCAAGATGCATTGTTCCCCACTATCCTTGAAAACACTGACAAATTTCCTAAATTTTCTCCGCAACTTAGCAACTACTAACCAAGAAACAAAAGACTAATAACTATTCACAAGTTAATAACTATTAAACAATTATCTTAAAATTGTTTAAGTTAATAACTTATTTTGTTAAGTCAGACTTATTAACTCACAAAAAGCAGTGCCGACTAAACTTAAAAAAAGAGATCCAATCGGTACAGAAGTACACTTGTAGAAGAGAAATATAAACTAGGAAGGAACCCCTAAACTATAGCACGAGAAGGAAAATGGCTAAAATACGTTAAGAAGTAAAGGGTCTTTCACCTTCTTTCTAGTGACTCGAGAAGCTAATTTGATAAATGCACCTCAACGGGAGATTAATCAATTATATAGTAGTCCACTTAAATGACTTCTTGTTAAATTGACAACTTTCTAACGGTTATTACAGAAAACAATGCATAGAGATTTTGGTGCAGAGAGTCGATGAGGGAATGTCTTCACGTTCTCGAATAACGAACAACTATAACCAAATTCTTTTCTTGATCTTTCTAGTCATAAAATTTTGAGTACACAAATTTTGAATTGGTTTTAAAATATATTAAAGAACAAGAGAATGGTGAGTGTTATCCAAAATTTTGGGTTCTCATTACTCAAAGACTGTGTCGGTGCTCAGACGAAGTACACACCCAACAAGCCCACTCACCCGTTGCCTCCATATCTCAAATTCATCACAAGTTCCCAAAACCAAAGCACTTACATCCCGGAATAAAATTGTCAGCCACATTATTGGAGCGATCTTAAGCTTGCAATTCACTTAGTGATTTTCGATTGGTTGGAGAGATTTTCCGATGACACGATCGAGCACTTCTCGGGATGCTCATTCCCACCTCCTTGATTGTACAACGTACTAAGTTGGTGGAAATAAGGGCAAGTTCTTGAATCGAGAGCTCTCTTCTTATTGACATCTTTCGTTTTCCTAAAGTACTTGTTTATATTCTCCCATTTCTCTTTGCACCTTTTCGCACTTCTCTTGTAACCCATTTGAAGCATTCCTTGCGAAATTCTCTCCCACAACGGCGCTTTACCGCTCTGATCCCGATCACCGACACCGTTGCCGTAGAGGCTACACCTCACATTCACTAGAGCCAAAACTTCATCTCTTGGCCATCTTTTTCCCAAGTCATCTCTAGGTTTAGGGCTTGTGGGGGAAGATGGTGGTGGGTTTGAATGGTTGATCAAGGAATTAGGGTCTTGAGGAGCAAGGATTTTTGTTGATAAACAAGGGTTTTTAGGGTTTTTTGGATCAATTTGTGGGTGTTCTTTGTTGGGACTTGAATGGGTTTGGATTAAGGATGATGAAGAGGGAGAATTTGGGAGATTATTATGATTATAATTCAATGTTTTGAGTAAATTTTGTAGCTCTTTTTGGGAACTTGAGGATGAAAAAGTGGATGAATTTGTGATTTGGTTCAAAATTTGAATGATTGTAGCTTGCCTATCACTTGCAATGGCTTGTTCATATGCCATCACTTCAAGCTCCTTGTGTAGCCTCTCCATTTGTTGCTTCTTCCAACATTCCTCTTTAGCTATCTTCTCTTCTTCCCTTTTCAACATATCATCTAAAAGCTTTGAGTGAATTTCCTCTTGTTGGATCATCATGTTCTTCACAATTTCCTCACAATAACCCTTCAATAATTCGAATTTCGTCCTCGTCTTCCTCTTCCTCTTCTTACTTGCTATCGTTTCGTCGTTTTTCGATCCTTCTTGGACTTCTGGTACCACGATGTCGGCCTTACCATCGTCGGGTTTCCCGTTTTCGGTATGGATTAAGGGGAGGTGATCTCGATCTCGATCTCGGTCTCGATCTTGATTAGGGTGATGTGGGTGATAATTAATGTGGTTGAAATATCTTGTCTCTTCTTCAAATTTCTCTTTGCATTTCTCCGCGGTTCTTCTAAAACCCACCTCGCCCAACTTCCTGCACTCACCGACACATATGCCTGCATTTAGTACAGGTTTTTTTAAGAATGATACTCTGATGTCATGTTAAGAATGACATGTTTCTCATTTTTACACACAATGTCATATTTCCCAAGCAAAAAAACAAACGAATCGAGTAGAATTGAAGTGAATTAGGCCACCAAATGGAACCAAAAATATGATTAGAAAACAAAAAAACATGAAGAAGAAGAAGAATTTGATGACCTTGAAACATGTTCCCAAGTGGATTCATGGAAGCAATTATCAATGTTGGATCTAATCGTGAGGAGAGCAAGAAGCTCGTCGTTGCTCCATTGACGATGATGATGATGATGATGATCGTCCATCAAAATGGATCTACCGACGTCCAAATCCATGGCCACCTGCAAATTTCCAGTCGATGTCGTCGTTCTCGTCTCGTCGTCCTTCTGATGGAAAAGATCATGATGAAGATAAATTTGATGGGTAGTTGTAGAATGGTAAGAATCAAAAGGGTGGAAGTTGAAATTGGGAGAATGAAGAGCAAAATTAAGTGGAAGAGGAAGAGAGTTAGGATTTGGCGGCGGTGGCGGTGGCGGCGACGGTGGTGGTGGCGGTGGTGTTCTTGGTGTTAAGAATTGATGAAGCTGCTCAGACACTGATCCTTCAAACATTGTGTGTGGAGTGTATTTGCTCTTCTTCTTCTTCTTCTCTCTTAAAATGCTTGAAAAAACACAACAAAAAACACACACACACCCCTATACTATGAATATGTTCTTGTTCTTGTTCTTCTCTCTCTAGATCTCAATCTTGTTTATGAAACAATTTGTCTGGTTGTGGAAGACAAAAAGAGATACCCCACACACCCTTTTCTAAGAAACTGAAACTCACCCTCCAAACAACACTCAAAGAGACTTAGTATTCAATGCATGCACCAACTACTCTACCAATGTTTTGTGTTTAATTATCTTAAATGACCCGAAAAATTCGATGCGGTACTCACTTCCAACACCTAGTGAGTCAAGCCAGTTTATATTCGTGTCGCTTACGGCCGTGTAACGTATACTCAAGCCTTTGGTCCTGTTTGAGAAGAAGGTTTTAGAAGATGGGGCAGACAGATTTTGAAAGCCGAGTTTGAAAGGAATGATATATAACTTTCTGGGTAGAGAGAATTTGACAAAATAAATTGACCCAAAGAACCCGAAGCAACACAACAAAAAAAAAATTACGGTTGGATTGAGTCGGGTTCATTTTTTAACGATAGTTCTTTAGGGTAAAATGGGTTAGGTCTAAAAAATGTTTTAATCAAACCCGACTCGACCTACGAACGCTCCTAGATTATACATTCAACTGTCTAGCTAGTAAACGTTATTGGTAAGAGGTCCATATTGAACTTAAAAAAAAAAAATTAGTTAGATATTAAGTAGTTACGGTATTTATAAACGTTGAAAATTTGATACTGTGTGTATTTATAATAAATTATTTCACTATTAGAGTATAATTTAACTCGTTAAAACAGATGTGTTCAACCGAGCGTTAAAATCTTCGAACTTCAATGATATAATTTAAATTTTCTTTTTAAAAAAATATTTAAAGAAAATTACGAAATATATATATGATGAAAATGTGGTACAAAATATCTTTTTGAACAGCTAATATATAGCTACAATATATGATCTTGGCCCTACAAATTTTGATCACTCAATCACAACCACACATCTTATTAAAATAAAAATAAAAATAGCCCACATTTAATACATATTTCTTTAAATTCTACCCTTTTATGATTGTCCATTTATTAAAAATTAAATGTATTTATGTTATATTTAATAATAACATTTTATACTATTTTATAAGCTATGAACACCTTTATAAATTAAATATTTATTTATAGTTTTTATATAATTTCTTTTTATAAAATTATTAATATGGAATTTATGTAATTAAATTTGCTATTATATATATTTAAAATGAAAATATTTTTTTATTCTAAAAATGATGTTATTTACTAATAATTTTCTATGTTGAAGAATTTTTTTATTCTAATAATTTTTTTAATAAGTGAAAATATTTTTAAAAATTTCAGTTTATTTTAGTCTCTATTTTTTAATTTTTTTTTATATAATATCTTATATTTTTATCCATTTTTCAATTATATAATTTTAATAGAGAATAAATTATTAATTTAGTTCTTCATCTAAATTGTTATAAACATATATTGATAGACGACTCAAACCCACCGCTAGCAGATATTGTCCTCTTTGGACTTTCTCTTTCGAGTTTCCCATCAAAGTTTTAAAACACATCTGCTAGGAAAAAGTGTCCACACCCTTATAAATGGTGCTTTGTTCTCCTCCCCAGTGACATCACAAAATAAATAAATATATATATAAACCAGAGATTTTATTATCAATATTAAAATTATTGATATCATTAATATAAACATAAATAATAATATTATTATTTTTATTTAAATAAAGTTTAATTTTAATACTTTGTTTTAAAAAAAGTGATCATTTTCATTTTATTTATAAATTTTGAAAATAAATTTATAAATGAGATAAAAAAAAATACAAAGTAAAATTGTCATTTTTTAAAAAAGTAGTACTAAAATTGACAATTCATCCGGAATATATATATATATATATTTATTTATTGGATAGCGGTGAAAGAGACGCGCTGTGAAGTGCGAGTGGTGGTGAAGGTGATGTAAGATTCATTTATTTATTTTATTAAATAAAAAAAGAGTATTGAGGGGGTGGGGCCCATGTAGAATCCTATGCAAATGCGAAGGGCAGAAGGGGAAGAGATGATGGTGTAATTAACGGCAACTGGATGACACAGACACGTGAACACATGCAGAGATTGGGGCCAATTATTTATGTCTCTAAGGCTATCTTCACATGTTTCCCTTCCTATTTTACCTTCTCTACGCCCTCCAATCACGTTACACATTTACAGATCGATTGTTTATATCACTCGATAATTTGGGTTCAATTTTTTTTAAATTGAAAAACGTACACGAAAACAGCTTTACAAATCGATTATAAAAAAATTTAAAATATTTAACGTTTACCACTAATATTAATAATGTGTTATTATTGGTAGCTATTTAGTATTTTAATTTTTAATTAATATATATTGTAGCTCAGTAAAAATAATAATGAGACGTTTTAATCCGAAAATAGAGAGCTGGATTGTGAATTTTGGATTTTGAAGATTTCAATAATTTTTTTTTTAATTTCTTTTAATACGTTGGGAGATGATTGATGGATTTGACCTATTGGAAAAAGAAAATAAAAAGGGAATAATTTCTTTTATTTATTTTTTTTTTGTATTTTAATGTCTTTTTTTTGCTAATTATTCTCTCAAAATGGATTTTTTTTTTTTTTTCTAATCCGAATGAAAATTTTCAACAACTAAAGTAACGATTGTGTTAAGCTAATGAATAAAGTTTATCCCGAACACTAAGAATAATTTTTCATAACTACGACGACTTGCACCCAGACACTACAGCCCAACTATGATTTAGCACTACACGCAAGGCTCGACTCACGTCTAGAAACCTATGCCTAACCCACGCTAGCTCGGGAGCTAACCCGTATGCTCCAAAAGTCTCTCCTCCAATTTGTGACTCACGGTCAACTAAGTCTAATCGTTCCCCTCTGTCCACGACTCATAGCCCTATTTTCGACTTTCCCTCAGTTCAAATTGGATTTTTTACACCTATCATACCATTTTGAAATGTTTCGTAGTTGTGACATAATTGGGAGAATTGGAGATGAGTAAGGCCATTTTTTAGCCAATTAATTCATAACAAATAGGAGAGTTACACGCTTTGATTCTTTATATATGTTTTTAATTATAATGACATGGAACGATATATGTATATTGATCTATGTATGTTATGATATCATGTTCACGTTGTACCCTATGAGATATTTGATGGGTCATGCACGATAACTATGAATGATATGTCATGCACACGTATATATGTCTCATAAGAAGGTTATGTCACGAAAAAAATAGAGGTATGATGTGCATTATAACCATGTACCACGATTTAAAATGTGGAACCTCGTGCATGTTGTATGTCACGAGCTTGTATGAATTGTATGTAGAGATGTAAAAGAAAGTACAACCCAAAGAATAATCACAAAAAGTAGGTCCCATCATGAACAATTTTACATGTGATTGGATTTTTTTGCCTCAACGGTGGGGTCACTTATTGAGTACTTTAAAATATTCAAACCATGTTTTAACCGTTTTTAGATAAATGCACGGTCTCATGTACGGATGACGGTGTCAACTGAGGAAGATTTTCGCAGTCTTTGTGTTATGATCTATGAAAGATAATAAATGATGATGTTAAATGATGGCCATGATTTTTTTTTTATGTATATGATAAAACGTTTTGTATGATTGATGACATGTTAAGAATGATAGACTTAGTATCCTACGTCTTTGGCTAATTGATTATGCCACTTGAAGGACAACTCCCTACCAGAAGACGAGGTAGGGGTAAGAAGATTTCGTCTCGTGAAGGATCAGTTAGTCATATAGGCCTCGACAGTGCCTCTAGTAGAGTTGAACTTGACTACAACATCTTGACACGGGAGACATTCTATATAATGATGCAGGCTATGACAACCATCCAACAACTCGGTGATGACACGAGAGGCAACGTATGTAAGTGATTTCAAAAGATACGACCCCACATCTTAAGGATCTCTGATGACCCAACAGTGGCAAAATTATAATCATCATCAATGGAGATGATCTTCCGTTTGATTCGAAGGTATTGCGTGGATCATTCATACAATCCACACAGAAATTGCGAGATTAATGTAGTTTGATCCGAAGTTAGTCCGCACTGAGGTCAAGAAAGAAGAAAGATTCATGAAGGGTCGACTCGAAATAGATGCCGACTTCAAGGAATCAAAGAAAGACAAAGAAACGAGACAGAGACAAAGACAAAGACGAGAGAAAAGGGCAAGATCATTAAATGGATTGAACAACCAGCAATGAGTTGTAAAAACATGATAGAGACGTGTCATAAAAGATTAGTCGTTACCCAGCACACACGTTTGTCCAAAAATATACAAAAAAAAAGGAGAGGGGTACCCTTCCATTTCAACTTTTATGGCCCCTCACCATAACATAATGCCATTAAATCAAACAAAATACAACCATTCTATTGCCTTTGCTTTCTTAATTCTTTTAAAAAAATTTAAATATATTTTTAAAAAAATTTCAAAATGTTTGTATTTTTTAAAAATTGTCGTAATTAATCGGGTAACTTAAGTGATGTGACACACTATCCGATATGCATGTCATGTCAACGTCGAATTGATGAGAGTATATGGCTCTTATTAAAACATTTTAAGAGATGTTTGGTCCACCCGCTTCGAAAAGGGCCGTGTGGGCTAAAATAACTCCACCGCACCAATTTTAACGATGTTTATTACTAAAATCTATATATTTAATGAACCGTGTTCACTATTGAAGTCCGTGCATTTATCGATGAGCTCTTTTTGTCTCTCCATCTTCCCACGTTAATAATAAACATTTTAATTTATTTAAAAAATTATAAGGGTTGATTTTAATTTTTTTTTATTTTATAATTTTTTACGACATTGGCACATGAGGAATATTTTCGTATATGTTTCTACAAAATTGAGACCTCGATATTTTTGTCACTATCTACATTTTAAACAAAATTGAGACCTCTCTCTCTAGCAAATGCATTTTAAAATCGTGAGGCTGATAGCGATATGTAACAGACAAAAACGGACAATATCTGTTAGCGGTGGGCTTAGATTGTTACATTTTTTATTCTCGAACTAAATAACTCTACGCCCCAAACAATAAATTTCCTTAATCTAGACTAAATTACTTAGTACTCAAACATCTTATTTATCTCCGCAAACTAAACAACTTCAGATTTTATAAATCCACTAAACGACCTAAACATCCCTCTAAAGTACCAAGATTAATTTATAATTTAATCATTAAATTTTTTAATAGATTCAATATTATCGTAAAATGTATAGTTGAGAATGAACGAAGCTAGTGGTACTCACTGCTATAATAATATAATATAATTAATCTAGGCAGCGTGCCACAAAATATATGAAATTCAAGTCGAATCAGAATAAAATTATTAGTTCAATGTTGTTTAAAGTTATTGTAAATCGAAATGGATGGGTCGTTAATGTTGTTTACTTCACTCAGACATATCGTGACTACTAAAAATACCCCATCATACTTTTAACTAATTAAAATATATTATTAAATAATATGCTCATATAATATTTAATTAAAATAATAATAATTAATAATAATATTTTAATTTATTTTATTAGTACTCGAGAGAATGGTTGTGGATAAGATTCAATAATTCGACCCAAACCATAAAAGTTGGGACGAGTTAGATTTTCTTAATTTTTTTTTTTTGGAATTAAGGTCTATTTGCAAGTTAATAGTCGGGGCAATCCTAGTTTTAAAATTATTATAAAAATTAAAAATATTTAATATTGGTAACGGCTTGTGATAGATGAATATTTGATATTTGAGCTTTATGAAATTTTAGTCATTAATGTAACATATACTGTGAGAACCCACAACTCGGTGAATTCTATTAGACCAACCCAACCAACCAAAAATTATGGGTTAGCTTGTCATTGCTTGTGCGTTCTAGGTGCGCACGTGCCTTGTTGGCCCCATGCCCGTGCGCCCTACATGACCTTGAGTGCGTGCACGCCAAGCCCCATGTCGCACCAACGCACACGCCGCCCGCACGCCCCCGTGGGCCACCCGCTCGCGCCTTGTTGGCCCCATGCATGGTAAATGTGTATACCCTTAGAATTTTTTGTTTTTATTTTTTATTTTATTTTATTTTGAGACCAAAGCGAAATGAAGTTGGTCATTATTTTATTATTTTTATTAGTTTAGCACTCCGTTCCGCGTTAAACCCTACGCTACGCACGAAGCTTCCTCCCATAAACCCTTCGAAGCTTTTGAAGCCCCCTCTTTTGATTCAACTCTCATTCAAACCCTAATTTCTGGTCCTTCGATCATCACTTCTTCCTCCTCCAATGGAAGATTCCTCCAACTCAGGTGATGATCGGAAGAATACCCGTTTCTACCACCCTTACCAAGACCTACACGTTCCGATCACAAAGCTCTACGAGCTCCCCACCGCTCCCGAGCATCTTTTCTTCGAAGAGGCCGCCAGGCCCCACCGTTCTTGGGGCGAAAATCTCCAGTACTATACTGGAATTGGCTACCTCTCTGGCGCCCTTCTCGGCGGCGCCAGAGGCTCTATTCAGGGTCTCAGAGCGGCAGAGCCTGGCGACTCTGTCAAGCTCCGTCTCAATCGAGTTCTCAATTCTGGGGGCCAGCTCGGTCGGAGGGCTGGGAACTCTCTTGGGATTCTTGGCTTGATTTTTGCTGGTTTGGAAAGTGGGGTTATTCATTTGAGAGGTACTGATGATGTTTTGAACAGTATTGTCGCCGGATTGGGGACTGGTGCGCTTTACAAGGCGGCTTCCGGGCCGAGGTCAGCCGCTATCGCCGGTGCCATTGGAGGGATTGCTGCTGCAGCTGCAGTTGCGGGAAAGCAGGCAGTTAAGAGATATGTGCCGATATAGGCATTAGGATTGCAAATTACACAAATCTGTTCTAACTAGAGGGAGGGTCTGCACGGGTAAAGCATTTTTGTTTCTTCATAATGTTGTTGCACAGTTTAGTTTATTCATAACATACTCTATTGGATCGCAAATGCTCGCTCTTGTTATTTGTAATTGTTATACAATTTGTTGACTTGCCACTTATTGATGCCCTGGATCAATGGGAAACTTCTACTTTGTGTTTGATCGATTGATTTCTTCCTATTTGTAATTGATTCTGAAGCCTTTATACTTAACTTGCATGAGTTCTACTTGGTTTACATTTCATTATAAATGTCTTGCGAAGAAGGGGGAAGGTGTTGTAAGGGCTCTGCTTATTAGATGATTTATGTGTTCTATGCTAAAAGTGCAGAGGTTTCCTAGCCATGAATTTGTGTGCTAATTTTCCATAAGAACAGGTTGATCAGAACCCACTTTCCTTTCATTAGCAGGCTTCAGCTTATGATGAAGATTGGGTATGGGTTGAAGGAAATGTTTCATGTCAATGCTCTAGGTTTCATAAGGTTCTTCATGGCTATCCTGTTTGACTGTCTTATGGCAGGTATCTATCAAAGAGAATTATTATCAAAAGAAATTACTTTTATCGTTGCTTTTTTACTTTCATTCTCGATAATCCCGAGTTCCTCGATCAACTTGGGTACCACTATCATATTTGTCTCACCTACAGGATACCTGGGTTTATTATATACTGTTATTTGGCTCTTACTCTTGGTAGACCAGTCTGATAGTCATTTCACATAGATGGTTGAACCATCGACTTTTGAAATTATAATTGGGGTCATTCTCTAAACCATATTCGGACTGGCAAACTGAAACTGAAACTTTATTCTTGCTGGTCAAATAAAACATTTCTAAGTATGATATGAAATAAATGTAAATGGGTCACATTTACTTGAAAATTGCCTGAAAATGAACACAATGCTCGGAGTTGGGAAAAGATATCAGTATCATCATCATCGTATGCTCATTCTAATTCAATTCGATTCATACCCCCCTTGCATATTCGATAACGTTTCCTCATATTTAAACATTAATTTCTGGGAATTAACGTAGAAAGTTAACTCGGTATCATAAATTGGCCAATTAGAAGAATTTGTATACCTCGATCAGAATGAGTTGAAACTGAAACTGCAGATCTGCTCATTAGAAAGATTTGTGTAGTTTGTCCAGAGTAAATGTAGCCACCAGGTTGGCTCTCTGCAAACTGAAAAACGGGCAAGTTTATTGAAGATTTCTTTAAAATACGAACTCTAAGCATAATTGGATAATAGCAAATGTTAAAATTGTTCAAGAAAATAACCACCAGAAATAGGAAACAATAAAGCCTACATATTCAATGCAAGTACATTGAGCCATGTGCATATGACTTCCCATCTGCAAATCTTGAGTTCCTAAATGAATTTGAAGACAACTCACGATACAGAATTACAAAGAAACTTAGCTTTAAGCTAAAAGGAAAAATCATAAGGCTTTATATAGCCTCAAAATGAAATCGTGTTAAAACTTTATGACTATAATCAGTCATTTTGTAAATGTAACAACCGCGGAAAATATATTTAAAACCATAAATCCAAAAATAAGAGATTACAATCAGCCACCCAAGAATTTATAAACATCTAAAAACAAATGAAGTCTCACTTAAATTGGTTTGAAACTCTTGTAGTATGTATGAAGCTTGATTCTTCTGTCATGTGATCTTGGTTTCACTTGAGTTCATTAATTGCAACTTGAGTTTAACTTTAACGTTACTCGACTCTAACATCAGTTTAACTTTGGTTTGTCATGAATGAAGTCCGAGTGCATTTAATGCAACTTAATTTTATTGAAATCTTAGACACGTGATAAAGTCGTCTTCATTCATATCATTCTCCACTTTTTCAAGAGGTTTCGTACTCAAATCTGTATGTCAAACTTTCCTACAAAAACAAAGCTAAGAAAAATACCAAAAAAGGACCTCACAACACTCTCTCACATGCATACCAACCACCCTCAAAGAAATTTAGGTCACCCGTGTTTGCACTCTTTTTCTTTTTCACAAATTAAGCTTTCATTCTCCTCTCTCAAAATTTTAAATAGAGAAGCCAACCTTGTTTCCAATCCAATGGATAATAGCATTCTTTGAATACAAACAAGCAAACTAGGCTTAAGAAATAAATCAAAACTCAAACAAGATGCTTAAGCATGTGATCAAGAGTGGCATTAAATGTAGCCAACGTTCATTTATGGTGAACTCAAGACAAAGTTGAGTTTCATTTACGGAACAATGACTTCAAACTACTTCAAGTGCGGCTTCATTTATGCAAGAAAGGTTACAAATACATGGTTGGCTGATTAGAAACGTCTATTCTCGGTGTCTTTTCCATGTATTTTTAGTTTGAAGTCTTTTTATTCACTTTTTAGATTACATTTTATTATGGCGGGTTATGGTCATAAAATTTGAACTTCGAGGCTTATTAATTTCTCTTTATAAAGAAGACTTGAAAAATATAGTAAAAAGAGCATTTGTCCTTTCCCTTCGTCTAGAACTAAGTTTCTTTGGAATGTAGCTTAGGTTGCATGCTTAGAAGCATTCAAACATGACTTGATTAATATTGCTAGTGAAGTAATTCGAATCTCAAACAAGTTTTCTTACCTTGAGATATTTGATTAATAAGGTAATTTGGTTCTTACTTTCCTTGAGTTGATTTTTTAAATTTGCATAAACGCTAAATTGTTTGATTCAAGAGTTCTTACTTCAACAAAAGCTCGTGTCATTAGGCTGAGAATTATAGTCACCTTATCCTCGGGTATAAGAGCATCTTTGTAATCTTTGATTTCAACTTGATTTGAGAGTTTTTGCATTTTCGATCTAAGGGTTTGTATAACCATAAGGGTTCTTAGATCCAATTCTCTAGAGTTTTCATAAGAATCTTTTTCCTTGTCGATTCCCCAGACTAGGAACACTCCTGAAAAAGGCCCTCGTAGAGGACCTCATTTCAAAGAAGTGACACACTGGTTTATTTAAAATTTTATAAAGATATTGAAAAACATATCTCAAACGCTCGTTTCTCCAAACGCGCTCTTACAAAAGCTCTAGTTTATAAAACTTTTCATTATTTTATTATTCATTCATGCTTTACTTTTTCACGTCTAAATAATTTATTGATGCTTCATACCTAAGAAGGAAAGGACTTGGAATCTTAGGGATTTTAATCCTATTAATCTAGTTATACCAGCGTGTATATAATCATTGCCAAGGTGGCTGAGAAAGGTTCTTCCTAAGACAATTCAAATTCCCAAGGTGGTTTCAGCTAGCGAGCAAATCTTAGACTAAACCCTTATTGCCAATGAGGCCTTTGAGGATTATAGAGCCCGCAAGCAGGAGGGAGTTAGAATAGTTGAATACTCCAACCTCATTAATAATAAATCGAGGAGTAGGATTTGTGTTTCAAGAAGCTTAGACAAGGTGACCTGCTGTCTCCTTTCTTTTCTTGCTAGTTGTGGATATTCTCAGCAGAATTGTATCAAAGGGGGTGGGGTGGAGGGTAATATTCACGAGGGTTTCGAGGTAGGGAAGGATAAGTTAGCATTGCCTCATCTTTAGTTCGTTGACGATACTATCAAAGTAGGATGGGATACCTACTTTCGGTACCATAGATGGTTTATGGATAGACCCTTTTGCTCTATGTTTTCCTATTTGAATTGTTTGAGTGGAAACCAACAGCTATTCTGGCTCTTTTATCTTTAATTGGAGAGTTTCGCTCTGGCTCCGAGAGAAGTGACGTTCGTCTTTGGAGTCTTAGTCCATCCAAAGGCTTTTCCTACAGTTCCTTATGATTTGATTATTCCCTCCCCATCTAGCGCTTCTGTCTTTACCTCATTGTGGAAGGTAAAAATTTCCAAGGGGTAAAAAGTCAAATCTCAGGATTGGAGAGAGCCAATTGAAGAATTTCTTCTTCACTCACCCCTCCATGAGAAAGGGAGGCTTTTGTGATGAGATTTGTGTCATCTTGTGAAAGAATGTAGCGCAATATCAGCGCTCAACGTGCAGGTAGACACAGAGGTGATCTACCCTATTTCTGACAGCAACTGTGTGAGTCCAATTCAATGCTTCCCCAAGAAAGGAAGCATGATGGTTATTGGCCAATGCTAAGAATGAACTAATTCCTACTCGCACTGTCACTGACTGGTGTATGGACTACTGCAAGCTAAGTGTGGCAACCAAGAAAGACCATTGACGAGGAAAGTTTGCCATTGCTTTATGGATGGATATTCCAGATACAACCGAATCACTACTGTGCCAGAGGCCTAGGAGAAGACAACCTTCACATGCCCATATAGGACGTATACTTTCAAAAGAATGTTGTTCAACCTTCCCAACGCACCAAGAACATTTCAGAGGTGCATGATGCCAATCTTCGCAGACTTGATGGAGAAGTCCATGGATGTATTTCTTGTTCTAGATTGAATCATTCCACAATCTAACTTGATTTAGGTGGGATTGAATGGCTCAAACGCAAACTATCGCAAGAATAACAAGGGAACTTAGAGATATCAAAGATTCATGCACGAATTTCTAGGAAAATATCTCAATCTCGAGAGACAATTTCCTTTATCCATAATCTCCCTTACACTAATTGAACTCTTCAAAGAACATGTCATTTCAAGTGAATTTAACAGTAACTCCATGGTCAACTTCAATCTGGAACACATTAACCTTCAAAGCTTTAAATGGTCCAAACCTTTGGAATAGTTTGCAGCACATGAAGTGGAATTTGAACCAAGCCTATCTAATTTTAATGGTGAAGTACTAATGTTTCTTGAATCTTCTTAGTTTTGGATCGTGTAATAGGACTAGTTTAAACTAATAGAACACCCTGATCCTTATCAGTATCAATAACAAGAAACTCAAGTCAAAAAAAACTTAAGAGCATAGAATATATACACACACATATATCCAACAAGGGTCAGTTTTGGCCAAAAACTAAACCAATAATATATAGATCAGCTAAAAGAAGAAAAGTCTTAAAAAAAGGTACAAATACATGAACAAGCAAAGTCTTAGAGCTAACCGCATCGGGTTAAGAAAAGCTTCCAAAATCCCAGCATCAGAATCACCGCAAGCGATATAAACAATTCAATTTCAGAAGCATAGCTCTCGTTTGTACCGTAGCCTGCCATTGGTACCCTCTGTTCTTGTTCGTTCAGATTTTGCTATCAATTCGGAAGAAGGGTTTCAATTTTCCGAAACTTTTCATTTTTTTGCTCGTAAAATACTTAACAGAGTAAGCCAACATCTGATTCGGCTATGGATTGCGTGGCCATGACTGTAATCGAATAAGCTCTATTGGTGGATTTGGGAGTGGTGAAACGGTGAAGGGTAGTGATGTACGACGCTCCTGGAGTCCTGGATGGTGCCACCCCATCAGGGTTTCTCGAGATGGGCAAGGATGGAAAAATCTTATCCGTTTTGGGTTGATTTTTTGAAAATGTTTATCGAAAATGAATAATACCACCAAGAAATTTATGGATGAAAATAGTGCTAGTGGGTTTAAAAAGAATTTATATTTGATTCTTTTATTTTTTTAATTATTTTTTCAATGAGTCAATAAAAAATTCAACGTCGAAGGACGAAAACTCACAGCCCAACTGAGTTCGAACAAGGGACGTCTTGATTCGAATGTTTCACGGAGAAAATGAATTGCTCGTGTTTGATGATAATCCTTTGAGTATAATCATCAATAACTTTTAATACAACAAATGAGAAAAAAAATCTGAAAATCTGTTTGAAATCATGATTTTGCAGCATGCACATGCAAACCATAAATAAATCATATCGATTAGAAATCGATCTAAAAAAAAAGTTCTCTCACGGGCCTTAGAGGAGTTACCTCCTCCCACGTGGAGAAGAGAAGCACTCAAAACAAGCACAACCTCAAACGAAATGAAATCAGTCTCTACTATTAAAGAGGCATTATTCACCGCATTCCTAGCACAATTCGTTGAAAAATCTATGCCCACTACCCAAGTGCTAGTCGAACGGCTAATCTTCAATAACCCTTTACCGAGAAAGCACGAGTAGACGAGGATGACCCAACACAAGAGGATAGGAATAGGAATGAGGCTTAAAAAACCTAACGAAGGGATGTGGAGACTATCTCACCAACGTGGGAATGGTTGCATATCTGGATTAATCAATTTACGAGAGAGAACATGAGGGATGAGGATGATCGACCTACCTCAAATTTGCACGTTAGATTGTATAGCAACGTGAGCCAATATCAGCAAAAAGGAAGAGGCAGAAGGTGAAATCATCTTAAAACACCAACCATTAGAAGTGGACATCCCTAATCGATATCATCACAAAGGGATTGGAAACCGCCATGCCCACACTCAAGGCTCAATATGACAATGATCCACCATCACCATTTAAAAGCAAGCATAAAATGACTAAGAAAGACTTAAAAGAAACAAAAGTTCTTACCTATACCAACAGTGTGCACTTTATTTGCAGTGACGAGGACAAAACATGTTGAAAAGACATGTGTTAGTCTATAGAGACAGTCATCTCTTAGAAGCAAAAAGTAAAGTGATTATGTCGTAGAGATACAAGAAAATGTCAGAGCACACAAATGCTAAATCCATACTCCAAATCTTAACCCAAATCCTAAGTACGAAACGTTACAAATCATAAAGACATGGCGACCAAAAAGGAGGAAATCATTTTTCTAGCTAAGAACAATGAATATGAAGTTGTAATGGTTGGATCATGATATAATGGAAAAATTGGCTATCATTGGCAGCCACCGAGAACAAAAAGACTGATATTAACATCTCGATGGACCAGAGAAAGAACAAGAAATAAGAACAAAACGCGTAATTAAATGTGTACCACATACAGTAAACTCGTAGCATCGATGGTGCTGTCAATTAGTGTACAAGGAAGAAAAGCAGGCCTTTGCAGCCTACCATTTTCGATAACTCGAATTCGTATCGAGAAAACAATATTTGTAATCCTCTTATATTTCACCTTACAATTTTTTCGTTTTTCGTTTTGTTTTTGTTTTTTACAATTTTCAACATTCTGAGTTTAGAATCAAATGATCGATGATCCTACAGTTTCCTCTAGGAGATAAACTTCCAAATTTTTGTGAACTCAACTGGCTGCAAGAGACCTCCTTTTTAAGTGCCTGACCAAATCATGATTTTGTACCAAGAAAGGACTGCAAAATACGAAAAGATCAAACGAAAATAGCAAGTCAAAATGGCACGAGTAAGAAGAAAGTTCTTAAGCATGTAAATGCGAAGGACCGTGTGATAGATGTTAGGAATCACAGGATCTCCACAATGGTATGATACTGTCCACTTTGAGCATAAGCTCTCGTGACTTTGTTTTTTGTTTCCCCAAAAGGCCTCGTACCAATGGAGATGTATTCCTTACTTATAAACTCATAATCATTCCCTAAATTAGCCAACGTGGGACTCCCCTCCCAACAATCCTCAACAATCCTCCCCTCGAACAAAGTACAACATAGAGCCTCCCCTAAGGCCTATGGAGCCCTCAAACAGCCTCCTCCCCTTAATCGAGGCTCAACTCCTTCTCTGGAGCCCTCGAACAAAGTACACCCTTTGTTCGACACTTTAGTCACTTTTGACTACACCTTCGAGGCTCACAGTTCTTTGTTCGATATTTGAGGATTCTATTGACATGACTAAGTTTAGGGCATGGCTCTAATACCATGTTAGGAATCATGGATCTCCACAATGGTATGATATTGTCCACTTTGAGCATAACCTCTCATGGTTTTGCTTTGGGCGTTTGCCCAAAAGGCCTCAACCAATGGAGATGTATTTCCCTAAACTAGCCAACGTAGGACTCCCTCCCAACCATCCTCAACAACCGAGAAACTAAGAGATCTGAACCCATTCTTGACAAACCGATGGCAAGAAGGGTAGGCAGTCACAAGGAGATCTGAACCCGTTCTCCCAAGAATCCTTTCTACTATTTCAACCGACCAAAAACAACTAAAGCTAACTCTAGGCGGGTACGAACATTTTATGTCGAAAAACTAAACAACCTCAAAAAGAATACTTTTTCTTGAATATTGTGTATACCTTAACCCCTGAGGGAGGATTTCCAGGCTTTGAGGTGGTAGTGCTTCCAAAGTTCAGCTCAGGCTTCTTATATGCAGGCTTTAGTATTTGAAACGAACACATAAGCGTCTCGTCCACGCTCATCATGGCACCAGCGTTATCGAACTCCCCACAGTAATTCGGTGCTGAAAAAATCGTTACGAGTTGACGATCTGCGAAGAACTCGTATCCATCCTCCACAACCTATAAAAGTAGTGGCTAGTTAAAAGCTTCGAAGCTCGAAAAGAACAGTATGGGTCGAAGCTAGTAGTAACTATTGCAGTCTCCAATCGATAAAGAGTTTCGAGAAATCGAATTTGCTATAAACTAGTCTAAAATGACCCCTGCACGAGTCACATTAAAGTTCGATCATTCTACAAAGGTGGTTTGCAGCAAGTAGAATCAGTTTTCGTGATTTTAAAGACTCGAAAAATGAAACAAGAAAAACCTGATGAGCACGACAAATGAGATCTAAATCATGCTTCTGAAGAAACTCCGTGACCTTGTCAGCACCAAAAGTAAACGACACACCCCGGTCGTTCATTCCCCAACCTTGAACATCCTTACTCGGATCGGACCAAAGAAGATCACAGAGCAAACCCGTGTCCGGTACATCTGTTGGTCTCGACATGTTTCTAATTTGATCCAAATTATTCAGGTCAGGAGACAAACCTCCATGCATGCAGAGAATCTTTTCATCAATAAGAGCAGCCACAGGCAGGCAGTTAAAGCAATCGGTAAACGTCTTCCATAACCGAACATTAAATCTTCTTTTACACTCGTCGTAGAACCCATATATTCGGTTTATAGAAGCACATTCATGGTTCCCTCTCAATATGAAGAAATTCTCGGGATATTTTATTTTATACGCCAAGAGAAGACATATGGTTTCGAGACTTTGCTTGCCTCGATCGACATAATCACCCAAAAATAAGTAGTTAGCATGAGGGGGTAACCCACCGTACTCGAATAGCCTTAATAGATCAGAATATTGCCCATGTATGTCACCTACACATCACAAACAGTACAACATTAGCAGGACCAACCATTATTGAAGACAAATATAACCCATTGTCACGATCTCTAGCTTATCCTTTCGAGCCACTAAAGTTCGACTTCGTTGCACGAAAACAAGATATTTCTGAACAAGCGACCATTTTTCAGTCGAACATGCAATTTGTTGAATTCGAATTTTTACGTGCAATTTTTATTATAGCAAATCAATCATAGGTTTATTATACACCATATAATTGCTACCTAACTGGAAACAACCAAAACCTGAAAGAACAGGACAGAAGAACTAAGAAGAACTGATAACTACACAATGTTCGATGTACACAGAAGCGACGGTCGAAAACCAAGTTTGGCACCTGAAGAAAACGAAAGAAGTAAACGAGAAAAATATCCAAAACAAGCCATATATATTTTTGGTAAGAAACCGAACTTTGATTAAAAAAAATGAAAGAATACAAAGGCGAACAAAAACAAGCCCCAAAAATAAGATGCCATGGAAAAACGCTACTTCGTTATAGAAACCTATAAGGAGGCACTTAACCTAGCCGAGACTCGATCTTCCTCCTAAGAACTCTCTACATCTCTAAAAACTCCCCTATGGTTCTCAAGCCTAACGATCCATGAGACAGCAAAATAAGCAACTTGCCAAAGAGGAGCGACACTTGTCCGAGATGGAGTGAAATAACACGTGAATAATAGACTAATAAGACCAGCTACGAGCCATTTGCTCTTCAAAAGCCTCTAAAAATTGTCTCAAACCATTACACGTTAGGGACCTCATGCTCTAATACCATGCCAAATCATCATTGAACCCAAGAGTTTAAGCGGATGGATTACGATAAACTTAATCATAAATTGTTCAAGGAATAACATTGATTTAAGAGATATTTGTGTAATCTCGTTAAATAAATGAAGCAAATGACCTTTGTTATCTAGTATCTAGAAAGTTTATTTAGATTTATTATTACCTAGTATCTCGGGATTTAGTTAGCCTCTCTATATTATAAAAGGCACATGTACCTGTTCGAAATTTAATATGCGGTGTTTTCCCTTACCAAACAATCTTCCTAGAAACAAATCAACAGATCATCCAAAACATCGAGAAGCTAGAGAAAGTTGTGTACCCAAAAGCGGTGGACACCCCGTGACTCATGAAACTTCCTTCGTCCCTACGACTTGTAACCCAGTCATAAGAACAAACCATACTTGCTCTCAATGATCCTATATTATGAACTCGAAGTTTCAATTTCTAAATGGAATCATCATAAGCATTCTCCAAGAACGCCTCACTACGAAGTTTCAAATTCCCCATATCTAGAGCCTAATGAGGTTGAATCTCACATATATTTTGACCTAACAAAATGATATGCCACAAAGTTCCGAATCTAAAATGATATGGACAACCCCTCCTCTCGAGATTTCTCACACTTCAAAGTTCCCCCTAGCTCCCTCATTAGCCAAGAAAAAAAATATGGTCATTGATGTCTTATCTTCTACACCATTTCCTAGATTGTTCTATATGGACATTGATGTCTTATCCCAAAAAAAAAATAAAAAATACTTATTGCAACTACATACTAGGTAACAGTAGAGATAAATTACGGAGGTCAACTACTTCTCTTATTTAATTGGATTACACAAATATCTCTTAACTTAAAGCTAATCCTTCGACACACCCCTCAAGCTGAATGATAGATATTATTCATTCTCAGCTTGGATATTAACTCATGAAATAGTAAGCTCTGAAGTCTATTTGTTAGCACATTTGTCAGTTGAAGTCGTGAGAACACAAAACTCATGCATACTATCCCCTTGGAGCACTTCTATAGGGGTTGCTTGCCACTCTCATGTTCACTCCTCTTGGAGCACTACCATGGGCATTACTTGTCTCTCTCATGCTCACGCCTCTTGAAACACTTTCACAGGCGTTACTTGTCTCTCTCGTATTCACTCCTCTTGGAGCACTTTCATAGGTCTTTATTCAAGCTAATCCTTAAGGTTAATCCTTTGACAATATTCCACCCAGCAAGCATATCACACTTTATTCTGACTAATCACACAACTATCTCCGAACTTAAGGCTAATCCTTCGACAATACTTTATTCAAGAAACTTCAATTCATATGACCATAAGCTTTCTCAAAATCAATCTTAGAATAAAACCATTAGCTACTCATTCTTTTCACCCTTCCATTGATAAAAGGTGGAAAAAAAGTTCCACGATGGCCAGGTCAGGTCTTTATGATAAAGCTAAAGAACCTTAAACAAGAGATAATATTATGGAACAAGTATACATTTTGGGTGTTTAACCTCTTTAAGAGTGCAGTGATCTCATGAGGAAGTGACATCACTCATTTACAATTTATTTAAAAAATCGACCGACTCAAACATTGCTTCCAGGAAGAGATGACAACACAAAGGTCTTCCACTGTATTTTAGCTACCAAGAAGAAGAAAAACATCATTTCAAATATTCTTTCTAGCAGTTGGAGAGAGGAAATTCTTGTGGTGAAGCCTTGTTGACTAAATGGTTGTTCTTTTCTCAGGGGCTTGAAACTTTATGGCATAAGGTAATTGCAAGTAAATACAATCATATAGGCCGAGGGCAATCCACTCTCGAGAGGTACTATGAGGAACCTATGGAAAGCTATTTTTGACGGCCTCTCTTCCTTCTCTTACTTTGTTCATTAATATAGGGGCATTGGGATGAATACTTGTTCCTAGAAAGATAAGTGGTTGAGGGATAGACCCCTCTACTCATTGTTTCCTTTTCTTTACCATCTATGCATCTTGAAGTTTCACTTCGTGGCTTCAATTCTTCTTATGGAAGCTCTTCGTTCATTTCCCTTGGTTTTGTTCGATAGGAAGTTGTATGATATTGAAGCCATTTTAACTCATTTGGATGTTTTTTCTATTTCTATGGGGAGAAAATAAAGGCATGGTTTGCAAAAGATACCATAAATCTTGATTGACCTAGGCACCACATTACACTTGTGTGGAAGCATTTGTAAAATGCCTTTGGCTCAATTCAAAAACTCATACAATAGGGTAAAACCAAATATCTAAGTGGTTTGTTAGTATGCATTCTTTACCAATGTCCTTCTGGAGTACTTAAATAAGCAATTGACAAACTAGAATAATGAAGAATGAAATGGATAAAGATATGTAAAAGCTTCCACACAAAACAGTGCACGTTGGACTTGAGTACCATGTTGGACTTGTGTTGCTAATGGGCTCGAGTATTTGTGGGCTCGAGTATAAAATTGGATTATGATATGAAAGCTTAGTGGGATAACGAAAACGAAAACGAAAACAAACCTTGCCGAATGGGAAATGAACACTTGATGCAGATAGATATGGTGTCTTAGATGAGCTTGTGGTGGAAATAAAAGTTTGACTAATGGGATGTGGTTGGGCAGTGGAATCCTTGACTAATGGTATCAAGGATTTGAAAATTTGTTGGGAGGTGGCTTCTGATTTGCAATAAAGGGTTTGCGGCAAAGGAAATGTGGACTTGCTGGATTCTTCTTTTGATTTGAGCGGCAGCGGCAGACCTCCTTCCTTTTCTTTTTTTCCCCCCTTGCTATGTGGGATTCCAAATAAGCACACTAAGTGAAACTTAGTTACAGTGACGACAGCTATGAAGGCTTCGAATAAAACTTGATCACAATGGATGATCAGTGGCGATGAAGGCTTCACCGATTGAGTTAGGGATTTGATTCTAATAAAATTTTTCAGAATAGAAGAGCTCTATACCATGTTGCAATATCTTGTTGTCTTTCTTATTTTCTTTTTAGAGAATTATATGACCCTTTTAATAGGGAGAAAGACGGACTAAATCTAAATCGATAGATAATCTAAATTTTCTAGATACTAGGTAATCTAAATAAATTCCTAGATAATAGGTAATAAGATAAATCCAACAAGATAGTAATCATGGCTAAGAAGTGCCATAAATAGAGGGAAGTAACACAGCACGAGAGAGGCAAGCGAGGTACTTTAAGAGAAGTAAGCACGAGAGAGGCAAACAACGCTCCTGGAAGTGCTCCTAGAGAAGTGAGCACAAGAGAGGAAAGTAACTCCAGAAAATTGGTTGTTTGCCCGTATATGTGCTCAAAGAGAAGGGAGCACATGTATCCAAGTCATTTGTGCATGCCTAAGTGGGTGGCTTCATAAGAAGTTGTCAAGACCAACATGTTCATGAAGGAGATTCAAGCTGGATGTAAGAGACAAGAAGAGAGAAGTTGCAGCAAGACCAGAGAAAAGCTTTGTTGCAGTGTTTGCTACAAGAGGTGGCCGAGTTGAGAATTGGCCAAGAGAGATGTCAAAGTTTCGTTGGGGCAAGTGCCCCCAACCTGACCAAGAGGCATCAACGAGTCTCGGTGACCAAGACCTAAGAACTAGGTACAAGTAGGTCTGTTAGTAGGATTACTTGTAAACAGGACGATAACTAGTTTATGGTTGAATTCCGAGCTATTGCACAAGGACTGAGATCTTATGGCTGGAGATAATCCTTGATGACTTACAAATTAAGGGAGAAGGCTCGTTAAAGTTGTACTGCAACAACAAAGCAGCCTAATATTGCTCATAATCTTATCCAACATGACAAAACAAAGCAAAATGAAATTGATTGGCACTTCATTAAGGATACATTAGAGAAGGGCTAGTATGCATGAGTCGTGCCCTCACAGCTTCAACAAGCAAATGTGCTAACAAAAGAACTTCACAGCTTAATGTTTCATGAGTTCACATCCAAGCTAGGAATGAATGCTATCTATTCATCAACTCGAGAGGGAGTTTCAAACGGATAATCTTAATTTGAGGAAGATTGACGTAATCCTATTTAACAAGGAATTAGCCTTCTAAGTATGTATCCTTTGATCAAGCCTTATTGGTGTTCTTTTCTGGATTTATGTTCATCTTAGAAGATGTTCTTGGTTCTGTTATTATTATTATTATTTTGCTTTATCTTCCTTGTGGAGTTGGTATCTTTTGACCATCGATATCTTCTCATTTTTTCAATAAAAGTTTCGTTTCTTATTAAAAAAAACACGAACGTTGCAATATTCTACGGATACATGTTTGTGTGTTTGCAATCTTCTGTCTGCATAACGACCTCCTCAGGTTCATCAACTATGATCCACTTAACCAATGGGAAATATGAATGGGGCAAAGAAGGTTAATAATATTTAACCATGTCACACCCGTGTATTAGTCTATGCATTTGTGTCGGGCTGTCAGCATACAAAAATAAGAGCCAGGCAGGTTCATCAACAGGGTGTCTATTGTGACCTCAAACCCATCGCTAGCAGATATTGTCCTATTTAGGCTTTCCCTTTCGAACTTCCCCTTAAGGTTTTTAAAACGCGTCTACTAGGGAGAGGTTTCCACACCTTTACAAGAAATGCTTCCTTTCCCTCTCCAACCGATGTGGGATCTCACAATCCACCCTCCTTGCACACTACCTGGTGTTTGGCTCTAATACCATTTGTAACAGCCCAAGTTCACCGCTACCAGATATTGTCCTCTTTGAGTTTTTCCTTTCGGACTTCCCCATAAGGTTTTTAAAATGCGTTTGCTAGGGAGAGGTTTCCACACCCTTATAAGAAATGCTTCGTTCTCCTCTCCAACCAGCGTGGGATCTCACAATCCACCCCCTTGAGGACCCAGCATCCTCGCTAGCACATTACCCAGTGTCTAGCTCTAGTACCATTTGTAACAGCCCAAGCCAACCACTAGCAGATATTGTTCTCTTTAGGCTTTCCCTTTCGGACTTCCCCTCAAGGTTTTTAAAATGTGTCTGCTAGAGAGAGGTTTCCACACCCTTATAAGAAATGCTTCGTTCCCCTCTCCAACCAACGCGGGATCTCACAATCCACTCCCCTTGGAGGCCAACGTCCTCGTTGGCACATTACTTGGTGTCTGGCTCTAATACCATTTGTAACAGCCCAAGTCCACCGCTAGCAAATATTGTCCTCTTTGAGCTTTCCTTTTTTGACTTCCCCACAAGGTTTTTAAAACGCATCTGCTAGGGAAAGGTTTCCACACCCTTAAAAAGAATGCTTCGTTCTCCTCCTCCTCAACCGATGTGGGATCTCACACAACTAATCAAATGGATTCATCATTAGAGGCTAAAACTAAAATAAGTTGACAAATTACTGCTACATAACAACAGAATAAAGAAACACGAAGGAACCCAGCAAATCAAGTACTTCAAACATGTCAACCAAAACACCACTTAACCAAACAGAATTCAACAACTACGACTACGAAAATCTCCAAAATCACTTCACAATAACAACAAAACATGTCTACAAGAATTTCTACAAACAAAACCAAACATCAAAATCTCAGAGATTAGCAAAGAAGGAAGGAAAACAAGTAGTATTGTAAGAAAAAGATACCACAAATCTTGATGGGTGCTTCAAGCTCCAACAAATTAGGCTGCTGCAAGAAAATCTCTCTGGAAACTTGACAGAGTTGTCGGATCTCAGACTCGGACAACTGAACCTGCTTGCCGACACGACCACGGACCTCGAGAAGACGATTGATGATATCGTCGAGAAGTGAAGGGTCCATTTGATAGTGTGAAGGGTATCGAAAGAAAAGGGTCTAGTGGGTGTTGCTGAAATAGAGAAAGGGGAAAGAAAACAGGAAGTCGGAGGTGGTGGTGGTGGGGTTTAATAGCATGGTCGGCTGCCGCCGTCGTCCGCTGTGGGGTGGCTCAAGGATCAAAAGGGGGACTTTGGAGAGAGCTGACTTTGGAGGAAAAAGGTCCGCGAACAGTACCGATAGTAACCAAGATTGTCCAAAATTTTGAACCATTTACGCTAAATCGGTCAATGTTATGCTAATTACTCGCGTCCTTGGAAGAAAACAAAGCCAAAAAAAGCCCTCCCTGATTTAAAACACAACTCAATTGCCTTCTAGAACATGGTTTTTCTCTACCCCTTTCAAAACTAAAATTATATCACATTTTCTCTCCTCTCTCCCCTTCATCATTCCAAATTTTTTCTTTAAATGATTCCCATTTTTTGTTTGTTCTTACTCTCTCTCTCACCTCTTTCACAACTTTGATGACTCTTCTTACCTACTCTCGTGCTCGTTCATACATAATACGTCTTCTCCGTGTAGATCTTGTGATATGAACCAAGAGACATTCATCTACTTCAATGAAAATGTGAAGAAAATATTGTTGAAATTATCAAAAGATATTTCAATTCATGTCACATGAAAGAAAAAATGAAGTTTCATTTCGTAAATTTTTTATAGATTACAATTTAGAGTAATTTATAATTATTGTATTTCATTAATATATTTTAAGACTTTTTATTTACTTTAAGTTACAATCACATAATGGTTAATTATGGTCATTAAGTTTGAATGTTACAAATGCGTTTAATAGTTTCATTTTGAGACTATATAAAGCCATGTATGTTGTATTTTTAAGTAGACTTATAAAATACAGTAAAAGGAGTATTTATGCTTCCTTTAGCTAATGGCTAAGTCTGTTTGCAAAGTTTAAGTTGCATGTAGAATCATTCAAGCTCGACATGATCAATCTTGCTTGCGGAGTGATTCGAATCTCGAACAAGTGTTCTTGTTTTGAGATATTTGATCAACAAGAATCATTCAAGTTAGACATGATCGATCTTGCTTGTGGAGTGATTCAAATCTCAAACAAGTGTTCTTGCCTTGAGATATTTGTTAATCTTAATCTTATTCCCCTCGTAGTGATTCCTTATCTTATCATCTTGAAATGTTACACAAAATTTAAAAAAAATAAAATCATCAAATTTGGCCAATTAAACTCAAAGTTACGGTTTCTGGAAATTTAAATTTAGACCATTTCTAGGTAATTACACTTTCACAATATTTGATTTTGGTTCCAACGCATTTTTCTTTTGTTAAACAAACAGGGTTCGAACTAAAACCCTTATTGCATGTATTGTCTGTAAGTACCCTTAGCGTCGACCTGACAGTAGTTATTAGGTATACTATCGATTTTAGGTAATTTCGCTTTCACAATATTTGATTCTGGTTCAACGCATTTTCCTTTTGTTAAACAAGTAGGGTTCGAAGTAAAACCCTTATTGCATGTATTGTCGGTAAGTATCCTGTCGTAGACCTAATAGTAGTTATTAGGTACACTACTGATTCGAGGTAATTACGCTTTCACAATATTTGATTCTAGTTCAACGCCTTTTCCTTTTGTTAAACAAGCAGAGTTCAAATTAGAACCCTTATTGCATGTATTGTTTGTAAGTACCCCACGGGTGGACTTAGTAGCTAAAGATAGAGTAAAAGATGGCTAAGTAACTGTAGCTGATCGACCCCTAAGCGTAAACCTGATAGTAGTTAGTACGACGGATTTCAATGTAATACTAGGTATGGACTGATTAGTTGAAAACCACGCTAATATAAATTGCCATAAAAAGGATGTAATAGTTTCACTGTTGTCGGGACCCAGCTTTAAGTTTAAAGGTACCTTCACCGGAACTACCCGAAGGTAGTCTCAATGATGAAAGCTAAGAGACTAGTTCAACAAGGGGTTGCGCTATATTAGCACGTGCAATAGATGTAAGAGGAAAAGAAAAGACGTTAGATACAGTACCAATAGTGAAGGAGTTTCCGGAAGACCTACCAGGAATATTCTCTTCTCGAGAGGTAGATTTCACCATAAAACTCAAGCCAGGAACTGGGCTTATTTCCAAACCACCTATCGCATGGGGCCAGCAGAGCTAAAAGAACTCAAGACATGTTTTTAAAATCTTGAGAGAAAGCTCGAGGACAATATCTGCCAGTGATGGGTTTGAGCTTGTTACAAATGGTATCAGAGCCAGACACCGAGAGATGTGCCAGCGAGGAGGCTGAACCCCAAACAAGGATGGACACGAGGCGACATGCCAGTAAGGACGTTGGGTCTCGAAGGGAGGCATAAGCTTCAATCTTTCTTTGCTATCTCTACCTTTAGCTCTAGCTACGATCCTCACTCTGGCCTATGTGATCGTTTCTAACCATTGCTTAAAACTTTTCTAACCGAACTCTACGTCATCTCCTCAAGGCTTAGCCCAACAATCTCAATCGTTTTATGAAGCTTCAATAAGATTAATCTAACGATACAATAACACTGGTGATAATCAAGATAAGAAATCGTAATGTAAACCTTAACCTGAACTTTCGATTACCGACAATCAGAACAAGAAATCTTAACCCGAACATTCGATTAACCCAATGATACTAACAACGTATACACTCCCACAAGAACAACATTCAATCCTCTAAATAATCTTTAACCTTCAAACAAACTTATAGAACCCATCTAATAGATTTTGTACAAAGAGTTGTTTAAGGATGAGAAATCGTTTGTTTAAGAATATTTAAGCAAAGAGTTGTACAACTTCAAAATGAGAAATCGGTTGTAATAATTCATTTGGGCTGTTGAAAAAGTGTTAGCCGGTGAAAATTTCCGATTCGAAGAGAAGAGACGGCGATGAACAATTGAAATCCAGAAGGCGAGCACAAGAACGCACGGTGATTGATGAGGGATGCAAGAGATGGGGAGAAATTAGAGAAATAGGGTTCATCGAAGGGGAATAAAGTCTTGGCGCAGTAGAAGTTTTCTGGTGCAGATCTAAAAGATGTCTCAGTTTTACAGTTCTTCAATGGCTTTACTTCTGATTCTGATTCTGATTCTCGGCCTCGGTTACTTGGGCAACTCTATGGCTTACGGTTCTCCTTCCGAGACAACTATGCATACCAATAACTGGGCAGTTCTAGTCTGTACCTCTCGCTACTGGTTCGTCCGATTCCATTCCAACTTTTTTGCATTTGCGTTCTCGTGAATTGATAATGGTTCAACTTCCTGGTAGTCGAGATTGTCTAATTTATGTCGTAAAAAACTTCTATGTTCGATTACTTGGATGGATTCTTCATGATGAACAATATGAGTTAGCTTCAACACATTTTAGATTTGTTTCATTTGTGAAGTTATTACTTTTTGGAGAATAGATTCTCGTGTGAAATAAATTGCCTCAAGTTCTTGTCTAAGTTGTATAGTTTTTGATGATTATTTCAGTAAGTTGTTCACCTTCAAAAAACGATTGTAATCTTGTTACAACATCTTCAATAAGCTGTGGATGTGGTTTTTCAGGTTCAATTATCGGCACATGGCGAATACGCTGTCCTTGTACAGGTAAGACGATAGCTTTGACGATCTATTTTCCTTGTAGGATCTAGCTAGGCGTTTGTCGAATTAGTTTCGTTTTTTTCTTTTGTTTTAGGACTGTAAAACGGCTCGGAATACCTGATGAGAGGATTATACTTATGTTGGCGGACGACATAGCCTGCAATCCTCGAAACAAATACCCTGCAAAAGTGTTCAACAATGAAAATCACAAAATCAACTTGTATGGAGATAATGTTGAGGTTGGCTTCTCTGCACACTGTTTTTTTCTATCCAAAAGAACGTAATGTATAGCTGTGTTCGTTTAGTGATGGATCTTGTTTGCACCTGACTAACAGTTTCATTATCTTGGTATTTCAAACTGTTCAAATTCTTAGCAATGTTCTTAAATATAGCTATCAAAATATAATCTGATGCCATCGCCACGGGATTTGGCGTTGTTAGTTATAACTAATATCATGACCTTTTGAATACCTGATAGAATATCAATGGAACTATGCTGTTTCCTGACGCCAGTTGCATTTTCTATGGCTTCCTCCATTTGGGTTCTAGGACTTTATTTCATTGTACTGATTATATGATTACATTGATTTTTAATTAGTTTTTTTATAATTATTTTATTATTTTCTTAATGCAATATATAAGATCAATCGTCTATGAAAATCAGGGCTTTACTTGTGTTTATAGGAAAATCAATCTTCGAAAGAAATTGTATAATGAACAGAATTATACTTTACATCACATGTCAATCTTCTGCAAATGCTGTTGTTTGTTTTTTCGAATAAATATTTTATTCTTTAAGAACATCCCACCTTTTTTCTGCACCCATATCATTGAGAACCCATTTTTTTTTAATATGATTATTCTTGTTAGTTATAGTTCAAGACATTCAGTGAGTCATGATTTCTTGAAACAATTTATTGTCTTGGCTACACTTAGGTTGATTATCGAGGTTATGAGGTCACAGTTGAAAATTTTTTAAGGGTATTGACTGGACGCCATGAAGTTGCTGTTCCAAGATCAAAACGCTTATTAAGTGACGAAGGAAGCCACATTCTTCTATACATGACAGGACATGGTGGAGATGAATTTTTGAAGTTCCAGGACTCTGAAGAACTCCAGAGTCATGATTTAGCTGATGCTGTGAAACAAATGAAAGAAAAACATAGGTGGGAATGTTTTTTGCATCGGCTTACCAGCACCAATGCTAATTGGATTGGTTTATACTAAAGTAAAACATTAGTATAAAATTGGTTAATGTTCTTTAAGTTTCTCAATATCAAATTTTGTAGGTTTAGATGGTTGTTGCTTATGATTAGCGCGAGTACATAAAAATTGGTTAAAAGCTAACAATTCTGAATAAAATGAATCCGAGTTCAACTCTTGGAACCTAATAACCATTGAAAACCATCTGTTCTGCAGATTTATTGGAAACTAATTTCTTTCTTCTTTACCATGAATTTTTATTTTCTTTCTTCTTTATTACGAATTTTTATTTTCTCACGTCATATACACCTTGCTGTCATTAATATCGGTGGCAATATTATACTGATAGATTTAAGGAGCTGCTAATAATGGTTGATACTTGTCAAGCTGCTACTCTCTTCAATCAGGTTTGCAGTTACTCCCTAGTCTCTCAATTTAGTTAGATTTAGGTTTATTGAAGCTAAGATTAGAGAGTTGAACCAACATTTGGTCATAAGTTTGCTTATCCTGCATTGTGACTTTCTTCCATTTTTGTGGGCTATATAAACCAAACCACACATTAATCTAGGACATAAAAAGAATACAAGAGTTTCAATCTCGACATTTTTTTTGCGTATATTGCTAATTTTACTACCAAGTTTAGCTTTCTTCGGCAAACCATTATCTACATTCTGCATTTTATTTATTGCGGAATTATGCAGTCTGTGAAATAATAAAATTGGAGCATCTGATGAAGTCAAAAGCTCATAAGGAAAATAAATGTTGTAGCATGGTTTATAAATTGGAACAAAGAAATGACTGAATTTTTAATTAACCAATGAAAACATTTGGGGGATGGGGTGGCTAATAAACTTTGTGGATGTAGAACTGTAACAATTTTGAGTACTGAAGTAGAGGTCCTTACTTTATGCAGCTTCATTCCCCAGGTGTTTTAGCCATTGGAAGTAGTAAGAAAGGAGAGAACTCATATTCACATCACTTGGACCCTGATGTAAGTGTGCCCTGATATCATTGTATATATTGCATACTCGGTTTCGTTTTTACCATATATTTTTGTTGCCTTAGATTGTATTTATTTTATCTTCATCTTCATTAACAGGTTGGTGTTTCTGTTGTTGACCGTTTCACGTATTACACACTAGCCTTCTTTGAGAGATTAAATATGTATGATAATATTTCGTTAATCAGGTTAGTCTGATCTTATCGCCTTTCTCTAAACTGTTCTAATCATTATCACCTCTACCTCCTAATTGTGCCAAAATTTAGGAATGTCTATTTGTTTCCTTGTATTTCCATTATAATCAACAGCTTCATATATAAAGTTGCAATATAGGTTCGATTTCTCTTTTCATGCCTTATTCTGTGACTTTTATTAGAGAACTAAATCATGAGGCATTTTTTCTCCTCTTCAATTGAGGGGAGGCTTAGGTAATGTGTAAACAATTTGATAGAAAGTTGATATGGATCCACCAGTAACAGTGAGTTTACATTGTTTAAGGCAGCAGATTGACTTTGTGTCAATTTCTTAAAGTTAATCTTCCTACCTATTTTATGTACATTCATGGCTGGCAGCACGCGCCTTTTGGCGTGCTTCGGCATCTGCGTGCTCCTGGCATCGGCCTGTGGGCTCCCCATTTGACTTGTCTTGAAACACGGACTTAGGAGTCTGACATGTGTGCTTAGGAGTCTGACATGTGTGCGAGTTAACGGGTGCGTAAACCTGTGAAGAGCAAGGAAGCTGACTGGTGGGATCCCTTTGTGGGTTGCACCACCGACCGACCTTGATTTTTTGAGAAGGGTTTGAGTGTGAGCATGCCTGTTCGGACTCGAAAGATGGTGAACTAATCCTGAGCGGAGCGAAGCCAAAAGAAACTCTGGTGGAGGCCCGCAGTGATACTGACGTGCAAATTGTTTGTCTGACTTGGGTATAGGGGCGAAAGACTAATCGAACCGTCTAGTAGCTGGTTCCCTCCAAATTTTCCCTCAGGATAGCTGGAGCCCACGGGCGAGTTCTATTGGGTTTCTCTTTTCTTTTCTACTATTTTAGCAGAAAGTTGTAGAAATCAGTGCTACACGTTTTTGGGTCCTCGAGAAAAGTTCTATTTCATGATGAAATATCCAATTTGACCCTTTCAGAGATAATTAAAGAAATAAGATCTAAGCTTGAGTTTAGAGTAACAATATATTATTTAGAGTGGTTGAGAGGTCTAAGGAAGAGATATAGGTCTTGTTAAGTTCCATGTCTCTTTGAGTATCAATAGTTATGGCTTTTGTAATTATCCTATTGCTCTTAATTTGCTTGATTGGAACACTTGTTTGTCTTAGTTTGACCCCTTTTGGTGGAAATTTGCAGTCTTTTCAGTTCATATAATCCAAGTTTGTTGATGTCAACTGCATATTATAGAACCGATCTATACCAACATAAACTGGAGGAGGTACGAAAGCTTTTCCGTCCGAAGTATTGATTGTCGTTCTCACAGTTGATCTCCTGCGTTATGGTCACGAGTAGTTACTAACTTACCTCTTTCTCCTCTCTCTAGGTTCCTGTGACAAACTTCTTCGGCTCAGTGATGGAAACAGTTCATACCGATTCAGCTTACAAGCTTGTCCCGAGAAAGGACTCGAACGAGGCAGAACCCGAATTACATCAATTGTCACACCACAATGAAAGAACGTTAATTACTTCAGATAATCCAGATCGATCAAGTAAACCAAGCTCAAGGGTAACTTTCTATTTTTTACCTTTTGACTTCCGAAAAACGTCTTCTATGATAAAGATTGCTAAGAGAGGGTAAATGGCACGGAATGCAGGATGAACGTGGCGGTTTAACGACAAGTGTATGGAGAAGTTTGCATAATAAGATGGAAGCGATTGAAGATGGTGATACTTTTGTGAACTATGGGTTGGTCATTATTCTTCCATTCTTAGGGATCTCCATGTGGTTATCAAGGTGAAGAAGCTGCTTCCTATTTACCTGTTTATCGGGGTTTTCTACGCTCATCTCGACCCGTTGCTATGTGTTGAATATGTTCTAAAGCTTTTCATGTTCTGAACTTTTATTTGAGGGGAGAGATCAAAATGATGCCTCTAGCGGCTAATGAGTTGATGATAGAGTTGTAGTAATTTCTTCTATGGTTTTTGGTTTAGGATGTGGTATTTTGTTGGTATTCCCTTTGTTGTTCATGTTAGACTTAGACTTGTAGGCTATTTCCAATATAACATTTCTTTGTTCGTCTCCTACTCTTCTCTCCTCTAACTCACCATTGTATGTTAAAATTTTGGAATATAAAATAAACATCGGATAGAAATCATTAAAATTTTGTTTTGAAAAAATGGCTGGGCTCGGGCCTAGGAGATCCAACCCGCTACCCTTCCACCAATAGGAGCGGAAGGTTACGCTGCTCTGTGAAAACCAGCCTGCCGCAGTTTCCTCCAACTCTAAGGGTCATGGACTGTGTACACTAGGCCTTTGCTCAAAGCCCACGACCCAACTCCCTCCTTGGAATGGACAGGCCGGATGACAACTCCAATAGCCGGGTATCCAATTGGTTAGCCAACCTCCAACCACTTTGTTGCCCCCATTATGGGTTACAAGCTCACATTACCAAATTCGACGATTTCCTTATTACACTGGCTACTTCATAAACACGACATGTAATTATAAATCTTTCAATGTGGGATTGTTCTAGCTTACTCACCTCTTCTCATATTTTAATATTTTATATGCAATTACAATTTATTTCTTGTTATATATATATATATTTTGCTAATACCCAAACTTTCATGACATGGATACATGTCATTTTTTCTTGGTTCGTGAAGAGTTGATTGACAAGATCTTTTATATATATATATATTTTGTTAGTGAATTAGGTAATTGTAACGTTTCAAGTTACTAACATCGACAACAAAGCTAGTCCGCATCCATGGAAAAAATTTGGTCCTATATGATGTCTTCTCGACCTCGTGGATAATTTCGTTTGTTCCATAGTATTTTCACACCAATCCTTGGTTCTTGCTGCTTTGAAATTGGTGTTGATCTGACCTCAACTTGATCAGAATTTCCTCTCCATTTTGAAATTTTCGTGGGCGACACTTTCGACTTACTCTTCTCTTCATTCGTCTAAATGGTCCTTCTGAGTGAACAAAGTTCCTGCACCCTTCCATAAAGTTGTTGGCTTTTGGTCTCTCCACAACATTTGAGTGATCACTAACAAGAGTCGTTGAGGGTCTAATGTACGAGACTAACAAGAGTCGTTGAGGGTCTAATGCACCCGATTGCAACAAGTCATTAGCTATTTGTAGAATTCAATTAGCTTAGGTTGAGGTGTATGACACACATCTGTGGCAAGCGATTTCGCCTCCGACATAGAATCAATCTCGTGATTGATCTCCTTAGGTGAGGATAAACTCTTTGTTTGACATTTTGGCTTTGTGTCGCAGGGTTCCTATAGTGGTCGTGAGGTTTCTATTGAAGTGAGCTCACTTGAGCCCCCTCTTCAACCATTGTAATACCCTACTTCTTGTAATCGCTTCTTTGGGTACATGCAAAGGATCAGTGGTTGGATTCATATCAGGTTGCGAGGTTTCTATTGAAATGAACTCACTTGAGCCCCACTCTTCAACCATGACAATGGTAGCGATCGTGGTTCATTATCGGTAAGATCCCTTACCAAATACAGCGCCAACGTCATCTTCACTTCCTTTAGTTGACGGGTGATATTCTGAATGATTGTCGGGTTGGACCCAATTACTACTAAACATTTCACTAGGAGCATGAAAATAATTTTGTATTCAAGCAATAAATCCATCCCTAACACGACGTTGAAGTCGTCCATCTTGATAATCACAAAAGCAATTTGTCTCATCCAAGACCCTATATTGATCGGAGTTCTCTTTGCAACCCCTAAGACAAGTATGGTTACTGAATTGACAGCTTGCATTTGTCCTGTATCTCGGTTTCTTAGAATGTTCAAGTGTTTCGCTTCAGTCTCTGTCATGAAGTTGCGAGCGGCTTCATTGTTGACTACAGTGTTTTTGGTCCTTCTATGGTTGACCCAGGCCCCAACATGCATTAGAATGCGTTCCACTAACTTTTCTATCTAATCCACTCTCTTCTAGGGGCAACTTTAGGGCCTCCATGTGGGGTTTTCCACGCTTTTGACTAGTGGTGTGTCAACTTCTGTCATCTCGTACTTAGCTTCTGATTTCATTTCGAATGTTTCTCTAAAGGCATAGGTGCCGCCTTTTGTATGCACTCAGTTTCTCTGTAGGCCCCTTGTATATGAAGCAAGGTGAGAGACCTTGGCTTTGGCTTTGACTGCGACTATTATGACTGTGAGATCTCCGCCATTGTGTTCTACCTCTATATTGGAAGGACTCATATTCCCCTCCTCCGACTTCAAGTTTGTCCCTTCTATCACCTTTAAGGGAGTTGGGACTATAATTTTTATTTCCACCACTTGCGGAAGCCTGGATCCACCTTATATCTTGGGGTTGATCGATGTTAAGATCAAACAGTCATTCGGTTGTAGCATAGGCCATGGAAAGGTCTCGAACTCTTTGTTTGTAGAGTTTGGTCTTTGCCTACGACTTCAACCTCTCAACAAATCTGTTTGAGACATATTACGAATATTTGACATAAGCCCAAAAAACTGCTTAACGGAGTTTCGGTTATTGCAAATATTTCTCAGCTCCCTTAACTTCCTTCTTGCGATTATCTCGACATTCTTTGGGATGAATTGAGAGCAGAGGCCTTGTTTTATGCTCTCCCAAGTGTCCATAGTACATCGACCATCTTGAATGTCCATGTACTTCGATCTCAACCACAACTTTGCATCATTGGCTAGATGCATGGTTGCCAACGTGACTGTAGCTTCTTTTTCCACGGCTTTTGTGGCCAAAAGTACTAGACTACACCCTCAACTTCTCTGAAATCTTTAGACACTTCTAAGACCATCTGAACGCTTGCTTATTAGTTATTGTCTAAGTTCTTAATACATTCTTCCATCTGAGTAACAGAGCCCAACGAGCTATCCCCATGCTCAAAGCAATCAGTAGTCATGACCTTGTTTTCTAACGCCTCAACCCTAACCATTAATTTACGGACAAGAATTGCCTCTATTTGGCCTGTCATCTCGTCGATTCTATCAGCTTTAGCGACAATCTCATTCATGTGAGATTCCAAAAGCCCCATTCCAAAGAACTTCACTCAAGTAGAGTAAGTGATTTTCGATCTCTACCAATTAGTTAACTAGGGACATGCTCAATTATGTTGTAGTGGACATGTTTGTGTACCGTCAAGGAGCAGACTCGACTATAATACCATTTATCACAATCACACTCTTCTAGCAGTAGGATAGTGATTATGCGACACTTGTTCTAACATGGCGAAAAAGTCAAACATACGAAAGTTGGACTTTGTGGACAACCTTGACGTATGATTGAGTCTCGGTCATGTTTGAAAGAAATGTTTAGAAAATGTAAGTGAAGAAATATGTTTAAACTAATTTGAAAGAAATTAATGTTATAAGTTAAGAGTGAATGAGTAACAACCATAGCTTTGATAACATTTAACCAAGGTACGAATAATTGACAACTAGTCACATCCCCTTATTAACATTTCGGGACATTTTTGACAATAGCGAGTGTAGACATGATTTTGGAACGAACATGCGACCATGAACAACATATCCTGGACAAGCATGACTGGGACATCGGACACACAGCCGCAGGAAACACGCCTTGGACAAGCATAAGTGTGACACATTGTATAACTTAGCATAGCATAACATATCAACCATACATATGGCACGTGTAGGACACATGGAACACGTTTTATACCCAATGAAAGGGATGGTGGTAGGGCTAGTTTGTAACTCTTCTTATGCACAATCTCATTAGTAGCCTAGACTAACTTTGGTCTCATTAGCCCTCATTTACCTACCTCCTCCCAACACAACAGAGACGTACAACATTTTTCTTATGATGCTTCAAATAGTGTCATTCCAATGGTTGCCTGTAAGTCGTTGTTGTAAGCGAACTCCATAAAAAGTAGCTTAGAGTCTCAACTACCTACAAAATTCAGCACATAAGCGCGCAACATATCTTCTAAAATTTTGTTCAAACACTCAGTCTAACCGTCTATCTTGGGTGGAAAGCAGTACTAACGTCGAGGCGAGTGCCCAAAGCTTTCTAGAATCAGCGTCAAAATGTCGATGTAAAGCGTGGATCTAGATCCGACAACATAGACACTAAAACCCCATGTAGTCTAACAATCTCTTTCGTGTATAAATGTGCCAAGTTATCCATCGTATAAGTTGTCTTACTAGGTAGGAAGTGCGACGGCTTAGGTAGCCTGTCGACGATTATCCATATCACTGTATATTCTTCCGATGTTCTGGATAAATCTACGATGAAGTCCATAGCTATATTTTCCCACTTCCATTTCGGCGCACTAAAGGGTTATAAGTCACTTGCGTAAGAACTCTGCTATGTTCCTCTTCATACTACTTCACCAGAGTCGAAATGTATGTTGGACTGTGAGTCGAGCCATCTGTGCTACAACTCCTTCACTCATCACTGCTTGCTCAAAATCTGTTGTCTTCCAGCTTACTATCTGCACTAGTCAACTCCTCACAATAGGTGGGGCGAACGCGCCCGAGAAAGTCATCGAGGACGATGACTAAATCAAGTAGGGGAGAATGTCACAATCCGCAATATGATTGTGACCCGAGTAAGTCATCGAGGACGATGACTAAGTTAAGTGGGGGAGAACGTCACAACCTTACTATGAAGAGAGTAGGTTGTGACCCTCACGCCATGACAAGCAAAGGGGTGTCCCTCAAGAGACGCCCATCCGGCCATACACGGGCCAACGTAGAAGAATGCCATGATGCGATCGAGGAGGACGATGCATCATCCAACACACCACCACGCAAAGTGGGCATTGAAGACATGTTGAGACAAAAGCATAACAGAGACATCAGCATAGACATGAAGGACAAGATAGGCTTGTTGAAGGGCCGGGTAAGTCTGCACCAGTAGCTCTGCTACAACTCCTTCACTCATCGGTATTGGATGTCATCACTGCTAACTCCTTCACTCGTCACTGCTTGCTCAAAATCTGTAGTCTTTCAGCTTCACTAGTAGCTCTCTATATTGTAGTCTAGAGATTTTAAATGCTAACCAATGGGAAGGTTACGCTTTTCTCTGTAAAGCCAACCTCACCCGACTCCCTCCTTGGAATGAAGGGGCTAGAGAACTAACTCAAACAACCCTAACCAACCAATGGGTTGAGCAGCCAACCTCCAACCGCTTTGTTGCCCCCATATGGGTTAGCTCTGTAAAACCAATCTCATGCGATTTCCTCCAACTCTAAGGACAATGGAAACCAGGCCTTCGATCAAAGTCCATGACCCAACTCCCTCCTTGGAATGGACAGGCCAGAGAACAACTCCAACAACCCTAAGCAATGGGTTGAGCCAACAAGTGGGTTACAAGCTCACATTAACAAGCTCGATGATATGCTTATCATAATGGCTACTTTATGAAGACTACATCTAATTTTAACAATGTGGGATTGTTGTAGATGAAAAACCTATGAATCTCACCTCTTCAAACATTTTGAAAAAGAAAAAAAAGTGTATGTCAAGTTGAGGACTACCCAGAGCCTCACGCGGTTTGCGGTTTCCTCCAAACTCCAAGGATAATGGACACTGAGCCTTCGCCCAAGGCCCATGACCCAACTCCCTCCCTGGAATGGACAGGCCAGAGAACAACCCCGACAACCCTAACCAATGGATTGAGCCAACCTCCAATCACTTTGTTGCCCCCATATGGGTTACAAGCTCACATTATAAAGCTCGGCGATATAATTTATGAATGTGGGGTTGTTGTAGTTGAAAAACCTATCAATCTCACCTCTTCATGCATTTTGAACGTCTCATATTTTAATAATTTATATTCTCCTATTCCCGCCATTTCCAACCACCACAAAAACTATCAATCTCACATCTTGGAGGTGCCAGATAACAACTCCAACAACCCTAGCCATTGAGTTGAGCCAACCTCCAACCACTTTGTTGCCCTGATATAGGGTACAAGCTCACATTACCATGCTCGAGAATCCCTTTGTCACAATGACTTCTTTAAGAATACTACATGCTATTTTAAATCTTTCAATGTGGGATTGTTGTAGTTGAAAAACCTGTCAATCTCACCTCTTCAACCATTTTGAAACTTGAAACCGTAAATTATGTGGAAAAATTCTAACTTAAATACAAACAAAATTATATATGTATATATTTTCACAAATATATACCTAGAAATATCCATACAAAATTTGAACAAAAGAAAAATTGGAAGGAGTATTCATAAAATAATAATAATAATAATAATAATAATAATAATAACAACATTGAAAAGGTAAGGAAACGTTCATGGAATGATTTGCATAGGCTTAAATGAGTCGAGGACTACCCATCGAGTATTGTTCG
The DNA here is from genome assembly GCF_002738365.1 of Cucurbita moschata. NCBI lineage: Eukaryota > Viridiplantae > Streptophyta > Magnoliopsida > Cucurbitales > Cucurbitaceae > Cucurbita > Cucurbita moschata. The sequence goes on from NW_019268541.1 coordinate 3,253,023, forward strand.
AATACGGAGAATCGGCCCGCTATTCTTCGACCTACATGAACATAAGGTTGATCTGTTCTACATTAATAATATTTGTTTCAAAATATTTTACCTACGTTAATAATTTGTTTAAAAAACTTTCGAATCTATTTGAAAAAATTTCGAACTTTCAAAAGTTTTATAATACCTTTAAGCTCCAACTTCCCTATCTGTCTATCGTTTATGACCACAACTACTCCAAATGGCCTCAAATGGCGAGGATGGGTTCTCACGTTCAACCAGAAAGACGTCATCTATAAGATCTTGTGTTTTATTATCTAGTCGATGAGAGACTTTATTCACTTTTATAACGTAATTAAACAAGCAAAAGTAAATTCTTTCATCAATTCAGAAAGATTTAGGGCCAAAAGAAATAGGGGTTAATAATTTTTCATTTCATTCGTGGCTAAAAATGAATGAGACAACCTTTTCAATTTGAGTCGGGAAAGAACCGTGAAGTCCATCTGAACCGTCCAATGAAAAATAAAAAGAGAACAAAGTGCCAATCGCTCGCTAAGCACATGTAGAACGAACACGGATAAAATTGCTAGGACTATTGGAATTGATGCATTCCGAGTAGATGTTGTGGACAAAGATACTACAACCTTATTATCACTCCCATGTTATTTTCACCGGGTAAGGTATTGTTTTCATGTATATGGATGTTGAATATGTACTAGTTCAATTTTATGTCCGTATAGGTATTAATAAAACTTACAGTGACATTTAAACACTCTTTATCTTTAACTATCTATTTACGAGTTCAAAGATATGTATATGGACTCTTCAATCTCGTCCACTCTCTTTTGGAGAACGGATAAATATGTATGAGCTCCATGCAGAGGTTTTCCACGTTTTTTATTAATGGTGTTTCAATTTATGCTATCTTGTACTCAACTTATGAATTTATTCTAAATTTTTCTTGGAAGTTATAGAGCCTTTGTTGTGAGCCCTTGCTTTTTGATAGTTCCCCTTGCATGCGAAGCAAAACAAGGGGCCTTGACTATGACAAATGGTATCACATCGAGTCAACCACTTCAATCATAGTTAACAATCATGTACCCTACAAAACAACTGGGTAAGTCCTAGGCTAACCGATTACTGGTAAAGATCAAAGATCAGTTGCTCTAGTTGAGTAAAGTTCGTAATGGAATGAGACTTGTGTGGTGGAGGGGAATGAGTCTTCTCAACAGAGAAAACTCCAGGGCGAACACCTCACAAAACAATCACATGGAATTCTACCTCTTTAATGGGTCTAAAAATTTGTAACATTGCTTTCATTCAATTTGTTTTTACCGCACTTCTGTCAAATGTGGCTCGAAGCCCGATCATACAACTCCACCACCCATGAGCTTCGTGCCTTAAGCTACTCTATGGTACATATGTATGTTAGATGTGGGTGAGTGTTCGTGACAACTTCTTTCGAAATGGATTTTCGAGGATAGTGTTAGACAGCATGAGTATACCAACATTATGCCCCAACCCATGAGTCCGAAGTTGGTATATGGACGCACTATCTGATACAGAGTCTATAAACGACATGACATGGACACAAGAGATTTCATATCCTGATAGAATTTGGATGGATAGATGTTTGGGATGTCCTGCTGATATGATCGACACATGGGTTAGTTCTCGATAAACATGTCCGAGCAAGCCATGATGGCTAAGTTGTCTCGAAACATGAGATGACAACGTAGATGCATGGGTCGTGCAGAAAATGTGAATGAGACTTTAGTTTTTATTAAATAATTCAGACAAATTGTGAAGTAGGAAAAAAAAAATAACATCGTCTATTATTCACTTCATTAAAAATACCACATACAAACTTCGATGCTCAAGCAATATGACTCTTAATATTACTAAACATAACTATGGAGTAAATTGGAGTCATGAGAGTTTAATTTAGATGGGACACTGGCAAGAACAGCATTATTTTCAAGAATTGAAAGTGAATTTTGTAACAAAATTCGTACCTTCAACTCTCAGCTACCTGCCCACAGTCCTCAATCACAACTGTTTGCTTAGTACTCCCACTGTCTGAACCCACATTCTCCATCGCCTTTACCACACTATAACCATCCACAACTTTCCCAAACACAACATGCTTCCCATCCAGCCATGGAGTCTTCTCAGTGCAAATGAAGAACTGAGAACCGTTGGTGTTTGGTCCAGCATTCGCCATCGATAGAATTCCCGGTCCGGTGTGTTTCATCTTGAAGTTTTCATCTGCAAATTTCAAGCCATAGATAGACTCTCCTCCTGTTCCATTACCCTTTGTGAAATCTCCTCCTTGGCACATGAAGTTGGGGATTATACGGTGGAATGTTGAGCCTTTGTAGTGCAATAGCTTCCCTGATCTTCCCATCCCCTTCTCTCCGGTGCAGAGGGCTCGGAAATTCTCTGCAGTTTTTGGCGTTGTGTCTGCAAACAGCTCCATAACAATCCGCCCTGCTTTCATCTTCCCAATCAAAATATCGAAGAACACTTTTGGATTGGACATTGTTCTTTGCTGCTCACAAACTTCAAATTGGGCTCTGTTAATGATTAAGACAGGATGATTTTAAGAGTAATGACGAGTTGGCACAGCAGTTAATAAGTTCTTAATCTCAGTACACACAAATAAATCATAACTGAAAACGGTAAGTGTCTCCAAAACACAATAATTATGTAATAGACATGATTTATTTGAATGAGTGTCTCAAACACGCAATTTCAGATTAGATTCTTCAGACCTAAATTTACTTGAAAATCTATCGTTCACATATCATTCACCAGAAAACACCTCGTAATCTTCGATTAAGCATTACAAAATTCCACAAAACATTGACATTAGCCGTTCTCTTGCTAATTTCTCAGGAGACAAGAAAATGAACTAAAATCTAAACCAACATGCAAGTTATGACACTCGAGAAACACTAACAATATGACTCACATTGACAAGGAAGAAAAACTTCAAAACAGAAACAATATCTAGAATCTCCATACATCTCACGCCCTAGTAAACAATAAAAAACCAGAAGGAAAAAAAAAAAAACACCAATCAAAATAAATGAAAGGCGGAAAACAGATCAGAAAATGTTCGTCGTCGCTCCCAAATCCAGTGTAGGTCAGACACGAAATCGGTCTATAAACTCCAAAGGACGTGCAGTGAGAGCATACGACGAGGAAACAATGTCGCACAAATTTTGAGCTCAGCAGGCAGTCATACAATGAACCTGAAAGCCTTCGATATGTGCTTTGGAAGAATGAAGAATCTGGAATTCTAGGGCAGAACTTCAACCGAAAAGTAAACGATGAAGAAGAGAGAATGTACCTTCGAAGCAGTGAAGGATGAGTCTGGATAATCCGATGGAGAAACTAGAGCTCTCTGTTACTTATAAAGAGGAGCAGAGATTAGGGTTTTGGGGTTTTAGAAAAGAAATGAAAATTTGCAATTCCATCCTTGTACTTCTCAATTTGTCATACATTCCCCATAAGTTGCTACTAATTCTTTTTTTGCCCTAAGAAAATGAAAATTGTATATTTGGATTAACGAGTTCGAGTTCGAGTTGAGTTGGGTTGAACAAATCTTTTACCCTAACTCGAAATTTTAGATTGGCGGACTCTCCCGTACCCATGTCATATCATTTACGGATTCCATACCGAATAACAATTGCATAATCTAACCTTCAACACGTGGGCTAGAGTGCAATACTAACACACTCGTACCACCCGATACTATCCTTGAAAAACCCATTTCAAAAGAAGTCGCCCAAAACACTCGTTTTGGAACGTTCACCCTCACTATGACACACGCATTTTCAATGCATTTCGGGTAGACGTCATTTTGGTGAACAATCATACGGTGCAGTGGAGCGTCCGACTAGTGTTTTATTGACACCAAATTTGACAAGCATTCATATTTATATCCTCTCGTCCCAAATTTATAAAGAACATTAAATATAACTCTTTCGCATGTCTCCCCGTAAACCATCTGAATCAAATCATTTGAAATTATTAAAAACAAGTTCTATCGAGACACCATTATTTCTTTATTTTATTTATTTATTTATTTATTTTGGGTTGCAAATCCAAAAATTCTTTTAAGAGATGATATTTTGGATGGAGGAAATAGAGATATTTTGGTGAGGAGGCGCAGATGTGGAAGACAAAGGCCGTAAATGGACCAACTGATTCTCTCCGCCGCCTCTCCGTCAGGCTCCGGCCACTCCCATTTGAATCTCCAACAGACCCACCAAATCCATGCCCATTGCATCAAAACCCAATTCCGTAACCCTCACAGTTTCTTCTCTCGATCCCACTTCACCCCTGAAGCCAATTTCAATCTCCTCATTTCATCTTACACCGACAACCACCTCCCACAAGCGGCCTTCATCTTGTATCACCATATGCGCACAACTGATGCTGCTGCAGTTGACAACTTCATTGTTCCTTCACTTCTCAAAGCCTGTGCTCAAGCTTCCTCTACAAATTTCGGCAGGGAAGTGCACGGTTTCGCGGTTAAGAACGGGTTCGTATCGGACGTTTTTGTGTGCAATGCTTTGATGAACATGTATGAGAAATGTGGGAGTTTGGTTTCTGCTTGCTTGGTGTTTGATAAAATGCCTGACAGAGATGTTGTCTCTTGGAGTACTATGCTTGGGTGCTACGTGCGGAGCAAATCGTTCGGTGAAGCATATAGGCTCGTTCGAGAGATGCATTTTGTGGGAGTGAAGCTTAGTGATGTTGCTTTGATTAGCATGATTGGTGTATTTGGGGAGCTCTCGGATATGAAGTCGGGGAGGGCGATTCATGGTTACGTTGTGAGAAATGTTGGTAATGAGAGAATCGAACTTCCTTTAACAACTGCGTTGATTGATATGTATTGCAAGGGCGACAAATTGGCATCGGCAATGAGGCTTTTCGATGGGTTATCTCAGAGAAACGTCGTTTCTTGGACGGCGTTGATAGCGGGTTGTATTCGCAGTTGCAGGTTCGTTGAAGGGGCAAAGAATTTTAGTAGAATGCTTGAAGAAAACATAGCTCCTAATGAGATCACTTTACTAAGTTTGATAACAGAGTGTGGCTTTGTGGGAGCCTTGGATTTGGGCAAGTGGTTGCATGCCTATCTGTTAAGGAATGGGTTTGGGATGTCTCTGGCTTTGGCCACTGCTCTCATAGACATGTATGGAAAGTGTGGGCAAGTTGCATATGCTAGAGCTCTTTTCAATGGCGTCGAGGAAAAAGATGTCAAGATTTGGAGCGCTTTGATATCGGCTTACGCTCATGCGAGTTGCATCGATCAAGCGTTCAGCCTCTTCCTTAAGATGTTAGACAGTGAGGTGAAACCAAATAAGGTGACAATGGTTAGCCTGCTTTCTTTATGTGCAGAGGTTGGAGCCCTTGACCTTGGTAGATGGACTCATGCTTACATAAACCGTCATGGTGTCGAAGTAGACGTCGTTTTAGAAACAGCGCTCATCAACATGTATGCGAAATGTGGAGATCTAAAAACTGCTCGTTGCCTGTTCGATGAAGCCACACGACGAGATATTCACATGTGGAATGCAATGATGGCTGGATTCTCAATCCATGGTTGTGGAAAAGAAGCTTTAGAACTCTTTTCAGATATGGTGTGTCATGGTGTTGAACCTAATGACATCACATTCATTTCTGTTTTTCATGCTTGTAGTCATTCTGGATTGGTAGGGGAGGGAATGAAGCATTTCGACAGAATGGTTCATGAATTTGGAATAGTTCCAAAGATCGAACACTATGGATGCTTGGTAGATCTTCTTGGTCGAGCTAAACGTCTCGACGCAGCTCACAGCATCATCGAAAACATGCCCATGAGGCCCAACACAATTGTATGGGGTGCGCTGCTAGCTGCATGTAAGCTACATAAGAATCTGGCCTTGGGGGAGGTGGCTGCAAGAAAGATTCTTGAATTGGACCCAGAAAACTGTGGGTATAGAGTTCTTAAGTCAAACATCTATGCATCCGAAAAGAGATGGACCGATGTAACGAGCGTTAGAGAAACAATGAGCCATTTAGGGATGAAGAAAGAACCAGGACTCAGCTGGATTGAGGTAAATGGCTCAGTTCATCACTTCAGATCTGGAGATAAGACATGCACACAAACAAGAAAAGTACATGAAATGGTGACCGAAATGTGCATCAAATTGAGAGAGGCGGGATACGCACCGAACACATCTGCAGTTTTGTTAAACGTAGAAGACGAAGAGAAGGAATCTGCACTCAGTTACCATAGTGAGAAACTGGCCATGGCATTTGGACTCATAAGTACAGCCCCGGGTACGCCCATCCGAATCATTAAGAATCTGAGGATTTGCGATGACTGTCATGCTGCAACAAAACTATTATCGAAAATCTATGGACGAACAATAATAGTCAGAGATCGAAACCGATTTCATCACTTTAGTGAAGGATATTGTTCTTGTCTAGGCTACTGGTAAGATAAGATTCCAAATTGCGGTCATGTACGTATTAATTTCAACAATACAATTAAGGTACATAATTTTTTTGTTATGAGCAAACATCAAAGGAAAAACCTTGATCGATTTGTCAACCAAGCCACTGTTGTGCTTTTCGATCGCCACTAGCTCCAACAGAATGTCGAATGCTGATCTTCTCATTGGCATATTTCTGTTGCAACCATTCAAATCCATTTACATCGAGCTTACCTGAGACTGATTTTCCTTGTTTCCTACGATTTTGTTGTTCCCTCACCGAAGCCCACAATTTCCCGATCGCGTCCCGTTGCTGTGACGTGAACCTCATAACATTATCAAAGGCATGCTTCACTAAGATATCGATGACAGTTTGACACCTACAAGGAGAAAGTGTAAGTTAGTTTCAGAACAACACAAGGAACTGTGTGCTATAACATTGTAGTCAGTGCAGATTTGTACCATGGAATTTTATACCGATGAGCAGCAATTTCTAAACAGCTAATTAAGGCTTCTCTTTGTGCTTTGAGAAAACTCTTAGCCTCCACTTCTTCATCCTTTCTAATCTTGGATTCCACATCATTTTTTCCCTTTGCCCTCTCACCTTTCTTCAATGAACCAGGCAGAAAAGCTTCGAGTCCAAACGGGTCGGATTCTTCCTGGCTTTTCTCTTCGGCTGGAGCAGCATCTTCCTTTTTCTGATGTTCATCATCTGTGTTCTCTTCGTGAACTTTAAGTGCTTCAGCTTCCTCAACGTCGTCCTCCTTAGTAGCAACTGGAAGATTAGAGATGGCTTCTTTTATTTGTGTTGCTGTCTTTGAAAACTACATGGTTCATAAAGTCAAGCATGAAAAAAAGGGAAAATTGATGTTCCAAGAACAAAGAGTAGTACAATGGTCAAAATAACCGGTAAGAATCAAAGTCCCCATTCAAGGAAGGTTCCGTTCCTTCTCTAACCAACGTGGGATCTTACAACCCACCCCTTTGGGATCCAGCGTCCTTGTTAGCACACCGTCTGGTGTCTGGCTCTGATACCATTTGTAACAGCCTAAGCTCACCACCAGCAGATATTGTCCTATTTGGACTTTTCCTTCTAGGCTTCCCCTCAAGATTTTAAAACACGTCTGTTAAGGAGAGGTTTCTACACCCTTATAAGGAATGTTTTGTTTCCCTCTCCAACCGATATGACATCACACATTTTCTTTGTTTTCTAATCTATTTCCAAAACCATTTTTCATATCCACGTTTTAAAATCTTAAAACGAAAGCCATTTCATAAAATCCTTTTGAAAGAAGATGTTATATGAAAACCTTTTAAAATTACACTAAGATTTCCGAAGCATTTCTAGAAGTTATAAACTAAAGAAAGAAAACCCGAGTACATGTACGTTCTATATCCTCATATAGCATCAATCACATCCAAAAGGAGCAGTGGCTTTGCTTAAACAAGTATGGGAAATAATAAAAATGAGTACAATCGTTGAACCCTAGACTCAATTTCGGACATTTACGAAGTGTGGAGCATATTACTAACCCAAGAAGTTTAGAATCTAAAGTACGTTCATAGATTTTTCAAAAACAAAATTTTGAGAAATTTGCAGTACTAACTAAACTCGATAACAGCAAACATAGATTCATTCAGAACGTGCTTAAAAAAAACGCGGATAAAAGAGGAGAGTCGGACCACAAAACTGTCATCTGTCAACAAATCATTTGCCACTACAGCCCGAATCGTCCAGGTTGATAACTGGTTCTTCTGCTTTTTGTTAAGGCACTGAAAATTATAATAAGAAACCATTGTTAGAAAACTAAAATCTCATTTAGAGAAACAGACTCAGAAAATATCATTACATCAACTGTAAAACTTAAAATATGATCATCATACTTCCATTGTAGATTGTGCAGCTGAGAACAATGCATGATAATCTCCTCGTACCGAGGGATCAGTACAAGGAGTGGATGAAGACATGGACATGGCAGCTTCAAGTATGGCAAAGAAATGATCACTCGTAGCTGCCTTCACGCTTCCCGCCTGAATGAGCTGTATGGCAAGTTTTGCAGCCTTACCAAACTTGGTGGGGTTCTTAATATGTGAAGCTATCTTCTGCATAGCCTCCATAACTTGGGTCTCTGAGGCATCTGTGGTGGTTTTGAACCTTAAACGCTTTCCCGGTGCCGGTGCTGTAGCTGAAAACCATACTCCATACTTCAGTTTCTACCAAAGTTCTTACAAAAACATATTGAATTTAAGCTAAATTATAAATTGTGTCTAATGACATGCTACTCTCTTTTGTCAACCTAAATTTCTCAAATAGAATAGTCAAATCGCATAGGGACTGTATAGAATCCAAATTCAAAGTTCAAGAACACAATAAGAACTTTTAAACTTTATGGACTTAATAGACACAACCATCCAAGTTTGGATGCTAAATTTTCATTAAACCTATAATTGAAGCATATGAACACGACGTTAGAGACCAGATGAAAAATCATACAAAAATTCTCACTAAGAAATCCTTACAACTCCCCTTTCATCCTCTAAGTTTCAAATCCTAATCAAATAGCTCCAGCTCCGTATGCCCAATTCCTATTCCTTAATTATTTCTCCTTCAAATAACTAAAACCGAGATCCGAGAATTAAATATCCAAAAAGAGGCATAGAGTTCAATGAAATATAGAGCCAAGAATGAACAAAAATCAAAATCGAAGCGATTTAGAAGGAGAACAGGAGGAGACCTGTGGGATTGGGTTCCAGGGCAGTCTTCGGGCGCTTGAGGGCGCTCTTGATGACCGGCGGAGGACAAGAAGAAGAAGAAGCAGGGGGATTGGGAGACGGATCGGAGGGCCGATTCTGAGTGGTGTTTGCATCTTGTAGTTGGGTCTCCGGCAAAGGGTCTATCGCTGAAATCGGCGGTGGAAGTCCTTCGAAGAGATTATCGGCCATCTTTCCAGGTCCCGCCGATCTCTCGACCGTAGCAGAACTCTTCCACAGACTCCCTGAGCTCGATCTTGACCGAATGCCGAGTGATTTAAGCGATTGTAAGTGAAAGGTGAAAGTGAAGTGAAAAGCTCGTCTCTCAGTTTTGCCCCATTTTGCAAATAAACTTCGAATTAGGGATTTTGTATTAGCAAATAGCAACGATGGATTTTATAAACAAAGAATACTCTCTCTATTGCTACCACGGTCCTTTTGGTGAAGCCCAAATCAAAGTCATGAGAGCCTACACTCAAAGTGGACAATATCATAGGAGAGTCATATTCGTCTCTTATGCTCAAAGTGGACAATATCATACCATTGTGGAGAGTCACGAACAGTAGGACCATTGTGGAGAGTCATGTTCGTCTCTGATGCTCAAAGTGGACAATATCATACCATTGTGGAGAGTCATGAACAGTAGGGAACTTTTACGTGTAATTCCATGGGCACATCTTACCATTATGGAGAGCCACGAACAGTAGAAAACTTTTACGTGTAATTCCATGGGCGCATCTTGGGCATAGTATTGTCTGTACTTGCGAGTTTTCAAGCTATTAGGTTAGGTTAAGAATTCGAGTCGAAGGTGGGTAGAGCGAACAAGCGTCTTGGGTTGGATGTAGGCAGTTGGGTCGGTGATTCGAGTCAACGAACACTAGGGAACTTTTACGTGTAATTCCATGGGCGCATCTTACCATTGTGGAGAGTCACGAACAGTAGGGAACTTTTACGTGTAATTCCATGGACGCATCTTGGGCATAGTATTGTCTGTACTTGCGGGTTTTCAAGCTATTAGGTTAGGTTAAGAATTCAAGTCGAAGGTGGGTAGAGCGAACAAGCGTCTTGGGTTGGATGTAGGCAGTTGGGTCGGTGATTCGAGTCACAGGTCACACACGCCAACCTTTAAGTCCTATGCAATGTATTATTTTCTCTAAATTTTTTGTAGGCAATAAGACATTGCCATGTGTCGTCCTCACAGAGCACGCACCTATGTTCGATTCGTGCCGAGGTCTAGAATTTTCCACATTATTGTCGTCGCCCTATTTTCTTCCGATTTTTGTATATTTTTTCCATGTAACTTGAATCAACATGGTTCGTTTACCAAAGTTGAAGATGTTTCAAAACCTAATTTCAAGAAAATCTTTCAAATCTAGAGGAAAATCGAAACTAAAAACTTAAAACACTTATCTCTCGATCTTCCTCGTTTGTTAATGGTGGACAATTCAAATATCTAGATTGAATGTTGTCAATCTTTTGAGCAACTTTTATGAAGGGGCTACGACAAAAACGACTCCTCTTCATACTACGACCCACTAGTTCATCATATCAAAAAAATAAAAATTTTTAGAGGATATTCTTATAACCCAAAGGAAATCTGACCTTCGACGGAAAAAACTCTAATAGCTTCAAATCGTACCAATATATCTTAAGGGAAAGAAAAAACACCGACATCTCATTGATCATGACTAGCAAAAATGAATCTAAGATTCACTACATGAGATGAAGCAGACTCCACGATAATGCTATGGAGCTATCTATCTATCAGTGATACATATATGTTTTTATCGAATGCACAAGTCATATGGGATTTCATTAATCGCACTTACTCCAAGGCTGCTCAGATCTATGAGATTTAGATCGAGATTGGAGCCGTGAAGCAAAAAGAAAAAACTATTGTTGAATATGTCAATGCCTTGCAAACATTTTAGCAGAAACTCGATTATTATCGTGTATTCGAGATGAATTGCAGATGTGTGATTCGAAAAAATTTGTTGAACTAGATCATGTTTATGATTTTGTGGGTGTTTGTTCTTGCAATGGTTGCCTCAGTGTAGGATCGATTACATTAGTTTGGTTATTTGAGCTAGATGAATATATGATTATTTAAGCTCAACACTACATGGGACATGAAATTTAAAAATTTAATCAATGTAGAGTACATATTTGATATATATGACATACATTATTCTCGGATCATAGGATCATAGAGACAGATGGAGTCAGTCTTATTACCCTCACTAGATGTAACGGCCCAAATCCACCGCTAGCAAATATTGTTCTCTTTGGACTTTCACTACATTTTTTACCGTGCGACGTCGTGATCTTGACATGCTCATGATCAGCCGCAAGGGGAATTAAGCCCTATATATATTTTTTTTTTGCCCCGGCTTTGTGGCTTCGTCGGACTTTAGGCGAGGTTTGTCTTCGTCAATCGAACATTGCTTGTGCGGAATCCAAGCTTGTTCAACCACACACGTTGCCTGCGCATGCATGTTCAATCGTCTTCGTCACATCCGACTTGCCTCTACACTAGGCCAAGTCATTCAGCTCGACCTTGCCTCTACTCGGGGTCAAGGTCTCTCAATGCAACGTCGCATCTCGTCTTGTCATCTCGATCCCATCGATAGGGTCCATATGTCTTTTCGGGCTTCCCCTCAAGGCTTTAAAACACATTTGCTAGCTAGGGAAAGATTTCCACACCCTTATAAACGATGTTTCATTCTTCTCCCCAAACAATATGAGATATCACAATCCACCACCATTCAAGGCCCAGCATTTTTACTGGCATACTGTCTCGTGTCTACCCTCCTTCGAGAAACATCCTCCTCATTGGCACATAGTCCAGTGTCTGGCTCTAATACTATTTAGGCTTTCCCTTTCAAACTTCCCTTCAAAGCTTTAAAACGCATCTATTAGGGAAAGGTTTTCACACCCTTATAAAGGGTGTTCCGTTCTCCTCCCTAGCCAATATAGGATATCACAATCCACCCCCTGCAGGGCCCAAAGTCCTCACTAACACTCGTTCCTTTCTCCAATCGATATAGAACCACCACAAAATCCGCCCCCTTCAAGGCCCAACATCCTTATACTGGCACACCGCCTCATGTCTACCCTCCTCACTAACACATAGTCCAGTGTCTTGCCCTAATACCATTTGCAACAGCCCAAGCTCACCGCTAACAAATATTGTCCTCTTTAGCCTTTCCCTTCCAAGCTTCCCCCTCAAAGCTTTAAAACGCATCTGTTAAGAAAAAGTTTCCACACCCTTATAAAGGGTGTTTCGTTCTCCTCCCCAACCAATATAAGATATCACACCAGATCAATTCCGACCGGCACACGACATCCCAGAAAAAGATTTTCAAAACTAACAAAGAAGAACTAAAACCCTGATCACAGATCAAAATGCAGAAACAGAATGAACGGGTAACATACAGGTAAGAACACAGAAAAATATAGTTATATATGTATATATATGTTTGTATAGAAGTACAATGAACATTAAATAATGAGAAAGAAAAAGAACATATTTCCCCCCTAAGTTAATTATATACCAAAGTTCCCATTAAATGCCTCTGGCTTCTCCTTTGGCCCTCACATATATATATAATAAGCTAGCTCCAAACCAGAGTGACACCTTTTTTTGTTGTTAAAACTACAAGAGAATTGCAGAATTAATTTAACCTTATAAGTTGCACCAATCCCTAATTCAAAGGTTCGAAACCAAACCCCTTCTGCCTCCTTCTTTTTTTTTTCTTTTTTTTTTTTTAATTTTATTTTTTTTCCTTCTTACTCCTCTGCTCTGTACAATATCTTTCCTCAAAATTTCCCTTTATGTTCTCCCAATGATTGCATCACCGAACATGCCACAGCTTGTGCCCAATGTCTCAATTTTGCCTTCACTTGCTTTGGATCTTCCCCTAAATCCATCAAAATTCGACCCGAAATTAGCTTCATTTTGTTACACGAACACGACTCTCCACAATGGTATGAAATTGTCCACTTCGAGCATAAGCTCTCATGGCTTGAATCTCATACAAATGGAAATTCGTGATTCCTAACACATTAACAATAGCTATGTTCACGTACCTGGACTGCAAACCTTCCATGTCTCAGACTCACTTTTGGGGCTCTCGAACGATGAAGACCTTGCGCCGAGAGATGACGACGAGGTGCTGCTATGGGGTGTAGACACTGGGCTCGGAGAAAGCTGTCGGTTAACGGCGAAGTAAAGGTCAAGGGCTGGTAATGTACCACATAGTTTGTGACCATCTTCCTCTTTGAATGCAAACCCTAGCTCAATACAACCTTTGAGCTCATTCCAATCCTCATCAGTCAAGTCATCTCTATCGGTTGACGCGTTCCTTGGGCGGAGCATTTGTCGTCGTCGCTTCTCCCATGCGAGGTCCCTTGGTGTCTCGCACATTGAAAGTTGCTTCGACAAATGCTTCTTGTTCTTTTGGCGCGGCGGTGCCAATGGCATGTGTTTCAGCTCGTCCTCCGACTCGTGGAGTGACGGGCATGATGACGATGATGATAGTGATGATGGCATTCTTTGTAAGAGTTTCTTGTCCATTAGGGTCATGTCAAAAGAAAAACAATTTAAAGAAACAAAAAAGTGAGTGGCAGTAGCGGTGACGACCCGCCCGCCACACACACGCGAGGTTAGAGGGTTGGGGTCGGGGTCGGGGTCGGGGACAGGGAGGAGGCCGAGATGGGAATCGGTATAAGAAGAAGGCCAGAGCCAGCCCGACCGAGTGAGGGCAGAGAAGAAGGAGAGGGCTTTAATGGGGAGAAGGAAAACAATGATATGGCCATCATTCACAAGGTGGTTAATTCAGTTATTGTCTTTCCAACCATTCCTTTTCAACCAACCCTTAATATAGTTACTTCTTGTCTAGTTTCCTATACTTAGAATTTTTTGGATTTAGGGATTTTTGGGTAAAATATTAGATTATTCTTGTTTCCCTAGGTATTCTTATATGACGTCACCGACACCGGTTGGACTGATTCGGTCCTAGTCGGCTTGGTTAAACCATATTTTTTTACTCATTTACACCGTTTAAAGCCTACTTTTCGATCCATTTTTTATCGGTTTCACTCTTTTTAATCGAGGAGTTTCATGAAATTTGAGCCAGAGGAAGGAGATAAACTGAGCCGAGGAACTTTCTCAAACAATGATTGCAGTCTTCCTTTAAAATAGTTAGCCTGATTATGCATAATTAACGATCGTCGTGTTATCATCGAACCAAGATGCTAGGATTGATCTATTTGACATGTGATTGTATGCTTATGAGCTCGAAAATAATCTTATAGAATTATCTTAGGTAGAATTTGCTAATGATGAGTGTTGAAAATCGGGTAACTTAGGATTACTGTTGTGTTCTTCGTATTTGTATTTCATCGTTAGATGCACTGAATTATATATGAATAATGATTCATAAGTCGTTCCTTTGAGTTTTGGATTACGCATGAGGAATTAAAACCCAATAGATGAGATTTACGCTTTAGGTATGTTATGACTTAATTTTTAAGGCTTCGAATTTCGGACGATGAAGACAAAATAAACAAAAATAAATGTGAATTAAAAATAAAAGATGAAAATTCGATAAAATTTAAATCGAATTAAAGACAACCACACTAAAATTAAATATAAAATAAAATTCAATTATAAAATGTGCTATTTAAATTTATTACAAACGGGGAAAATGAGTCTGGGACTCTCCAACGCTCTACCTCAACTGGTAGCCTGTGAACCCCTGAGAAAGAAAAGAGAAAGGAGTGAGTATAAAAATAGTAAGTAACTAACCTACTTGTAGACTCTTATTGCATCCTTATCCTAGTAAGTATCTATGGGCTTTACTCTGTACTCGAGAAAGTTTGGACCTCGTCTCTACTGCTATTTGAGAATCATGGGTGCCTCAAAGTTTCAAACGGTATTTTAACTGCTCAAGAACCCACTCTGGGTTCGAATGAGGTAGTTCACCTTTTTCTAGCATTGGAGATCAACCGAGCGACAAGTCTCATCTTTAAGGTGAGCTACTATTTTGTTCTTTGACATTGGATAGCTTTCTTTGATGTCATAGATGTCTACTAGATTCTTAAGGAGATCTAGGCAGTTTAAAATTTGTATCTTGTTTCCAGGATGTCTAGGACCAACTCCTCAAGCTAATCCAGCTTTTGGGTGCACACAGGTCATACCTCTGTTCGTTCTTACTCATCCTTATTGTCTAATTCGTATTCTAGTCGTGCATATTCACTCTCTAGCTTTGCATAAAATATAAAACAACACACTTCTTAAAAAAAAATATAATCCTAGGAGTATAACGGTAATTTTTCATAACATACATACAATACATACTCATCCAAAAACGCCCCTCCAAAGTCTTTAACATGCATTTTTTTAACAACCTAAGCTAAGGAATGCTTGCATGCTAGCACCTCGTAATGATCTCTAAAGTATTACTTGCCTAAAGTCCGTGTGTTTACTTACCTCGATAATGTGTGCCTTCTTGAACTCAGTTTTTTGCGTGTTAAGAAGCTCAAAAAAAAAAAAAAAATTAAAATTTATTTGGTATGTCCTAGTTTAAGTCAAATAAAAGTTAGTATCGCAAAAATAGTCAAACAAGGTCTGAACGGGGTAAAAAGGGAGACTCACATGCCTACACGTGCCTTCACGCGGAGAAGAATGCTCCCCATGCACGCGTACAAACACACCTAAGGGGAGTATAGACACTCCCTCGAAGTGACATATGGCACATGCTAATTGGCTCTTCCGTTCGAGGTAATAACACCGATCCTTTTCACTGTTGTGGGACCACTCTTGCACGTGAAGGATTCAAACCTCTTGTACCCTTGTCTCGGTGCTTGTTTCAGTCCATACAAGCTCTTATTGAGCTTACACACCATGTGTTCTTTGCTTGGAGCTGCAAACCTTCTAGTTGTTGCACGTAGAACTCCTCATCTAGATATCCATGTAAGAATGCTGTTTTTATATCCATTTGCTCAAGGTACAAATTCTCTGATGCAACAATACTCGGCAAAACTCGGATAGTAGTTAATTTCACAACAGAAGAAAAGATTTCAACATAATCAATGTCTTTCCTTTGTGAATATCCTTTAACTACTAACCGAGCCTTGAACCTCCTTTTGCCATCTGGTTCAACCTTGATTTTGAACATCTATTTGTTCAACAAAGCTCTCTTTCATGTAGGTAACTCAGTCAACACCCACGTATTGTTCTTTTCAAGTGAGTTTATCTCATCATCCATGACTTGCTCCCACTTGGTTAAATCTTCCACTTGTAGGGCCTAGTTAAAAAACCTTGGTTCTACTTCGTTAGTCAGCAACAGATAAGGTAATGAAAGTGGATATCTATTTGGTGTTCTGATAGTTTTAGATGATCTCCTCAACACCTACTCAGGTGTAACTTGAGCCACGTCTAGTCTTTAGCAACAACCTCAGAAGTTTCTTGAGCTTCTGGTGTAACATCACTTGGTGAGTTTTCCTACAACTCAAGCTCAACTCTCACTTGCTTTGTAGTTTCAGAGTTTATCTTCTCTTTGTCCTTGTACATGACATTTTCATCAAATGTCACGTCACTATGTCTTAGGATTTTCCTATTCTTATCATCCCAAAACTTGTACTTGAACATATAATCGCCATAGCCTATGAAGTAGCACTTCACAACATTAGCACCAAGCTTGTCTTTCTTCTCTGGATCAACATGAACATACGTTGTACAATAAGTTCTCAAGTGAGAGTACTTGAGTTCTTTTTCTGTTCATACTTCTTTTGGTAATTTGAACTCCAAGGGTACTGACGATCCTCTATTGATCAAATAGGTTGTATGTTTACAACATCAGCCCAGAATGTCTTTGGTAGTCCAGAATGAATCCTCATGCTTCTTGCCCGCTCATTCAATGTTATGTTCATTCGTTCTCCAATGTCATTTTGTCTTGTCTTATTGAGAACTATCCTCATTAATCTAATTCCCTCAGCTGCACAAAATGTTTTAAACTCTGACTTGTCGTACTCCCCTTCATTGTCAGACCATAGGCATTTGATCTTCAAGCCGGTCTGATTTTCAATTTCAGCTTTCCACTTCTTGAAGGTGGCAAACACATCTGACTTGTGTCTCAAGAAATAAACTCATACCTTCCTGTTGAAATTATCAATGAATGTGACATAGAACTTTGATTCACCAAGTGATGAAACTCGAAATGGTCCCCAACCGTTTATATGGATCATTTCCAATCGCACTTTCTTTGGTTCTCTGATAGCCTTTGTAAAACTAACTTGTTTATGTTTGCCCCGTAGCACAGCTCTCACAAAGACTCATATCAATAGTTTTTACAGCCAGCATGTTCATTCCTTTGACGTTCATATGTTCAAGTCTATTGTGTTGTAGACTTGAATTGGAACCACTCTCGGCAATAAGTCGTGTTTATACACCCTGCAGTGGTGTATAGGGTTCCAAATTTTGTTCCACATGCTACCACCATGACATACTTCACAATCTTCCACGAACTTTTTCCAAACTGTGATGCATAACCTATGTTATCCAACTGATCAATAGAGATCAGTTTCTTCTTAAGACCAGAAATATATCTGACTTCATTTGATGTCCACTGATTTTCTGTTGGAGTTTGTATGCAGACATCTCCCTTCGCTTTAATCTCTAAGGTTTTGTTGTCGGCAAGATACACTTTTCCAAAATTTTCTGATTTGAAATTTTGAAACAATTTCCTACTTGGAGACGAATGAAATGATGCACCTGAATCCAAAATCTAAGATTCAATCGGGCTGTTCACACTAAGGATTAGAGCATTCTCAGTACGTTGGGCTGAATATATATAATCATTCTCATCATCAGATTTATGATTATGTTTCTTCTTCAATTTTGTAAAATCTGTCTGAAAGTGCCTTTTTTCTTCACAATTCTAACACTTTACGTTTGGTTTGTTTGAAGATTTTCCCCTGTTCTTTGATTTTGATCGTCCATGTTTGTTTGGGCTCTTTGATTTACTTTTTCCCCTTCGATCAACACTGAGAGCATTGTCTAATAAATGTCCAATTTCCCGTTTGCGAATACTTTCATTGAGAACTACATCTCAAATTTCATCAAACTTATTAGATCCTCATGAACTGCTGATAGCGACAACTACAGTATCCCAAGACTCGGGTAAAGGTAACATTAAAATCAATGATTTAATTTCATCTTCGAAAATAATTTCTACCGAGCTCAATTGACTTACAATTATGTTGAACAAATTTATACGATCTTCAACAAATCCAACTTCAGACATTTGAAGATTGAACAGTCTCCGCATCAAATATACCTTTTTCATAGTCAACGATTTTTTGTACATATTCAATAGCGTCTTCAATAGGTTCGACATCATCTTCTCCTTGATGATGTTGAACGCCACATTTTTTAACAGCGTCCACCAAATCAACCATAAGTCTTGATGATCCTTGAGCTTCCACTACTCCGTGGTCATGGTATCCAACTTCACCTCCAACAGGGGTTTGTGAAGATCTTTCTAGTACAGATAATCTTCAATCTACGTCTTCCAGAAACTGAAATTCGATTCATCAAACTTCTCAATTTCAATCTTTGAACTTTCCATCTTCACAGATCGTGGTGAATCCCTCCAGCTCTGATACAAGTAATTAGGATCACACAACAACACACACGCACGATCAAGATGAAAACAAAGAACAAGAGAGAGAAGAAGCAAGGAGAAATATTGGCTACACTAAGGGGTATATGTATATAGTTTCAATTTACTCTATATAGCTTTAACAGATATAGCCACTAACGATATATAAACAGTCAGCAGACTCCATATCCCAACACAAAGAAACCATACACGACGCCAAAAAGTCATCTCGTGCACGAGAGAATCAGAAGGAAAATAGTGTTAAATCTTCCAAAACCATTTCTAAATCAAGAAAAGAAGTCATCAAACACAGACACACACACTCTCTTTCTCCTGGGCTAACACATTTGTGAGTACAAATTATGAGTACCAAACATTTACAATTTTCATATTACCAAAATCCAGTTAAAACCTTCGACCAAGTTCATGACTGAACTCTTATATCCAAATTGCTTCTCTGCTCACCAATCTTACCACCAGAGCTTTTTCCTGTCTCCTTCTCCTCATTTACTCTCTCCTTCACCTTGCTACCACTATTCCGACCGCTGACTTTCCCGTTGACTTTCGGAGTCGTCGTAAGATTAGTCGACACTGCCCTGATACTACCGAGGCTATGTCGTTTCTCTCGTGCACATACTTTTCCCTTCTCTACATTTGAGTTAACTGCATCACCATAGCTCCTTCTCCGTGTAAAATTTGGCGACTTGGGTCGTGTCAATGGCAGCTGCAATGACCAACATGGATGAGCCAAAGGTTACGAAAAAAGTCGAGTTTGAAACTCTCACCTTCTTGAGTTCAGCTTTGGGTGGAGGTCCTTCATAGTAGAAAGTAGGCACTGGATTTGCTTTGATGATTAAGCTCTTCCTTAGTTGCTTGATGGCTGCTTCCTGTTCTTCCTATCAACAATGAAAAGTTCTAACAGTCTCTCACGAGTTGAATCGGAATGAAAAAGAATGTTTCGTTCTAATCGATATTAATTAATAGTTCACATGTTCGACTTCGTGCAACTTAGATACCTTCGTTCTAGCTTCATATTGGCTTTTCTCTGCCTGTAAAGCTTTGTGTTTCTCTTCCAACTTTTGGTAAAACTGAAAAATAAAGACGAGTGATTTAACGGTGTGTAGAACGTCGAGAACGTTTGTAATAAGAAGTGTCGGTTGAGTTACCTCCTTCCTTCTCTCGGCACGACTTGCTGATCGAAATGTCGGAGCAACACAAACCGTTACCTTAGATTTCACAGAAGTAGCAGTACTAAACTTGGCTAAGGATCATTCAAGTCAAAAATGGATTGTAAACAATTTACCATGTGAAAGAAATCAATTACTGAATGTAAAAAGTGTTTCGATGTCGAGATTAGGATACGAGGAAGTGATGGACCAATTATCTTCTTCGTCGTGATATTTCTTATCGAGCTGCATATGCTTCCTTAACGAAGGAGGTGAATTTGGCTGTAAACAAGAAGAAAATTTCAACCATTAATCATGACTGCCAATGTAACCGTCCAAGCCCGTCACTAGCAAATATTGTCCTTTTTAGGTTGTCTCTTCTAGCTTCCTCTCAAGGTTTTAAAACGTGTCTGCTAGGAAAATGTTTCTACACCCATAAAAGGAATGTTTCGTCCCTCTCTCCAACCGAGGTGGGATCTCGCAATCCACCTACCTTGGAGGCTCAGCGTCCTCGCTAGCACACCGTCCAGTGTGTGGCTCTAAACTATTTGTAATAGCCCAAGCCCACCACAAACCTCTTGGGGCTTTCCCTTTTGGGTTTTCCCTCAAGGTTTTAAAACGCGTCTATTTGAGAGAGGTTTCTACACCCTTACAAGGAATGCTTCGTTTCTCTCCCCAACCGACGTGGGATCTCAAAATCCATGCCCTTTGGGGG
Source organism: Cucurbita moschata (assembly GCF_002738365.1). Classification (NCBI taxonomy): domain Eukaryota; kingdom Viridiplantae; phylum Streptophyta; class Magnoliopsida; order Cucurbitales; family Cucurbitaceae; genus Cucurbita; species Cucurbita moschata. Next base: position 3,273,790 of record NW_019268541.1, read on the forward strand.
CCCAACGTCCTCACTAGCACACCATCCGGTGCCTAACTCTGAACCATTTGTAACAGCCCAAGCCCACCGCTAGCAAATATTGTCCTCTTTGGGTTTTCCCTTCTGGGCTTTCTCTTAAGGCTTTAAAACGCGTCTATTAGGGAGAGGTCTCCACACCCTTACAAGGAATGCTTCGTTCCTCTCTCCAACCGGGATCTCACAGCCAAACTGTTTCATTCTAGCCTCTCTCAAAAATAGTACTTGAGAAGTTTCGTTATAAATCGAGTGAGTTAGCCGACATGGCGTAGAACTCAAAGACATTTTCGGAGAGCCAGGGCACTCGAATGAGACGTGGTACAAGAAAAGGGACAGGTCCATTAAATGGTAAAACAACCAAAGTACTAAGAGAATATAATACAGAATTAGTAAAGCAACCAAAAAACAAACAATGTCATAACAGACTTCAAACCAGATATAGGCAGGCAATTACGAACATTACTTACCTGAGAGTTCTTCTTAGCACAAGGAGATTGCATATTTGGTGAACTAATGACACCAGTATGTGTGCACAGACCGCGCTTTTCGGTTTCCAACGTAAATGGCTGAGGAACAGTGCATTGCCCCCTCATATTTCCTGGAGATTTCGATCCAATTGGGCTCGACTTCTTGTACTCGTCGACTTGAGGCTTCTCGTATTTCTCCTCCGCATCAACATTCGTGCTTTTAGTACTCAACACCTCTTGCTTCTCTTCATATTTTTCAATGATCAAGTTTTCTTCAGTACATTCCTTCACTTCATAGTCCTTGGCCTCAATGTTTCTTCCTGCAACTCTTGGATCAACATGAACTATGTCATGAGCAACCCCGTTCGCCTTTTGTTCGACTTGTACACCACTTGGCTCCCTCCCCATGATGCTGCAGCTGCATAAGGCAATCGGTTAACACGATTCGAGTCATGAACAAGGGTCAAAACTAAACTTAAATCCAAGATATAACACGACCAAAACAAAAGACTTGCAGATATTGTCCACTTTTGGGCTTTCTCTCTCGGGCTTCTCTCAAATTTTTTAAAACACGTCTAGTAAGGAGAGGTTTACGCACCCTTATAAAGAATATTTCGTTCTCCTCCCCGGGATCTTGAAATATTATTCATTATCCATCACTAACATTCAAAAGGGAAGAGAATCCAATCAAATAGAGACCAATTTTACAGTCACATTATCACAAGAAGTTCAAATTCTCCAAGAGAAAAGTAGAGAAAAACATAAAAAATTACCAAAGTTTCAGTCCAAAAAGATCTAAATTACCTCAGAGAACCAAAAATTCGAGCAGAAACAAGAGAAAGAGTAAAACCCCACCAAGAAAAAGTAGACAAACATCAAATAGAACCCAAGAACAACTCCATAGATGACCAAAATTTCAAACAGAAGCAAAAGAGACTGAAAATCCACCAAGAAAACAGAGATGAACATGAAATAGGACGACAATTTAGATCGAAAACTCAAAGAATCACCAAACAAAACCAGAGAGAGCAAAAATTAGAACATAAACAGCAGAGAGAGTAGAAACTCACCAAGAAAATAGAGACAAACATGAGTTAAATTAGAACAGAAATGAGAATAGATCGAAACCCACCAAGAAAACAGAGGCAAACATCAAACAGAGAGGGCAAAAAAGCTCAAAATCAAAAGAAGAAATGAATTAGAGAGAGAACCCATCATTCAAAAGAGCTCAAAAACCAAAAGAAAAGAAACAAACACACATTTTAGGAATGAAAAAAATCACAGACCTGAAGTATTAGAATGAGAGATAATGTAGAAGATTGAGTAGCGATTGTAGCTCGATCTAACAAGATCTTTAACCTCACCCCCCACCCCCCGCCCCCTCCCCCTCTCTCTCTTCTCTCTAGGAATCACCCTTTTCTCCTCTTCCCTTCCTCCCTCCACTCTGAATAACAAGACAAACCAAAGGAAAAAAAAAGAAATGTTCTGCTTTTTTTTTCTTTTTTTTTTTTCAATTTCTAGTCAAAAATTGTAAATGACGTTCTCACAAAACTGGTATCGAACCGCGGTGGCTTCCATTTATATAACGTTCGAATCTATAGCTAGGTTACAAATATAAATATTCTTTATCGTAAGATAGGATTGAATTGTAACCTTGATTGTTCCATCAAAATATTAAATTCTTTATATTTTTATTTATATTTATTTATTATTATTATTATTTTTTTTTTTGGGTTCAGAAGATAAGTAACGGCGGGGCGTTAAGTTGAACGGCAGAAAATTTGAAACGGGGTGGAGGCAAGAGAGAACGGAGTCTGTTGGGAAGTGGGCCCCACCTGCAAATGTCAAATTGGCCACGAATCAGATTTGTTTGGAGAACCCTCTATTTTGATTCGACATAAAATAATATTATTTATTTTAATTTATTTGTTTTTTTTCCAAATTTAATAAGGTAGAAAATTAAATCAATTTTTAAAATGGTAATTTTGAGTTATTTTCGAATTAAATTCTTTTGTTTGAATTTTACAAAAATAAATAACTATTTTGTTTTAATCTGTTATGATAACCCTTCAGTCAAATATTTTTGTATAATTTAGTCATATTTTATGTCAGTTTTATTACAGTGATTGGCGATGAGAAGTTTGGTTACTTGACTCTAAAAACACTTGTTAAAACTCTATCGAAACCTCAACTTTTAAGGTCGTTACTCGGGGTCTCATCTAACCTCCATTAAAGTTGTCTATGACTCCATTGACGACGTGACAACGTTAGCTTGACAATCTTTATCATTCTTCTTGATATAATAGATGATGTATCGTGTTCCTCGGTTACATCATGACACTGGTCTCTCTCAACCCATGACATAGCTTAATAGACAACATTCGTCTGATATAGGAGTGCAATCATTCCACATCCTTCATCAGTCGAAATTTTAAAATCAAATGTGTTTTTGAACTTACAATTTGACTAAACCGTGATCTATTTTCTATAAAGTGGGTTAATGGGTCAACTCCGACTCGCTCACCAATTAGGACTAGCACGAGTCTTAGGGTCATTGTTGATTAGATCTTGTGACAATTGTTGTTCTTGTGTCCCTTGACAAAGACTTGAGTGTGGGCAGGGCAAATAAGCTGACCTAACCTCTGCCCATATTATTCAGATCCGACATTTTTATTTCTAATTATTTTTATTTTTTTCTTTTTGTGTATATTCAAGAAATTTAATATAAAGAGGACAAACAAAAAAGCATTCAAGGAATTATTATTTATTACTATCATTATTATTATTATTATTATTATTATTATTATTATTATTATTATTATTATTATGATTATTTGATAGAATGACCCAAGAATCACCTAACGGATGTGAATGACATAAACCTCTATGAAGGTTGAGTTTCTCATGGGCCCCACTTGCTATATATATAGGTTTAATCAACCGTGTTCTCAGTGGTGTCATAGACAAGCTTAACGAGAGATAGATGCAGTCTTGAGCCATAATCTCGAAAATTGGGGTTCCATCGTAATATTCGACAAGCAACTCTAAAATTAAGTCTCTATAAGTAACATATGAAAGCTCGCCAAATTTGATGTTACTTTGTTGATTGTCCACAGTCTTGAACCCTAAGTGAGCCACACATAAGTGTGTCATGATGTGGACGAGAATTGTAAACGAGTGTCTGGGCTATTTTCCTTTTGTACCCAGTGTCATGGATGAGTTGACATTGCATCGGAGGTTGCAATATAAGGCAGATTTCTGCACAATGCATTTTCCTTTTAATCAGTGTACTGGAATGAGCTGCAAATGTGGCTGACATCACAAGGCACGATACTTAGGAGATAAAATTATATGTTTAGTTTACGGATAAAATTTTAAATAAATTTACGAAAATTTTAAAAAAGAGAAGTTGATAAAGACTATACAATAGCCAACAGCCACACAAAATGAGTAAGTAATTAATATTCTATTTTTATTTAGTTAGATATTTATTTGGAGTTGCCTTGCAGTTATTTACTTTCTTTTTTTGGTCCTACAATATTTATTTATTTCATTAATTACAATTTATTATTGTGAAGTAATTTCCCTTAATTTATTACGACATGTCGTTACAATTTAAGTTCAAATTTTTATTTTTTTAAATTAAGTAATGATCTTTCTTATGAAATAAAATGATAAAATAAAACAAATTTAATTAATTAAAAAAAAAAGAAAAAAAATCAATTTTAATCTTAATTTTCTAAAGGGTAATAAAGTAATTTTGAAAAGAAATAAATCCATAGTAATTAATTTAAAAGCTGAAAAAGTGTGACAGTGAGCTTAATAAATGCTCTTTTTTTTTATTTAAATTCGAAGACTAGTGGTCGGAGATTCTTATTAAATTCTCCATTTCTACACTCCTTCCCATTTTACCCCTTTGGCTTTTTCTCATTTTATTTTACTTTTTTCTTTTCTATTTTCAATAAGTTTCTTAAACAAAAATCACAACAATATCAATACAAGTTTAAAAAAAAAAAAAAAAAAAGATTTAGAATAATGTTGGTTATTTTCGATAGCGTTTACCGAGCGGGCACTGGGTCGAGATCAATTGAAGTTGACACTTCATCGACGTTATTGTAGTCAAAGATGGTAGAAAAGAGTTTTCGTTTTAATAAAAAAAAAAAATAATGCAACCAACTAATTATGTACATGTTTAAGTTGGTAGACGGATAGTCAATGTCGAGAAGGTGATGAAAGTTCATACATTATGGTCCTGTTGTAGTTGACTGTAAAACGTGAAGGATGGAAGAGAAGAATTGGTTGACGTGTCGTGGTAACTATACATCTTATTATAGAGACGAAATTATTATTATATATATATATATATATATATATATTTTAAAAAAAATATATTAGTTGGAATGATGGTAGAGATGTTCGTTCAGCTTACAAGTGGGGATGAGTTGTGAGAGATCTTAACCCATTAGTTAAATTGGGATGTGTTAGACGAACATGACTCTCCACTTTGAGCATAAACTTTCGTGGCTTTGCCTTGGGCTTCCCCAAAATGCCTCAAAGTGGACAATATCATACCATTTGTGGAGAGTCGTGTTCGTAACATGGTATCAGAGTCATGCCCTAAACTTAGTCATGTTAATAGAATCTTCAAATATCGAACAAAGAACTCCAAAAGAAAAAGGAGTCGAGTCTCCTCGAAGGCATAGTAAAAAATGACTAAAACTCCAAAAGAAATAGAGTCGAGCCTTGACGTACGTTGTTTGAGGGGAGGTGTTAGATGAAAGTCCCACATCGACTAATTTAGAGAATGTTCATAAGTTTATAATCAAATAATACTCTCTCCATTGGTATGAGGCCTTTTGGAGAAACCCAAAGCAAAGCGATGAGACTTTATGCTTAAAGTAGACAATATCATATCATTGTGGATAGTCGTGTTAGTAGACAATATCATACCATTGTGGAGGCCAATAATTATACACATCAACCTTCACTCGTACCATACCGTCAATGACATAATAATGAAGAGAAATTTATTTAATTTTTTGGTGGAGATTTTAAGTTTAGAATTATTATTTAATAATGAATTCAGAGGTCAGCATTCATAATCATTATTTATTGATTTTTTTTAAAATACTTTTTCTATAAATTTATATATTTATTTTTTTAAAAAAATAAATAAGGGTGAAAAAAATAAAAAATAAATGTTTTTTTTTTCATGAATTAAAAGGTCAACAAATATATAATTCTCGGTTCTCTGTCTCACGTTCATAAGCGCCAATAATACTGGATTTTTTCAAAACTAGAGAACCGTCCAGTATCCTTGCAAACTTTCAAAAAAAAAAAACTAACTTAACGAATTGATTCCAACCAAGAGTTGGTTATAAGATGAATAACTCTAAGATCGAACTTGAAATCTATGATGATCATTCTTACATTCTAAGACGACTCACTTAGAATTAGCTTACTAATCCAATGAATCTGTTTAACATCAAACCGAAAGCAAGGTTGAAAAATAATAACACAAAAAAGTCTCAAGAAAACAAGATTTTTTTTTTTTTTAATATTTCAAAACTACTATTAGAAAATTAAAATCCATTAAAAGAGAAGAACAAAATAAATGTCATAAAACATCGGTTATAATGTACGCGTTCGTATTCATCGTAACGAGGAATTATCTTGATGTACATGACACACAAATATGCATCAGGTCCCTGTAACTTTTAATCATGACATAATATTCTATTAACCTGTAACATTTTAAATTTGTGAATTATGTTTACATAATTTCTGTACATTTGTGAATTATTCTTTTATGGTCGAATTCTAGAGTTATATAAGAAGACGATAAAGTTAAAATATGTTTTTTTTTAAAAAATTTAATATCCATTGAATTCTACACTTAATAATGGAGGGCATTTATGTCCAATTAATTTATTGTTAGACTTTTAGTCAAATAATAAAGAAGAAAATTAATTAATATTACTCCTATTTCTTTTTCATTCATTGGCTACCTCTCTTATTTAATGCATCTATTTATTTTCATTTGGTGTCCCCATTTTACTCCAAATTTAAATTTGTTTTACTTAGGTTTCATGTACAATTTTACCCTTAACTCAATAGAATTGTTTGGTTTAAAATATGTAGGCTCCACCCGACTCGTTCTTGTCGAGCCAAAACCATGTGTTTTCTAAAATAAGTCATTATTTAATCGACCCATTGTATGCTAGTTGTCATGATTGTGCAGCACTTATTTTAACCCAGGAACGAACATGCGACCATAGACAATACGTCCCGAACAAACATGATTGAGACATCCAGCATATGACCATAGACAATACGCTTTAGACAAACATGACTGTGATACTAGTTGCGTGATTGACAAGAACATTTTTATGAACAAAATATCATTATTTAAATAACTGTGCTATTTTGATTTTTTTTTTATAATTAATTGTGGTGAGTTATTTTATTTTTATTAGGTTAAAATAATTTTAATTAATTAAATTTCAAATAAATATATTACGAATAATGTGCCCTAAATTTTAAGATTTTAAGTTTATTTAGCAATAAATTTTAATAATTATTCGAAAATAAATAATTCTAATAAAATTATATAAACACTCTAATTATAAAAAATTAGTATAATAATCAAATATCGTGTATGTGAAATAAATTATTTTAAATTATAAATCTTATATAATTATGATAAATTAGAAAAATAATAAAAAAGAATTTGTGTAACATGTACAAAAATAATTATTATAATAAAATATTTAATTATTAAATATAATTTTGTTGAATCATGCATAATAATAAATAAACTAATCAAAATTAGTTTCAATAAATAATTAATTGATTATAATCAATAAAAATTTAGTTATAATTATTAAAAAATAAAGCTTAATAATGAAACCAAATTAACTTTTTAAAAGTGTGGTAAATTCAAATTCATATTCAAATTCATATTCAAATTCAAATTCAAATTCAAATTATGTTTCCTTTCTTTCCCTTCCATCCACTTTTATATAGTTTTCACCTTTATTGAAGTCTGAAGGCTTTCCTTTTCCCCATATTTACCGCTCTTTATATTTGAATTTGTAAAGTAAATTCTAGAATTTTATCTTTAAATGGTAAATCTTACTCTCTCAGGGGGTAAATTTTATAGTCTTGTAATTTAAATTTTGTAATAAGATATCTTTATAGTTTATACATGAACGTCTGATCATAGTAACATCATAATATAAGCGAGCGATTAGGTGTCTGTCAACTAAGATATATATGTAGACTACCCATAAATGATTCTCAATTATATCTCGGAGAGGTTGGCAACCCATTTGAGTCTCAACATAGTCCCGTCATAATCATATGCACCAAATTATGAAATATTGAGCGAAAAACAAGAAATTGGTACCAGAGGTAGCTAAGTTCGGGTAGTTAGTCATATGTTATGGTACCGGTGCATAAGTCAAGACCTACAAAAAACTCTAACCCCTATATAAAGCTCCATGTATCGTACATACTATAACGTCTCATACTTAATCATGTAACTCTCGTGTTAAACTATAGCCTTCTTTCGAACATTTTCATATGTTTAATGGTTAAGGGGCAAAATCGGTATTTCCTTTATATCATTAAAAAAAAAAAAAACTAAAAGTTTAAAAGGGTAAAAAGATTATGGTAATTTTATTGTAATGTACCAATCTCATTGATGGATTGAGCAAGAAGGTAAATCTTTTTTGACCTTTGGATGAATTTGAATTGGCAAGAGAATCATTTTCTTCAAATGGTAATTATTTTGAAAGTTACATTTGATGAAAAGTCCAAGAATGATTTATTATTTCTTTCCTTACCTTAAAAGCAATAAAAAAAACTCCTAAATTTTACCAAATTGAATATTAACTATTAATCGCATAATTCTCCCTCGAAATTTGATTTAAAATATAAAAATCTTTTGTAATAATTTATGGTTGCACGTGTTTGTCAATATAAGTCTTGGATGACACTATATAAGAACTAGAGGTATTCATATGGCTCGAGGACTTGACTAATCCATTGCCCAAGATTGGATTGGGTTGAATTTTTGGAAATCGAAATTTGGGTTAGTTTGCAGGTTGACATTTTTTTGGTTGGATCAAACCGGCAGACTCGAAAAAAAGGTTACAACCAAACCTAACCCTACCCTACTTTCCTGATTATTATGAAAGTTAAGAATGTTTAACGTTTGTAATTGGTGTTACTGATACATTGTGACTCGCAAATATTTGATATTTGAGTCTTATCAGATTGTAATTATTAATTAAGATTTTTTTTAAATAATAATTAAAAAAATCTGAGCTGGTCTTAAAAAAATTTTCAACCCAACCCAACCATAAACGAGTCTAAATTAGTCTGAGATTGAATTTTCCTTTGTTTTGAAGTTATTTATTATTTATCATTTTATTTGGGCCTTAGCCCATACCTCTGGAGACCAATTTAGCTTTGTCAATAGCCTAGTTGATTTAAGCCCAATAGAGGAGTGAATTTACATATCTACCCATTTTGCTGTTAAGTTCATAAGTTAATAAGTCGCCTTGTATATCGACATAGGAGTCACAACTTATTGTCTTCTTAGTAAGGTTGTGACACCAGCTTAGAGGTTACAAAAAGGTACATTGATTTAAGCTTCATTGAGACTAAGTAGCTTATCTAATCAAATTTAGACTAAATAACTTATGTAATAAAAAATACGCTCTAACAAAAAAAAAAAAAAAAAAAAAAGAACGAACTAAAGTTGCATCAAATTTCATATAACAAGAAAAAAGTGTAGTATTTATATCATCACATTGTGCCCAATATAAGTTAATATAGACCATTTCAAAAGAGTATAGTTGTTTTAGCCATGGGAGTTTCAAAGTTAAATATTTAGAAACGGACAAAGCTATTGGTACGGTAGATGTTAGAGACATAAAAATGCTTAGTAGTCTTAAAACTTAGAAAGCGAGTTCCACTAAAGTTTCATGAAGAAAAATAAAAGAGAAATGAATGGAAGTATGAATTCTAATAGTTCAAATCATCTAACTTGAGTAAAGATAGTATATTTCCTAAAGAAAATATATACCGTAGATATTAGGCAGAGATATATTTGGTAGATTATATTTAGTAGATGGGTAATGTTAAAATATCATCACTAGAACAATCGGGTTAAGCCCAATCATTGTATGAGTAATTATATTTATGATTTAGGATTTTAGGAATAAAGGTATGAAAATGATTTAGGGATTTTAGGAATAAAGTTAGGAAAAAGATTTAAGTATTTTAGAAAAAACATTGAGAAATTTTAGGAATAGGTCGACTACCATCTAGTATATAAATTACCCTCCACCATCCCAAGAAATCCCAAGCAATACAATGTAGTAGTTTCTACCGACTGTTCATCATCCTAAGAAATCCCAAGCAATACAATGTATTAGTTTCTACAGAGTGTTCATCATCCCAAGAAATTCCAAGCAATACAATGTAGTAGTTTCTACCGAGTGTTCATCATCCCAAGAAATCTCAAGCAATACAATGTAATAGTTTCTACCGAGTGTCTTGTAAATTTCTTCTCGGTTGGTCTTAAAAAGTGTGTGAGATCCCAAGCAATACAATGTAACCCTACTTAGTTCATCATCCTAAGAAATCCCAAGCAATACAATGTAGTAGTTTCTACTGAGTGTTCATCATCCTAAGAAATCCCAATTCATCATCCCAAGAAATCCCAAGCAATACAATGTATTAGTTTCTACCGAGTGTTCATCATCCCAAGAAATTCCAAGCAATACAATGTAGTAGTTTCTACCGAGTGTTCATCATCCCAAGAAATCTCAAGCAATACAATGTAGTAGTTTCTACCGAATGTTCATCATCCCAAGAAATTCCAAGCAATACAATGTAGTAGTTTCTACCGAGTGTTCATCATCCCAAGAAATCCCAAGCAATACAATGTAGTAGTTTCTACCGAGTGTTCATCATCCTAAGAAATCCCAATTCATCATCCCAAGAAATCCCAAGCAATACAATGTATTAGTTTCTACCGAGTGTTCATCATCCCAAGAAATTCCAAGCAATACAATGTAGTAGTTACTACCGAGTGTTCATCATCCCAAGAAATCTCAATCAATACAATGTAATAGTTTCTACCGAGTGTCTTGTAAATTTCTTCTCGGTTGGTCTTAAAAAGTGTGCGAGATCCCAAGCAATACAATGTAACCCTACTTAGTTCATCATCCCAAGAAATCCCAAGC